>NC_070602.1:135342119-135657655 GCF_027172205.1 Podarcis raffonei
TCCTTATCGGACCAGAGAGGTCATGCCCTCTCCCATGTCTTTGACCAATTCACACACAAAAATATCTCCCTCTGCTTTGCCTTTTCCAAAGTGTAAGGTGTTGTTTTGCCCACTTATAGCCCCACAAATCTCTTGTCTTGACTTAGCTGCCTCTCCCCAGCACTGAGGGATATACCATTCAAACAGAGACCTCAATTGTTTCCTTTCCCCCATCTCTCATCTGGCAGCCATTCTGGGCCATGGACTGGCAGGCTGTCTAATAGATGAATGCTTGGCTCGCAGCTTTTAACAATACTTGGGCTTGCTGCCAACTTTAGGGCAGCTTTCCCTGTTTTCCCAGTTAAACTAGTGACTAGTTGGGCTTCCATGTTGCCTTCTGGGCCAGGCTGCCTGCTAGAAAGCTGTCTAAAATATCAGCTGACCAGCTGCAGGGTGCTCATCACAGATGCAGCTCTGGTTTGGCCCTTGGAAAGAGTGGAAGGAAGAGGACAACACTGGTCCTTACAACTCCAGAACATTCCCCCTGTTGCTATTTGTACTGTATTTGTTAGAAAATGTCTTTCACAAAGAATAAATTGTACTGGGGAAAAGAAAACATATGTAATGTAGCGGCTGCAAAGCAGGTGAGTCCAATCAAGGTCATTGCCCATTTAACTTGTTAACTGCTTTTAAAAGTAAAAGAGAGAGTGTCTGTCTGTCTGTCTTGGAAGCGAGGGTGCAAGTTGGAGGTTGGCTGGTTGCATCGCTGTTATTTTGTTGACTGGGAACATGGGAGTGTGAAGAATTCAAGCAGACTCTTTCTGGAAGAGCTTATAAAGACAGGCAAGCTATGGACTTATGATTTACACATTGCTGTCATGGGCATAACATGGGGGGGGCAAAGGGGGCAGAGAGGGGTAGCTGCCCCCCATCAATAAAAATCAATAGCTAAGTGAGGTTCTGCCCCGCCAACAAAAGGCTTGCACCTCTAACAAAAATCCTGGCTACGCCCATGATTGCTGTGAAAGAATGTGTTTTTAGAGACCCTCTCTTGGTCTCAAGGAAGAGAAATAAATTGTATTGAACTTGATGTATAAATAACACAGCTTGCTAAATTGTTGCCATCCTGGCAAGTAAAGATTCACCTTAAAGTCTTGTGTAAGGAGTCTTACTTTATCAGTAAGGTTTGAGGGTGAAACCCCTACGTCACTCTGAAATAGACAACACGCCCTAATCCTGTTACAGACCTGAGGCTCTCTAAACATGGACTGGAAATTGCTTGGGTTCTGATTTTCTATAAGAGGAAAGTGGAAATATTTCAAGTGTTCCTGTGCTGCACACCCTGTTGACTCACGCCACATAGCGGCTTCTGAAAAAAGCTTACCTTGACCTAATAGGGCAATAAAGGAGAACAAATAGTTCACATGCTGAATTATCCAGAGAGACTTAACACAGCCAATTAAAAGCTCACAAGATATTGTGTTAATTTGTTTTTTTAATTAATAAAGCACAGGTTAAGTTTAAAATAGATTCTATAAAGGCTTATTTGAAGTCTCTCAATTCATTTCTTATTAACATATTATTATGCATTAAGGGCAGCTAATCACCATTTCTTTTATTTAATGCCTTTCTTTTTATTTAAAGTCGTCACACTAACTTTTACAGAGGATTCTGATGTCAAAGCGGTGCAAACAGTTTAAAACTGCCAGAGACCTGCGGGTATAGGGCGGTATATAAATTCAATAAAGAATAATAATAAAAAAGTTCAATCAGAGGTGTTCACATTTTTAAAAAATATGAAGATTTTACAGGCTGCTACTTTATAAATGGCATGTGCAGTACAATCCTATGTATGTTCATTCAAAAGACCTCTCTTATTCAACAAGGCATACCCCCATATAAATATAGATTAGATATAAACCCTAATATTTACATAATCACAATTACAGACAAAAGTTGTATGTTAGTGAGTAAGGATCTGAGATCTTGTAAAGCTAGTGAACAGGGATTGGTTCTTGGAGTCTGCTGGTAGTAAACCTCTACCTGTAATCTGAACTAGGCCTTTCAGCATGAAATCTTTAGTGCTTAGTTGATGTGCAAATTATGTAATTTTATTAAGGTAATATTTGAAACCATAAGCAGAGGCCAGGCTAGTGTGGAGGTGGGTGCTCTACACTAGTGTTCAGGTCTAGAATGAGGGTCTCCAGTAGATTACTCAGGATTTGAAGATTATTAGGATTTGAAGTAAAGGAGGGCAGACTCAGCCAGTATCAGCATCACTGTCAGACAGTCTATGTCAGTTGTTAGGAACATGGCCCCTCCAGAGCGCAGCGGAAGAATCAGCCTCAGAAATTGAGCTGAGTGAGCGAGCGGCTGACTCTTGCAGATAGGAGCTGTCTGTCTGAGTTTAGAGAGGACAGCCCGGATCCCTCCTTCCCAGGGAAGAAGCTGTTTGCTCTCAAGGAGAGGAAGAGTTGGAAGTTGGCCAAAGCATTGCCAGGCAACCATCAGATAAGCCAGAGTCTGAGGCTGTGTCTTCTGGGGAAGAGACGGGTCAGCTGTTCAGTCCCTGTATGAGGAGACAGGAGAAGCTCAGAGAGCAATGGAAGGGAAGGAGAAGAAAGGCGGGATTTTGGTGTTCTTCCTTTTGGGGGAGGGACGATGAATCAGACTCAGCAACTAATGTTAATGGGGGGGAGCAGATAGCTTATGAGTAACTTTGATTCTGTTTGTTTAGATCTCAAACTATGCAATGGTTTATTCTCCCTTTAAATATAGTAAGCAAGGTTAGGGAGATTGTATTATCACCACTCACTGTTGTTATGAACGGTTATTTGCATACACCTGAGTTTTGCAGAGAAATATCACAGATCTTTTCTTTTTCTTGCTTTCATGGCCTTTTGGCCCCCCTGTTTACATTGTCCCCTCCATGTATTTTATATATTTCACACAGAGAGTTAGAGTTGGAAGGTACCCCGAGGATTATCTAGTCCAACCTCCTGCAATGCAGGAATCTTGGCCAAAGCATTCATGACAGATGGCCATCCAACCTCTGTTTAAAAACCTCCAAGGAAGGAGAGTCCACCGCCTCCCAAGGGAGACAATTCCACTGTTGATCAGCAATTACTGTCAGAAAGTTCTCCCTGGTGTTTAGTTGAAATCTTCTTTCTTGTAACTTGAATCCACTTGTTTGGGTCCTTTCCTGCAGAGCAGGAGAAAACAAACTTGCTCCATCTTCCATGTGACAGCCCTTGAGATATTTGGAAGATGACTTGTTAACTAGCTGGGGATAATGCTCCATGAATCTGCTGTAGTGAGATTTATGTTTATGCAGTAGAGTCTACATTAAATCTGGGTCTTGTAGGTGCCTCAAAATATATGGTTGTTATTTTTTGGTATGTCTTCTTTTTGTATCACTCACAGTTAACAGAAATGGAACAACAGACAGCTGTTTTTGCAATTACATACAAATAGTGTGATGAAACATGTTTTTGTAAATGTAAGTTCCACTGAAATTAATCTGGCTTCCAAATAAATGGGTTTAAAACTGGACTGAGAAACAATTAATGGATGCAGCCAAGTGCATACAGCAATTGCCATAAATAGGCTTCTGGGCAAAGAAGTGTTGATCTCAACTGTCAAGGGATATTGTGATTTCCGTGCATGTTGCCTTGGGGCTGAAAAAAGGCCAGAAGCATTCATTACTCTTATAATCTATTGCACACTATATTATTTATGAAAGTAGGTTTCCAGCAGTAAAGTTTCCTGATAATCTTTGCAGCTTCCCTTTCTAAAATGAATTGATTTATTTAACACCCCACTTGGGTCAACAAACTTTGTTCCTGACCTGGCATGACTCTAGTATTCGGATCCTGGGCTGACTGTGCCAAACTATGTAGTGGTTCTGTGATAGAGGCAAATATTTTCTTAGAACAAGGTTAAACATTTTTGCCTGTGATCCGAGATATTTTTGGATTTCAGCTTCCAAACCTTTTATGGAGGCAAAACTAAGAAGTGTGTGTGGTGGTGGTGGGGATACTTTGAAGTATTCAATGGCCTGAAATAAATGTCTAAGAGGCATATTCTAAAGATTTCAGCATACTAGGCACAAGCGGGACTCTCTCTGTTCATACTTCTAGTCATTTATTAGGAATTTTCGAATGCCGGACTCCTAGTGAGCAGTCACTGCGGAGGGAGCTCTTTTTATTATCTGGTTTACAGAGGGGAAGCGGGTGAGGCGGCGGCGGCCGAGGGGTTCGGTTCCTGAGGGGGGAGAGCGGAGGCTTCCCTGGGCGCGGGCCTTTGGTGGGGGTCGGGGGGGGCGCCCCCTGGGCGGAAGGCCCGCTGCCCCAAGGCGCGCCCTTTCTGAGGGCTTCGTCAGGCGAGGCGGGGCGGCCTTTGGCGCCGGGCTCCTCCCTCCCTCCCGCCCCTCCCGCAAGGTGAGCGCCGCTCTCGCGCTCGGCCCCGCCCCCTGCGGAGAGCCGTCGGCCCGGCCCCGCCCCCGCCCGTCTCCCGTGCGCGCATGCGCGGGCTGCCCCGGCCGCTTTCTTCTTCTCCTCACGCCGGAGACGCCTGCGAGGAGCGGCGTCGAGAGGGAGGGAGCCGCCTGAGGGAGGAGGAGGAGGAGGCAGCGCCATGGAGCTGGTCGGGGCGCAGCAGGCGGCGGGAGGCCTGGCCGGGAGGAAGAGGCAGCCCAACCGCGAGAGGCCCGCCGCGGCCGAGGACGACGCCCTCAACCAGATCGCCCGCGAGGTGAGCGGCGGGGGGGGCTCGGCCTCCCGGAGGCGCCTCTTGCTTCTTTCCGCTCTTCTTCCTCCTCCTCCTCCCAGGGCGGGCGGGGGGGGGCGGGGGCTGTCACCTCGGCCCCTCCCCCTTCACGTGGGAGCTGTCAGGTGCCGCTGCCCCCCCCATATTTCTCCCCTCCCTCCCAGCAACTTCCGGGAGGCCGTTGGGGGCGGGGCGGGGGTCCAGCCCATTTGCGACCACGGCAGAAGAAGGGTTAATAAGCTCATGCATATCCCCTTAATGTGCCCCCCCCTAAAATGTTCAATAAACTTTGCAAACACAAAGTATTGTCTTCCAAGACAAAACCGTTTATCTTAATGGCAGGTTTAAAGGAAAGGCAGCATCTCCCGTGTCTGGATCCATGACTGTGCGTGGCTGGTGTACACACAGACACAAACATGTGTATATTTTGTTTTATTTTGAGTGCTGCATTTATACTGCACCTTTTCCCTTTCACGCAGCTCAAGAGGTCCTGCCTGGTTCTTCCCTCTGCCCAAGCAGTCCCCACAACAGCCCTGTGAGGCAGCGCCTTGCCCCACGGTCACCCAGGAGCTCCAAGACCAAGGGGGGATTTGAACCCTGGTCTTTCTCCTGCACTCCAGCCACTACGGCACCCTGGCTCTCTGAGCTGATTAGGATAGTCACCAACCATTGTTCTTGTAGTTTGTTCATCTATTTATTGCAATTATATCTCACATTTCTCCAAAAAGATGAAGGAAGGCTTAACTTTTTATGTATTTGGGTTCTGTGTGTTGCTTCTTATGTTCCATGGCCTCTGGACCCTGCTACTTATTTACCTTTCCCTCTTTCTCTCTCTACCTTTTCGTATTATAATATATGATCTGCCAACTGGTTATAAGGCTTCATAGTTCTCATAAAGGAAGTGTAGCTCAGAAACACCACAGCAAACACGTTGGTCTTTAAAACATGTTTCATATACCTATAAATTCTTTCTCTCATGGGCTTTTATTGGTTCCTCTAACTTAAGGTGCTAAAGATCAGGAAAGAGGTGACAGCTTCTGAAGTATTGTTTTGGCTGTGACTTCTTTAACAGAAGTTTGATCTTTAGGAGGTGATCTTGTTCTGCACTGTGAGCTTTGCTCACTCTTTTCTGTACTGTTCTGCGGCAACAACTTTTTGGGTGAGTTAAGTAACCTCAGGAGGGAAGTGGAAGATGAGGAAGTTGATATCTGTACTGACTCTGGTGAGATGCTTGTCCTTTTTAAACTAAAAAAATTGCAAGTACCAAGCCCTCCAGATGGTTTAGGTCAGGGGTTGGCAAAGTTTTTGTGGCTTGGGCCTGTTCACAATCCTGCAGATGCTGCAGTGGGCCAGAGTGCGCGAACACGCACGCATGCGCAAACACTATTTCCGGCGCGGAGGAGGCATGCGCAGCTTTCCATTGGCTTTCCATTGGCTGCAGGAGCTTCCTGCAGGCTTAAACGACCCCCCTGGGCCGCTTGTGGCCCATGGGCCTTAGGTTGCTGATCCCTGGTGGTTTCCCTCCTCCCCAGCCCTTTGTACAGTATGTATACTGTTGCTGTGTGAAGGAGAAAAGGAGAGAGAACTTTCTTTTCTGACATGTTCCCAAAGATGGTTAAACCCATATCCTCCTAACAGCCTGCCCTAGCATACTGACTGGCCAGCTTGATTTTTGTGTGTCTCCATCGTTTGAGCAACATTGTAACATTACAAAATGCATTGTTACAACATGTAACAATACAGGCAGGAAAGCGATCCTTTGTAACTCTTCTCTGTTGTGTGCCATTGCCTGTAACTTTTATGTTCTTGTGAAACTCTTTAGACTTGAGTTTATGTTCAGACTGTAGTTTTAGGATATAGGAATTTTGTTAAGGAAGGGCAAAAGATTTTCCAGGTACAATGGATTTTGTTAGTAAAATGTGTTGAGGGTATGTTGGTGAAAACTATGGAAACAAAGCAGCTTTTGTATATCTAGATAGTTTATTCATTATTCAATCTGACTTGTATATTTGAGAGTTTAAAGGTAAGGCATATGGCTATGTTACAGATTTAACCTGTGTATGCTCCTATTTTTATATTGTTGAATTGTGTGCTTTAGTTTGCCTGCAAATCTGGATCAAACATTGATTTTGCATATTGGTTTGTAGAAAATCTATACTTCATTCAATGCATAGCTTTCTAGATTTGGACAAAATAGCAGTCTATTGTTTGATAGAAGGCACAAATGAAAGCTCCATATGTGTGGAGAAAAAGGGAGTGTAAAGGCTGCTTGTAATATAAAATAAACAACAATGGCTTCTCTAACTACAGCCAGTGAAGCCTTATTTTTATGATACTGAGCAGGCTTGGATAATGTACAAATGCTCCATAAAGGTGAAAATACGTGCTTTAAAAACCCTGGCATGTCATGTAACAGGTGATTGATTCAGGGCACACAGTTAGATCTCTCCCCTCCACCACTTGTGGCTGTGCTCCCTTGAGAGAGTTTCCAGTTTCCGTCTATCTTGAGCAAGTGTAATAGTAGCTGTAGCAAAGCAGGAAGGGATGAGCTGAATGCATTGTTCCCAAGTTTAGTTGCTGTCTGGCGGAAAGTGAAAGTTCAGATAGTACTAACACAGTGTAACATGTAGACATGATCTCAAATAATTAAAAATTCTCACCATTCAAAATGGCCAAAATATTTATAACTCAGCTTGTAACAACTAGTATCCAGAACAGCTAACAAAAAAGCTCAAAACAATAAAATGCATTAGTACAGAACTTAAAACAACAATGAAATAGTAATCTAAAAGATTTTCTATATTGCCTCCCTCTTGAAATGCTCATCCAAAAAAGCCTGATTTAACTGAAAGGAACTATTTCCTAGTAAGCATACCATATGAATCTTATCCTGAAAAACTTAAGTTAGGAACAGAGGATGCTGCCTTATGCTGAGTTAGACAACTGTCCCATCTGGCTCAGTATTGCCTACACAAACTGGCTGTAGCTTCCCAGGGTTTCTGGCAGGGTTCTATCCCAGCCTTTCCCAAAGGTGCCATGAGTTGAACCTGACCTTGTGCATGCAAAGCAGCTGTTCTACCACTGAGCGATGGCCCTTCCTCAAACTTGTAAGCTGTCTGAACAGTTCTGATAATGCTAAATCTTCCCCGACTTTGTGCACATGAGATGTTTTAGAATACACCTCCCATCAGCCTCAGCTAGCATGGCCATTGGTTAAGGATGATGGGAATTGTAGTCCACAACATCTGGAGGGTACCGTGGGGGCTTAGTGCTATGTGAAATGGCCTTGCATTTGTGCATTGCCCCTGCTCTCATCTCTGCTCTGGCACAGCTGTTGAGAAGAAAAGTGGAAACATGCATTTTCAAGTACCTATAGAGTTGGTTAAATCAAAACTGGAAAGAAATGAAGTTAGTTTTAACAACTGTTTGTCTGAGCAAGCAGAGTTCAAACCACATTCTATGATCCCGGCTTGTTAGGATAAACTATAATTAAATTAATCAAATTGATTAAAAGTTAAAACAATGCTCTGCAGCTGGTTGGAAACAGAAGTAGATGCTTTCTGTACTCTTCTTTGCAGCTGGAGGGAGGGGGCAGGATTGTGGCTTGGTGCTGCATCTGAACCAGGCCACAGCTGAGCTGTATAGCAGCTTATGTATGTTAAGCCAGTTTGTATAGACTGCAGACAAACGACTGCATTCGGATATAAAGCTAAACCATGGTATGTTTAGATCAACTCTTGTTTTGTTCATATGCATGAACTGAATTATGGTTTGTTTGATCAACAAACCATAATCTAAAACCATTGTTTGAACTTGGCTTGTGAATCTGCTTGAGCTAACTGTAGTTTATTTTTTATGGTTTGGCATCCTGACTTAATCTAGTGTGCTCCATTGCTCAATTCTTACTTCCTGCCTGACTGCAGAGACATGAGGGGAAATTACCTCAAAAGCAAAACAGCTCACATGGCAAGGACTAGTCATGCTTCCACAGACCTCAAGCCTGCCCCACTTTGCCTTGCAAAAGACTCCTATCCCCACTCACCTCCTCAGTGAGAAGGTTTCCTTACCCATTTTGGCTGGCATTTGGGAAAAGATTAAAGGGAGTGTCTGCCCTCTTATCCATAGCTCACAATGGGTATATGTTAAATAACTACTTGCTCAGTCCTCACTGGGCTGTTTTTGGTGATTTTTTCTTTTACTCCTTCAGGGTTTTTGTGTTTCTTTGTATTTCTGCAAATCTTGAGGTTTTTCCAAGCCTTCTCTCTGGCTCTGTAAGGATAGGCAGCCATTAAATCAATCAGTTCACGTTAGGATATGTGATGCCAACAGATGCAGTTGCACAGTATGATCCAAAAATGTTTCCCAAACACAGCCCCTCTAGCCTGTGTCCCTACACCCCCCCATTCAATTCTATATCCTAAATATGCAAGTTATTGCTTAACACTTATTCTTCTGCTTGGCCAGGACTGACAATTTAGTAGTGAACAGGGTGCCCCAAAAGTGGTATACAATACATACATACCTATTCTTATTTACTGATATTGTGACTGATGAGAACTTGAGTCAAGAACAAAGAAAGAGGATTCTAAAGCAGTATGCCTATTTTGGAGCCACCCAAAAGTATTAATATGATTTTTTAAATAAGTGTGGTTACAGTGGGATGACCTACAGAGAGGGGTTGGAGGGAAAGGGTTAACAGGCCAAAAAGCCTTTATGGCAATAGGGTTGTGAGGGAGAGGGGGAAATGGTTCAGGATTGTTCTTTGCATAAGAGCATGTGGACAGCAGCAGACCATCTCCCCAGGAGAATATTTGTTCTCCACCCTGTTTCTGCAGCCAGCTGCTATAAGGGAAGGGGTGCTGGCTGCCAAGAAGGACTTCAGTTGAGTAGCTGGGTATTCTCAGATGAGGTGCAGAGACAACAAACCAACATTAGTTAAAACAAACCACTGTTTATTTGAATGTCTGAGTTGGGTTCTAACTTATTCAGCAAATCATTGTTAAAACAATCTATGGCTTAGTGTAGTATTTTCTTTTAAAGTAAATGTCTGAATATTATCTGCATTGCATATTCATTGGAGGCTTTTGAAATGAATTAGTTAAGAGTGTTGGACTTGGGCTGAGCTGAAGTCCCCATGAATCTCATTGGCTGATGTTGGCACATCACTTTGTCTCAGCCTAAACTTACATCACAATAAGGAAAAATGGGATAACCCCAAGAAATATTTCCCAAATTCAGATAACAATAGTGCAGAAATGAAAACTTGTAACAAGTGGGTTTTTCTTAGTATACTAATTTATATTAGCATGACATAGTATAAACTTAGTATGGTATATTATTATGCTTCATGAAAGTAAGCCACACTGTGCTTATGAACACAAGTGCACACACAACCCCCCCCCCCAATATCACCAAAGATCACCAATTTAACACAGTTGGTGAAAAAGCCTATCCCTAATTAGGAATGCAATTAGCCTTCCTAATGAAACATGGAAGGTCATGAGCCTATCAATGGTATTTTCTTTGCTTTATAGAAATGCTTGATACCCCACTGCTCATACTTAAAGGCCAGAGTAGAAGCATAAGAAACCAAGGTTTTGTATGAATATGAAGAATAATTTCTAATAGACCTTGGTTAACCAAGGTCTTTAGTACATACATAATATACAGGGCCATAAGTATGATTACTGGAAGATCTTGATCCAGTGTCCTATTTTTAATCTAATTTACTACTGTGTGATGTTTGTAGCAGTACATACTTTACCTTTATACTGAAATGTGCAATTGACTGTTTTCTTTAACTAAAGTGGTAAGGCTCATGGGGTTGCAGAAGGGCCCTCCCCCTTTCTAGGTTTGTCTCCAGAACTAACTGCTTTGTAACATCTGAAGTGTTTATGTGAACAATTTCCCATTCTTCCAGTTGTTTATATACCACTTTTTAAATGCTTGATGGAGGCCAATAAATTTCAGGTAGTTTATTTGTTTCTGAGCTTGGTATGTCTTGCCTCTACAGGATGTGAGAGCAGTTTTTAAAAGGAAATCAGTGTGAACAAATAAAAGGAAACTGTACAAATTACTCATGTTGCATAAAGTCAAGTTCCTACACAATACTAAGAAATTGCACTTAGTGTGGGAATTATACTTTTTAAAAATATATTTTTATTAAAGATTTACTGCTTTACAAAAGTATACGCAATGTTCCTTTTTTTAAGTTACATTTTCTACAGATCAGTTTCATTTGTTGAGACATTAGTATTACATTAGGAAGAAAAGGGGGAAAGAGGTGGAGGGGGGAATGGTGAATGGGGTGGGGGGGCAATGCTTCTATGTGTGGGGTTTTGTGTCAGCATCACTTGTGTGGGTTTTCTTTACTATTCGCTCATATTCCTTTGGTGGTGGGAGAAGTTGGGGTTGGCCTAGGGTGTAGTTGGTTGTCTTTGATTGGCTGTAGTGAAACTTGTTTTCATGTGTGAGTGGGGGGTGTGTGTGTGTGCTTGGATCAGGTTAGCCAGATTGATTCAAATGCTATTGTTAAACAGGCTGCTGATAACAGGGAAAAATACTTCTCAACCTTTTGGCTAAGACCAAGTATGGAAAAGAAGTATTAAAAAACCTATCAGCTTTTGTTTGGAACTAACAGCCAGTGAGTGTGTGAATGACTTGTGGGCCATAGTAATAAATAAGTTTCTTTTTCTTTTGGGCAGGGCTATTGTCTCTTCCTCCAAGGCTTTTATTAGTAATATATACAGTTATGCATTTATATTTTTGCCTAATCTCTTCATCCCCACCCTTGCCACAATATCATGCGCCAACACGGAAGGGATATGTTACACTTTTTGAGGCTTGGTTCATTCTCTTACTATGCACAAAACACATCTGTTCTGCATGGAAGTTTGGGTGCAGTGCAGTTAAGTAATATCGTTTTCAGCATTCTCTTCTTTGCTTCCTTAAGACCACATTCTGCCTATTGAATGCATACAATAAGCTGTAGGTGTAAAAAGTAAAAGTTGTTGTCTTTGTCTTCGAATATCGTTTACTCCTGGGATGCTGGTAATGATGGTGGTGCTGTTTATAAAATGCTCTTCCTCCTGAAGAAGCTCAGGGCAGCAAACACATCCAGAATAATAGGATTTAGGGCTGAATTATAGACTTGCTGGTATAGGGCTGTATGTAAATTTATAAAATAATAAAATAATAATGTTCCCAAAGCTCTCAGTTAGGCCTGGTTTACCCAAGCATGAGTTGGTAGAATGGATTGCACAACCTCTGAGACTGCAGGTGGCGCTGAGCCTCTTGGGCTTGCCAGTCGGAAGGTCGGCAGTTCGAGTCTGTGCGATGGGGTGAGCTCCCATTGCTTTGTCCCAGCTTCTGCCAACCTAGCAGTTCAAAAGCACGACAGTGAAAGTAGATAAATAGGACTGCTGTGGCGGGAAGGTAAACGGCATATCTGTGCGCTCTGGCTTCTATCACAGTGTCCTGTTGCACCAGAAGCGGTTTAGTCATGCTGGCCACATGACCCAGAAAGCTGTCTGTGGACAAATGCTGGCTCCCTCAGCCTGAAAGTGGAGATGAACCCCATAGTCACCTTTGACTGGACTTCTCCATCCAGGGGTCCTTTACCTTTTTACCTGCAGGTGGTGGGTCATATTTTGAATGCTTCCTCTAGTTAAATATTCTTTGCAAATTTTCTAGCTACAATGTAGGCAGAAACCCAATTCTAGAAACTTTCTCCATGATGTGATTTTTCTTCCTTGGTGGTTCATATATTTTCACAAGTGGTATTCTACCTGTAGGCTGAAGTGGCATTGTCCATTCTGCCATCTCATCCCACTGCTAATAATAATAATAATAATAATAATAATAATAATAATAATAAATAAATTTATTACTTATACCCCACCTATCTGGCCAGGTCTCCCCAGCCACTCTGGGCGGCTCCCAACAGAATATTAGTAAAGGTAAAGGGACCCCTGACCATTAGGTCCCATCGTGGCCAACACTGGGGTTGCAGCACTCATCTCGCTTTATTGGCCGAGGGAGCTGGCGTACAGCTTCTGGGTCATGTGGCCAGCATGACTAAGCCGCTTCTGGTGAACCAGAGCAGCGCACAGAAATGCTGTTTACCTTCCCGCTGGAGTGGTACCTATTTATCTACTTGCACTTAAACCACAGAGCCTAGGACTTGCCAATCAGAAGGTCAGTGGTTCGAATCCCTGCGACGGGATGAGCTCCCGTTGCTCGGTCCCAGCTCCTGCCAACAGAATATTAAAAACACGATGAAACACGAAGCATTCCCTAAATAGGGCTGCCTTCAGATGTCTTCTAAAAGTCAGATAGTTGCTTATTTCCTTGACATTTGATGGGAGGGCATTCCACAGGGTGGGCACCACTACCGAGAAGGCCCTCTGTCTGGTTCCCTGTAACCTCATTTCTTGCAGTGAGGGAACTACCAGAAGGCCCTCGGAGCTGGACCTCAGTGTCTGGGCTCAACGATGGGGGTGGAGATGTTCCTTCAAGTATACTGGGCCAAGGCCATTTAGGGCTTTAAAGGTCAGCACCAACACTTTGAATTATGCTTGGAAACGTACTGGGAGCCAATGTAGGTCTTTCAGGACCGGTGTTATATGGTCTTGGCGGCCACTCCCAGTCACCAGTCTAGCTGCTGCATTCTGGATTAGTTGTAGTTTCCTGGTCACCTTCAAAGGTAGCCCCACGTAGAGCACATTGCAGTAGTTCAAGTGGGAGATAACTAGAGCATGCACCACTCTGGCGAGACAGTCTGCGGGCAGGGAGGGTATCAGCCTGCGTACCAGATGGAGCTGGTAGACAGCTGCCCTGGACACAGAATTGATCTGCACCTCCATGGACAGCTGTGAGTCCAAAATGACTCCCAGGTTATGCACCTGGTCTTTCAGAGGTACAGTTACCCCATTCAGGACCAGGGAGTCCTCCACACCTACCTGTCCCATCCCCCCAAAACAGTACTTCTGTCTTGTCAGGATTCAACCTCAATCTGTTAGCCACCATCCAATCTGTTAGCTGCGATATGTAGACTTGACCTTACTGTTTCAACATTCTGTACTTAAAAGCTTGGGCTTTGCATCCTTCTGCAGTAAGGATTACGAGTCTCTTGTTTAACCACTCTGTGCCAGAGTGTGCCGCTCTGAAAATGTATTCTTAGCTACTGTCCTCAGGTCCTGTCTGAACATCTTTGTTATACACAATTAACCTTGTCTTTCATGCTCTCTATGCTTTATGCAGACATCTGGCCATGTCTGGGGGGCATGCAACAGCTCTTTTTTGATATGACTTGTATGATCTCCAATGTTATACTAAAGTGGCAGTTTTTTGTATTATACTTGGCTGATTAAAGCTGTGCTATACCCCAAGCAGCATGCAACAAATACATTACATTATAGGTGAATGCCATGTTTAGCAAGATTAGTTTTGGAGTGTAAGATGATACATTTAACACCTGTCCAGAGGTTCGGTTTCAACAGGAACTGTTTTTGCTCCACAAATTTCATCTGTTTCATAATGTGAATTGTCTAACTTAAACTTTTTGCCCTCAATTCCACAAAACTATTCCTAGAGTGTCAGAAAGAAAGAAAGAAAGAAAGAAAGAGTGCTTGTCTCTGCCAGAGGTAGAGCAGCAGCCTGACGAGCACAGTATATAATCTGTGCTAGATGGACATGGTAACAGAACCTTAAAATAGCTCTCTGAAATAGCAGCTGCTGGCTGTTTTCTCTTAAACTTCTTTTATGAGAATGGTGGCTACCGACAACAGGACATTAAAGACCTAAAAGATAATGCTTAAGTCTTCAGTCCTTTTTATCACAAATGCTAAAAACTGGGTCAGAGAGAGAATGAATACCGTTGGCATTCTGACTTGGGCCATTCATAGTTGTTGCTTCATGTGAAACCGAAATGGACTAAAGAAGTCCCTCTGGCATGAATATCTGGCTTTGGTAATGGCATAATCGGACATAGACAGCTACACCCAGATTTGTTTCTGGGCCACTTCATTATGATGCTTTCATTCATTCATTCATTTTCCTAAAACATATTGTGTGTGTAAAAGTAACCCTAATTCGGATACATTTCCCACTCAAATGTTCTCGCTTAGGATGCTGACTGAGATATTTTGACAGGCTAGCTCTCAATAACTTTTCTTGCTTCTCCTACTGAAATACCGGCAACAGTTTCAATAAAGATACTGCTGCTATACACTATAGCTATTGGGATGTAAACCAGAAAAGGATGTATTGGGTTTCTTCCTCTTGCTAAAGAGGAATTTAAGTGCTTTGTATACATATAAGGATAATTTTATTTTAAAACTTTTCTATTTTAAGTTCCTCACCATTTGAAGAGGACTTTCAAACATTGGGGGGAATAATAATAATAACAATAATTTTATTATTTAAACCCCTCCCATCAGGCTGGGTTTCCCCAGCCACTGTGGGCAGCTCCCAACCAAATATTAAAAACACAATACAACATTAAACGGACTTCAGCACAGCTAGAAATATCAGACTCTGAAATTCCTGGGTACTTTAAAAATGTAGTTTCCTTATGATACCCTGACATAATGTTTGGAGTTCCAAATTAATTTTTGCATTCTTAGTATTTCATGTGCTTTACTGATAATCCAATGTTTATGTGTATTGGGCCATAGTATAGCCTTTGAACCTTGTTGAGGTGAGACATTCATTCCCAGAAATACTGGACAAGTTACCAGAATCTATTAGAAGTTACTGGAAGTTACCAGAAGTTGCTGAAGTACTGGTTTGTTTACTGCAGATACAAGGTCAACACTAGGGCTGGGCGATATTTGGTTTTCAACATCATGATATATCACCAGCTAAACATCACAATATACCGATATATTACAGTGTCTGAAAAACAGAACTATATATGGTGGGCATGAAGATTCTGCGTGCAGGAGGCAAAAGGAGCAGCCATGAGCATCCAGGAGGAGGAGCAGGCAGTCCTGGATGGGTGGGGGGTGGAGGCAGGGGCTTTGCGTCCCCAATTACTGCCCAGGGTGGGGCAGGTGCATGCCAGGCAACTGCAGCATCTCAGAGGGGTAGTGCCACCACCTCTCTGAAGGGGCGATCCAGCAGGGGTGTGTGCTCAGTGCGTCTTTGCATGCAAGGAAGTGCGCTCGCAAGTTCTTCTGCCACTTGCCCTCCCCGCCAAAAGATGGGGGTTGCCGAGATAGAGACGCTGTCCTGACATCTTCTCACAGTCACACAGAGGCTCCAGTCACGCGGGACTTGCCTGTTCGCTGCTCACCTGCCTGCCCATTAAGTGCCAGGCGCTTCCAGTGCCGCCACCAGCCATGAATGTGAGGAGAGTGGCCAGCATCTCTGGAGGAAGCCACGGGCACGAGGGCTGCCAGCGCAGCATGGGGGCTTTCCAGTCTGGTTTGGAGGCAGGTGAGGGGGGGTGCAGAGAGTGCTGTTCAGCCTCTGCACTTGCCCAGACCTTGCCGCAGGAGCCAGGCAGGGATCTCTGCGGGGGGGGGCTGGTTCACCCTCCCCCCCATTGTGCACCATGGGCAACAGCCCCTCTAGGGCATACAGGAGAAGGAGCAAGCAGTCTTGGATGTTTCTTGGGCTGAGATAAATCTCAGCGAAGTAGCCAGAGCAGGGAGAGGAACTGCGCACAGGGACTGGACTGCTCAAATTGCTGGCAGTTATACTGCCCCCTGGTGTTTTGAACGATATATTGCAAGGTCAAATTTAATGAACCCGTTATCGTGATGTAGACTTCATGCTGGGAATGAATTATATAGCGATAAATCACACTGGCCTAGTCAACACTGTGAGAACTGTTCCCACACATGCACAGCTTCTAGACTGGACTGAGAGATTGTTTAGTCTGAACTCAACTCTTGAACTGTAAGGATATGATCAGGAGAGGGGAGGCCTTGCAGCTATCTAGGGCAAGGCCTGCAACCTTTTAAGTGTACATCAGTCAGGGCACTGATAGAAGCTTCTTTTCCTGTATAGTTCTGTAACTGTTATGCTTAAACCAACAGTAAATGAATTTCTGTATGTACTGGATTGTTTCCTGTGATTTATTACTCCGTGCCTGACTTGACATTGGAGACTATGTGGGTTTACTCTGATAATTAGGTGTCTGGTAGCGGGAAATGTGCTGGACCCAAAGAAAGGAGTTTTTGGTTGAAAAAAACTCTTAACAGGTGGTTTGGCTGCAAGCACAAACCCCAACAAGCCTGGAGGGGATGTATAGCTGTATCGTCCAGTAACTTAAAAAACAGGCATTCAAAGTAAGTTTTTTGAGTGTATGGTTAGATTTAAATGATTTTTTCTTAAGTGTATCTTTTTAACCTTACTACATACCACTTACAGTCTATGACATCAAGTGGGGCTGGATGATACTTCTATTTATTGTCCCAGTAAATAAACTGGTATGGTGTTCACATCACGCTACCGGTTTCAGACCTTTTGAGCTGCTGATAGAGTGCAGCTCCCTAGCCACCACAATGTATTGGCAACTCAAATTGCATTTACCCAAGTGGGTGGGCTGCACCTTTCCTCTTGGGATGGTTGGTCGCTCCAGGAGGTAAGATGGAGCTGGCCCGTTCAGGCAAAGGCAGACAGATGCCCAGAGCTTGAGAACATGCATCTCACACTCCATGAGCTTGGCTGCCACCAGCCTGCCTTCACCGGGGGGTGGGGTGGGGTGGCTGCGTCTTTCCTTCCAGAGTGACCAACCACCCCAAGAGCAAAGAGAGGCAGCCCATTCGTTTGGGCAAAGACAGGCAGACACCTTTGAGGGAGCCCCGATGCCTCTTCAGCTCACATGCGTCCAGGCCAGCTCATGTGTAAGCCCGACAGACATCATAGGCTCCACCCTCAGTTGAGCGGTTCAAGAAAGCCCCAATGCCCCTCTCATGGCTCAGTCACCATGTAAGGCTGAGCAATCAGCTGCTGCTGCTTCTCCTAAGACGTGGAGGAAGAAACAGCTGAAATACATACCAGA
Source organism: Podarcis raffonei (assembly GCF_027172205.1). Taxonomy (NCBI): domain Eukaryota; kingdom Metazoa; phylum Chordata; class Lepidosauria; order Squamata; family Lacertidae; genus Podarcis; species Podarcis raffonei. The sequence continues at coordinate 135,359,878 of NC_070602.1, forward strand.
CATCAGCATATATCAGCATATTGTGGTGTTTAGCTGCTGATATACCATGATGTTGAAAACTAGATATTGCCCAGCCCTAGTGTAAAGCAGCATATAAATGGTTTAAATAAACAAATTAACATGTCTGGGCCCACCTTTAAAACTATTTGAATCAAGCATGTAATCCAGTCTATTATACTGTATTATTTATAAAACTATATCTGCACCACTTTTTCTTCTTAAAACTTCCACAACTTTGGTTTAGACTTTGTCATCTCAACTGCTTCATTGCCCTCTGCTCCCTAGTAAACCAAGAGGCTAGAAGGACTTTTTTCCATGGGAAAGGGAGCTTAGGTCTGATTGTGTTTACCACACAATACACCTGTGCATCCCACAGAGTGACCAGGACTTCACCAAGAGAGTCCGCATGCCAGCAGAAAATTTCCCAAGGGCTCTTGATTTGATATATAGAAGGTGTGACGGGAAAGTAGAGTGAATCACCCCTGTATGTGATAATGGGAACTGCCGGATTCGTGGAGACATGTGGGAGGCGTTCATCCATATCTCAGCTAACATATGCGCATGTGTCTTGGCATTTGTTGACAGGCCTACGTTCATGCGGTAGCGTTTAGTAGCTGTTAATAGTGCAGTGTGTTGTGATTGAAAATGGAGCAGAGAGTCAATATGAAATTCTGTTTCAAATTGGGTAAATTGGCATCGGAAACCCACGAAATGCTCACAATTGTGTACGGAGATGAAGCTGTAACTCGAAAGACAGCGTATGAGTGGTTTAAGTGTTTCCGTGAAGGGCGGCAAACCATTGAAGATGATCCTTGGTCTGGCAAACCGCCAATGGCGGCAAATACCGAAAGAGTTCACGAGCTATTGAGATGGGATCGGCGTTTGTCTATCCGAATGATGGCGGAAGAAATGCATATTCCATGTGAAATCGTTACTGAGTTGATCCACCCTCCATATTCTCCCAGTCAGGCCCCACCGGATTTCTTTCTTTTTCCAAAACTGAAATCTGCACCGAAAAGGCACAGGTTTCCCAACATTTCACTCATCCAAGCTGCTGTGACAAGGGAACTTAAAGCAGTATGAAAAGAGGACTTATCCAGAAGTTTCCAACAGTTGTCAATGGTGCATTAAATCAGAGGGGGCCTACTTTGAAGGCCTGTAAGGTTGTATGTTCAAATATTTCTCGCTGTCCATTTTCTGTGACCATTCACTGAACTTTCTGGTCATACCTTGTATATTTGCATCCCATCTCTCCAGTAGTGTTGAGCTGGGCGGCTCCCAATCAAATATTAAAAACAGTACAGCATTAAATATTAAAAACTTCCCTAGGGTGGGCGCCACTACCGAGAAGGCCCTCTGTCTGGTTCCCTGTAACCTCTCTTCTCATAATGAGGGAACCACCAGAAGGCCCTCGGTGCTGGACCTCAGCGTCTGGGCTGAACAATGTGGGTGGAGACGCTCCTTCAGGTCTACTGGGCCGAGGCCATTTAGGGCTTTAAAGGTCAGCACCAACACTTTGAATTGTGCTGGGAGCAAGCATTAGAATCACTATACAGTAATCATATCATAAACACAAGAGTATAGAAATTAGGCAAAAAACAAACACATATTCATCAAAACAATTACTGCAATTCAGTGCAAACTCCCAATGATTCAAAATATCAGAATTCCTGAGCACCAACCTTATGCCTCTATGGGATGAGCTTCTTTACTCAGTGCAGCAGTATACTGCTAGCAGCAATATATTTTATAGTGTTTAGTCTCAACTTCTTTTCCATCCTCAAAGAAGTCGATCACTTCTGTGTGCAGCCGGTTCTAGAGGATTGTCTATGATGAGTTTTCTCCATGTGGGCTATTTAAGGTAACGTCATTCCACATGGGTTTATTCTTTCCTTGCAGGGACATGAGTCCCAGATAAAGAGCCACAATGCAAGAGCCATTGAGCTCTTGCCCTTTGGCTCACACCAAAAGGCTCATGTAGCATTTAAAGTTGCCTGGAGGGAAGAAGAACCCACAGCTCCCTGACTAGGGACTTATTGGGAAACCATCTGAACCCATCTGCTTCTTGGAGCTGATCATTCCAACAAGTCTACAACTCCTGCAATCTCTTTAACTAGTTAAAATTAAAAAGAAACATTAAATGTCGCTGTTCTGATTGTCCCATATCATGAGCCGTGTTTGGGCATTCTGCTTGTGTGTAAGCCCTGCATGCAAGCAGGGAGAGCAGTGATAAATGCATCAAGCTACACGCAGACCCATCAGCCTCCCAAGGCAAAGATCTAAAATGGGGAGCCCCAGTTGTGTAGTCTTTAAAAACATATGGGAAGCCACTTCAAGCCATTTTTCACCCATGAGTTGGGTGGGTGATATAGGAGGTGGAGCACAACACATTCCCGCCCCCCCCCCGCCCGGTCCCTGCTTGCATGTTGGTCTTGCACATAAGCAGAATGCTGATCTAATTTAAACGTCTAGTGAAGAAAGATCCTGATGCTGTAGGACGTGTTGTCAAATGAAGAGCAGTTCTGCAGGGGATGTATTGCTTTACTCTTCTCTTACCTGCACTGCACAGTTGTTGCCGAGTTTGATTAAGGGAAGATGCCACTTTCAGCAATGTAGGGAATATCTCTTTCAATTCCCTCTCCTCTGGCTCTACTTACTGCATAGCTGAAGGTAGGCTTTTGGCTTGGCTGAAAGATTGCCTGAGATGGATCCATGAGTGAGTGCACATTCAGCTCTTGGAAGGCCGCTGCTTCGTACAGACATTCTTCCATGCTTGCCTCAGCCTGCATGCCGTGACTCTCAGGTGACCAACTGGAGAGGCTTTTTAGCTGCCAAGTACAGAGCAGAAATGAGGTGTAGGAAAATATCTGAAGCTGGATTCTCTTAAAACACGCACACTCTCTATATATAAATTGATAAAGAATCATGAGTGATCTAATATTGGAAGTAAAAGGGCTTTTTAAAAGGCTTCTTCTGCTGGTAGTCCACGAATGATAAGCCAGCAGCTGGGTGAACAGCTGTTGATCCACAAGAAAATTCTGTCAGGGGCAGAGCTGAAGGTGAATGGGACCAGAGCCACCCCTCCTTTCTCTCTTTCTGAATGAGTGGAGGAAGGATAAAGAAATGAAAACTAGGGTCAACCAAGGGATGCGGGTGGCACTGTGGGTTAAACCACAGAGCTGGGCTTGCCGATCAGAAGGTCGGCAGTTCGAATCCCCGGGACGGGGTGAGCGCCCGTTTCTCGGTCCCTGCTCCTGCCAACCTAGCAGTTCGAAAGCACGTCAAAGTGCAAGTAGATAAATAGGTACTGCTCCGGCGGGAAGGTAGACGGCGTTTCCGTGTGCTGCTCTGGTTCGCCAGAAGCGGCTTACTCATGCTGGCCACATGACCCGGAAGCTGCACGTTGGCTCCCTTGGCCAATAAAGCGAGATGAGCGCGGCAACCCCAGAGTTGGCCACGACTGGACCTAATGGTCAGGGATCCCTTTGCCTTTTACCAAAAAAACAAAAAACTAGGGTCAACCTTTGAGAAGGCAAGGATATGGTAGCAGAGGGTTGGTAGGAGCACAGCTGGGGAGGTACCCAAAACAGAGAGGGCGAATCAGTTTCCAGCCAGCCGCAGGACTTTTGCCACTCAAGGGCAATGCTTCTGATGGGGATGGGGGGCAGCAAGCACTCCTTCCACCCTCTTGGCTCCCTCCTATTCTTCTTCACTCTCTCCTGCCCCATGGCTCAGCAAGGTTTGCCATCTTGATTTGCTTCTCTGTTTGCACCACTCCAGGCTCACCAAATAGCCTTATTTGGCCACAGCCCCCTGTGTCAGTGCACAAACAGTAAGCGTGAGCCCACAGGATCCAGACAGATGAAATTAGATCAGAGCTTTTCAACCTTTTTGAGTCCTTGGCTCCCTTGACCAACTACATTCTTTCTGCGGCACCCCTGTGGGGCTCAGGAGCCCAGTTATGTCACCTCTTGCCTGCAGAGCTGGCAGCCTCTCACCCTTTTTTGAATTTCTCCCTTGCGGAGTGTGCCCTCAGCCCCTTCTCCTCTCCCCTCTCCTTGGGAGTCCTCCAGGCAGTCGCTGCAGCCACCCTTGGACTCTGAGCCACCTCAGCTCCTGGCAAGCAGCACTCCCTGGCCAGCCCCAGAAGCACCATTCACCTGCGGAGCTTGTAGCCAGGGCTGCTGCAGCAAACAGCTGTGCAAGCCTTTGGGGAGCAGAGACACGAGAGCACTTCAGAGGAGGGAGGGAAGGCACCCTGGTTGAAACCACTGAATTAGATAGACGAAGAGTACTCCTGGCACATTCTCAACTGGCTACTCAAAAAGATGCTGCAGGAATACTGTGTAAAGTGGTTGCTTTGCCACGATGTATCTTGGTTCCGTATGCCTAACAGCAAACTCAGTAGTTAAACACCCCGCCTGCCTTCACCCTTGTATTATTGCCATGCAGTCTTTTGTGGAGCAAACTTTAATGGGGTCAGTCTGCGTGGGGAATCAAATTGAGACAGGAGAATAAGAGATAATTTACTTCTATTTCTCAAGTGTAAAACAGGAGGCTGGGCATGAAGTTTCCCACTATTGCTGAGTTCTCTTTTGCATCGCTTATTAGGTGCCCATCTTATTTTCTGACTTAGGATATTTAATAGGGCTGTCCAAAATGAGATTATTACTTTTTAAGTGTAAAATCTTGCCAGGACTTTGATGAATGGGCTTTATGAACAGGCATACAAATAGGACTGTCTCCCTGAAGTAAAAAAATAAAAATAAATTAAATTTATCATGGGATTCATTTTTAATGAGCTTTCTGGTGCATGGACCTCTGAATAAGAGAGTTAAAAGAACATAAAGTCTTAAAAGAAATTACACCTATTAATCCATGGAAGCTCCTGCTCAGTTAGATGTTGTAATCCCATCCCACACACACAAGCTGTCTAGTCTCTTCTGTTTCTTGAATTTGGCAACCTGATTGGCTGGATCATTCAGAATAGCTCGTGTGAGAGTTGCAATTTCTTGAATTTTGACTGCACTATAGTTTTCATGGATCTGGCTGCTGGGTGACAGAATAACAGAAGACTTCATTTAAACAAAATGTCAGGGAAGCAATAAGAGTGGGTTGTGGAGTTCTGCCCATCTCAGGTGGTGGTTAGGTGAAGCAGGTAGGCTTTTTCTTATCAGTAAATAGCTAAGAATATAGAGCTATAAGGGTCAGGCATTAAGCAATAGCTCTTCTATGTTGATTAAGCTGTAATTTAGAGGTTTTAGGAAGAAAAAGAGTCATGCCTGAAATTTTTAATGGGTAGCATTATTTATCTATAAATGTTCTGCACTATGTATTAACATTTGGAATGAGGGGTTGGTTGATATTATGAAAACCATTTATTTCTTTTAGCTCTGGGGAAGACTGTACCATGATTGTAACAAGATAGGCTGAGCTGAAATTGTACACAACTTCTGAAGGAGCTAGAAGATAGTGCTGGTTAACATAACAGTCGAAAGCCAGCACAGCTAGTACTTCTAGTTGTGTTAGGTATAGTATGGTGCGCTGTAAGCTTCCTAGGAAATCTGGTTTGGGCATAAAGGCAAAGTTTAACATGATTAAATGGTAGACACTGGATGTGGCAATTGTGTTGGTATATGTATAGATCCCAACTTGGTTTGGGGTCTGATTGTCCCATTTCCCAAAAACAGTTACATTTGTCCCATTTTTCTAAAGCAGCTACATTTCTTTGTGTCTTTTCTTGTGTTGATAAACTGCAACCAGTATAAATCTGTACCTCTAAATTGCAGGCACTGTAAGTGTATACAGTGGTACCTTGGTTCTCGAACATCTCCGTTGATGAATGTTTCGGAACCTGAATACCGAAAACCCAGAAGTAAATGCTTCAGTTTTCAAACGCTCCTTGGAAGTCGAGCGGCTTCCGCTGCGTGTTTTTCAATTTTCTCAATTGAATTTGCAGACAGTCCTTTGCGCCTCGGTTTTTGAATGTTTTGGAACTCGAACGATCATCTGGAACAGCTTACGTTTGAGAACCAAGGTACCACAGTAGTTCCAATGATGGAATTCTCTTGATTTTTAACTAAAAGCTGAGGAAATTGGGCAAGGAATGAAATGTTTGGTGTTTGAAATGTTTGAAAAATTCTTGACTGCTTTAATTAACCTAAGATCTTAATGTTTTTGTTATACATCTCAATTTCCCAGTGTTGGTTTACATGCTGCAGGGTTAATTGTGTTTTAAAACTAATGTTTCTTCAAGGACTCTAGGAAAATAAAACTAAAATTATTGATAGTTTTGCAACCCCCAGAGACAATGGGATGAATTGTCTTCTGTTGTAATGTAATGCCTGGTTTTCTAGGGGTTATGAATTGGGGGTATTCCATTTCTTATTGTTTATGTATGTATTTATTTATTTACTTATCTTGACTTTTTGGACTTTTTGCCCATCACCTTCTTTTATGTCATCTGATTAGATCAAGGTTGGGGAACCTGTGGCCCTCCACATGTTGTTGAACTAGAACTCCTCTCAGCCTCAGCCAGAATGACCAATGATGGGAGTTGTAGTCTAGCAACACCAGGAGGGCTACAGGTTCCCCATACCTGGATTAAATAATTATCTATCCCACTGACCTATTGGACTTTATATATTGCTTGGTTGTAGACACTTCTTCAGAAGTTGTTTGTATTGCCTAGTGCATGGGGAGCCAACATTGTGCCCTCCAGATGTTGATCAGCTCAAAGTCCCATCAGCCCTGGCCAGCAGGGATAGTCATCAGGGATAATAGAAGTTATAGCCTCCAAAGATCTGTAGGACACAGCATTGGTTACCCCTTTCAAAGAAAGAGTACATCTTTCAAAGAAAAAGAAGAAGAAACTAGTTGCATCTAGATCTCTGTGTGCAGATTGAGTTACATTACTGGATTTATACTAAGTCAACTTAACTGCTACATTTCTCATAAGAATGGAAGACGAGCCCTGCTAGTTCAGACCAAAAACTTGTGCCGCCCTCACAGTGACTAACCAAATGCAACAGCAGTTTCCTCCCTTGTATTCCCAGAAGCTGGTATTTCAAGGCATAGTTCCTCCAAAAGTGAACAAAATGGCTTGCCTTTCTTCTTCATCTTTGGCAATCACTTGTAGCTGAGTAAGATTGTCTTCCATGGATATGGTCTTAACAGTGAGTCTGTAAGTGACTGTGGAGGCCACTTCTGGATCCACATGCCCTTCCACAGTGGGGACATAGTTTTCCAGGTGGGAGTTGATCATGGTGAGTGTTTGCCAAACATTTCTCCCTTTCGTCCTGAGTTTGTGCTTCTTCAAAGTCGAATATGCTTTTGGTAGAGGCTATTATCCAGTTGGAGCACTTGCAGGCCAGTGTTTCCCAATTATCTATGCTTATACTGCATTTTTAAAAATTTGCCTTGAAGAGAGTCTTTAAACCTCTTTTGTTGACCACCAGCATTACGCTTTCCATTTTTAAGTTCAGAATAGAGTAGTTGCTTTGCAAGACAATAATCAGGCATCCGAACAACATGACCAGTTCAACAAAGTTGATGTTGAAGAATCATTGCTTTGACATTGGTGATCTTTGCTCCTTCCAGTACACTGGGATTAGTTCGTCTGTCTTCCCAAGTGATATGTAGAGCTTTTCGGAGATGCCGTTGATGGAATCTTTCGAGGAGTTGGAGGTGACATTTATAAATGGTCCATGTTTCATAAGCCTACAGTAAGGTTGGTAGTACAGTAGCTTTGTAAGCAAGCATTTTGGTTTCTTTGTGAATGTCCTCAAACACTCTGCCCTTCAATTGGGAGAAAGCTTCACTTGCTGAGCTCAGGCGATGCTGGATTTTGGCATCAATGTCGGCCCTTGTGGAAATATAACTGCCCAGGTAGGAAAAGTGATCAACACTTTCCAACTTTACACCATTGAGTTGGATTTGTGGTGCTGCAGAGGGATTGTTTTGTGTTTGTTGGTGCAGCAGTTTGGTTTTATGAATGTTGAACGATAGACCAAGCTTTTCACAGGCTTCTGTGAAGATATTTAGGATGGTTTGGAGGTCATCCTCTGAGTGTGTACACACTACGTTGTCATCAGCGTATTGAAGCTCTATGATGGAAGTTATGGTAACCTTACTCTTTGCTTTCAGCCTACTCAAGTTAAAGAGCTTTCCATCTGTTCGATATATAATTTCTACCCCGGTGGGGAGTGTTGAAGGAAAAATGAAAATAATAAATTAAAACTATAAATGGCAATAAAATGGTAATAAATGGCAATGAAATGGTAATAAATGGCAATGAAAATAACAGAGTTGGGGCAATAACACAATCTTGTTTAACAATGATCCAACTGAATGGTTCACTTTGAGAGCCATTGTTATCTGCAATTGTTGCTGTCATATTATCATGGAGGAGCTAAAGGATATTCACAAATTTATCTGGGCAGACGATTTTCAGAAGGACAGTCCACGGGGCATTATGCTTCACAGTGTCGAAGACTGTAGTCAGGTCGATAAACGTCATATACAGGGGTTGGTTTTGTTGTCTGCACTTCTGTTGAAACTCTTGAGTAGTGAAAATCATGTCCACTGTACCCCTAGAAGGTTGAAAACCATTTTGTGATTCAGGAATGGTAGCCTCAGATAGTGAGGGGCCGTTTTCTAAATATCCTTGCAATAATTTTGCTAGTAAAGAGATGCCCCGATAGAACAGATTGTGGAAACTATAACCTTTTTAGAAAAGGTTGATAATTTTGGCATCCCTAAAGTCTGCAGGGATCTCCTCTCTCTCTCCCAGATTTTTTTGATGAGCTTGTGAAGTTGTTGTGTAAGTTCAATTCTGCCCACTTTGAAGACTTCGGCAGGTATCACATCAGGTCCGCTGGCTTTGCTGTTTTTCATTTGGTTAATAGCTGTACACAACTCTCCCAGAGTTGGAGATATTGCAAGCTCATCTCTAACTTGTTTTTGCGGAACTTGTGAGAGGACCTCGGCAGCTACAGGGGAGATGCAGTTAAGGAGATGCTGGTAATGATCTTCCAGCGCAATGCAATAGCTTCTTTATATTATAGAAGTGTGGTACCATCTGTTGAGTGTAGGGGGCATATGCCATGATTTATTGGCTCATAGATGGTCTTTGTGGCTTTAAAGAAACTCTGTGCATCATGAGTGTCAGCTAAGTGCCTTTTTCACAGATGCTTAGCACTAGAGCAACATTTTCATTGAGAGCCACACTGACATCAATATACTTTTCATTAGTGTATATTTGAAGTTAAGATATTTTTTTTGTCCCAATGTGCATCACTTTAGTTTATATTGAAGCACGTTTGCCCATTCACCAGCTTTATAAATTATAGCTGAATGAGTTGTACTTAAAGTTGGTCTGAAACATTTCATTTATCATTAGGTCAATAACAATTGGCAGGTGTGGTATGGACTTAGTGAGCCATTAACTTTAGCCCTAGTTGGTGCATGTTGCATGAGACCTTCCTTCCTGTGGTACTTAAAAAGTTTTTAGAAGGAATGTTACATTTTACTATTGTACTTTTAATTTAGTAGTATATTATGTCCAGTTGTGCTTAAGGAAACAGGCTTTGGACCTGTTCCAATGTTGTTAGTAAGGGTGAAACCTTGCCTGAGCACCACTTTCCCATCCCAAAACATGAGATGAAAGTAACGCCTGATTCGGGCTCCACTACATCTTATCTGAACCCTTTTATCTCAGTTATCTCACTTAGAGAGAGTATACATGTGAGACTGCCTTGCCCTATATATGTGCACTCAACCTCTTTGATCTGTGGGGCTGGCACTGTTACAGGTGCCACTCAATATCCATTCTGCAAGTGTAAGAAATGGGTCTTTTAGTGTGGTTTTGGAGCTCCCTGCCTGTCTGGCAGCTGCCTTCACAGTACTCTTTTATGGACCTGCTTAAAACACCATTTAGGCAAGCTTACTCAGATATGTAGGATGTTGATTTGTGTCTTAATCTGTTTTCATAATCTGTTTTAAAATTTAATTACTCACTGAACGTTTTAAATCAATGGTTTAAATTGTTTTTATTGGTAATTTTATTGGTTTTTTTTATAAACCACTTTGAGGTTTTTCTTACAATTAGTGGTATGTAAGCGAGATGAACGCCGCAACCCCAGAGTCATCCGCGACTGGACCTAATGGTCAGGGGTCCCTTTACCTTTATCTAAACATTATAAAATAAATAAATAGGATCTGTGGGCATCTTACTGGGTATATTGGGACCTATAACTAGCTTTACAGGCTATTGTTAATTGTGTGCAAAAATGTTGGAGGGGTTGCTGCAAATACTCAAGACTGGACTATATACCAGCTCTCTTTTGTATTGAATTCCCTGCACCTGATCTGAATGATGCTTCTGTATACGTAAGATTGGTCCATGCTGTTCTGTACTCATGTTCTTTGATCACCACTATGCTTATAATCACTATTGCCTATTGAAATTGTCACCTCCGCAGGCATTGAGAGAGTGGGATTAACCTCCTGCTTGCCATCCTAACTATAAATACAGAATGGGCATTTTAAAGGGCATTCATCAAGTTTGATTTTTGTGTGTGTGTTGTTCAAATCACTTACCGTATTTTTTGGCCTATAGGACGCACTTTTTCCCCTCCAAAAATGAAGGGGAAATGTGTGTGCGTCCTATGGGGCGAATGCAGGCTTTCGCTGAAGCCTGGAGAGCCCCACAAACTCGGGGGACAGCGGGAGGCACAGCGCGCCTTTCCCGCTGTCCCCCGACTTGGTTAGAAGGCTGGCGGGGGGAGGAGAAGCCTGCTCCTCCCCGTTGCCAGCCCCGCAAACTCGGGGGACAGCGGGAGGCGCAGCGTGCCTTTCCCGCCATCCCCCGACTTGGTTAGAAGGCTGGCGGGGGTGAGAAGCCTGCTCCTCCCCGTCGCCAGCCCCGCAAACTCGGGGGACAGCGGGAGAGGTGCAGCGCGCCTTTCCCGTTGTCCTCCGACTTGGTTAGAAGGCTGGCGGAGGGCTTCCCCCTCCTCCAGCCCCGCAAGCTCCCAGAGCGATGCCAAATTTGCACGCAGCTTCGGCATCGCTCTGGGTCCCGTTCTGGGGGCTGGGGGAGGGGGAAGCTCGGGCTTCCCCCTCCCCCAGTCCCACAAGCTCCCAGAGTGATGCCAAAGCTGCACGCAGCTTCGGCATGGCTCTGGGTCCCGTTCTGGGGGAGGGAGAAGCTCGGGCTTCCCCCGCCCCAGCCCCGCGCCTGGGGGGGGGGGGAAATAATTTTTTTCCCTTTATTCCCCCCCCCCCAAATCTAGGTGTGTCCTATGGGCCGGTGCATCCTATAGGGCGAAAAATACGGTAATTTAAATTGCCATATAGCACAATGAGAGACTCCCATTCTGTTCTTGTTGATAACCTCCTCTAGGATAACAATGGCAACAGGACAAAATACATGAGAACTGCACACTTGTAGATGTGTTGTGAATGTTTTGAAAAATGTCCACTGTTCAAAAGAAGAAGAAGCCTCCAATTTTGCTGATTTTTATGCCCATTTTTAAAATTCTTTTTGTGCACTTGTAGAACAGCAACAGTAAACATTAACATCATTGTTATTCTAAAAGCATTGCACTATACTGTGTCACGTGCATGGGAAATCTTAATACGCGTTTCCTGACTGGCACAGCTTAGGCTGAGAGCTCTGTGGTTGTCAAATGAAAAAGTATGCATAAAGAGCTTAGACTGTATGGCTTATGCTTTGCAATGTTGAACTGCTTTCCTTCAAAGTTACTGACACTTATCTGCTCCTAAAGTAGGTGCTGGTGACTGACTCCATTTAACACACTGACATATTTTATATAGCTTGTAAATAAGTTTATCTTCCTCTCCTCCCACAACAGCCCAGGCATAGATACCCTGACAAGTTTTAAATATTCTCCTATTCTCCTTGGTGAGCATGAGACAAGAGGAACCATGTGCATCTGTGGCATGTGAGGAGGAAGGAGGCATTTTAAAACTGGGTTAAGCGTATGCTGTCCTCCTGGGAAGGCCAGGCTGGAAAGGAATGAAAGGGGTTGAGAAGTTCACAGTACCAGCATTTCTGGTTTGTGGATTAGCAGAGGTGGCTAATCTCTTATTTGCTTCAGTATGAGCATATGAATTTCACCCCAAATTAAATAAAGCCAACACATTGAATTAATTTTGAATAGTTCCCTGGCAACTGCATTTCAGTGCATTTTACAGAATGTATACTGCTCTGTTTGGCATCCTTTTTATAGCTGAAAATTTTTATGATTAAATTTTAAGTAGGCATGATATCTAAAATAGCCAGAGGCCTGCAACCAATGAATTGGTTCCAATGAATGATTGATTCAGTATCCCACCCCAGTGCTGCAAGGCTGGTAGAAATTGTTAAGTTGTGGGTGAACATATCCGACGACACAGCGATTCTTCAAAGCAGCTCTTTATTTGTAAGCTGGGACAGAACTGAACTGAACAGCCAACAGCTCAGCCGGCCTGCTTTTATAGGCAGCCGGCTGTCAACATCGTAGCAACAACAACCCAGGGTTTCCCGCCTAAAGTAACTGACGTGGACCTGAGTGAAAACTATATACACATGATACTCCTGGTGGCCAGGGGGAGAACTTCAATACATAACAGAAATGATGGCTAGAAAATGCTCTACATAAGGTTGCCAGCTCTGGACTCTGAAAGTGCTGCTCTGAGCCTCTGACTCCCTAGTCCATGTTCCCCTCAACCATTTTTTTTCAAATTCTGATCTCTCTAGCTGACTTTCCTTCACACTCCTGTATATCATTCCAGTCCTTGCTCTAGCTTTTTCCTTCAGCCACCCTTCAGCTTTTGCTTTAGCTCTCCCAGACAAACCAAGAGTCATAAACCATAGGAAAAACCTTCGTTACAGCTCATAGTTTGGAGAGAGCTAAATCCTAGGTACAGATGAAGCCTTAAGCAAAACCGCAAGCCTGGGTTCAGACAATATGAGAAGCCCTGCAGTGTGCCTCTCCATAAATCTGTTATAGAGGGGCCTTCCGTCCCCCAGACCAGATTTTTGGGACAGGTGAAGGGAAGAAGTGTGCATGTACACAAAAGCTTATACCCAGAACATACTTAGTTGGTCTCTAAGGTGCTACTGTATTTTGCTAAATAAATTAAAATGACAGCTGTGCCACTGATTGGCTTTTTAGAATACAATCTGATTGAAGAAAGGGTTTGTCTCTCACTTAAATAGGAAGCTTGCTATTTGCTGTAAGTGGACCTTAGCTCATTGTTCAGTAAGCGTGTGAACAAAAATCTCAGAGTAACTAACTAACTGAGTGAGAGTAACTCCTAATGTCCTAGTGAAATGTTATTCAGCTGATGTGAGGCTTCACATTAGTGTTGCCATATTTCAAACAGTGAAAATCCAGAACAGTTGTTGAGCTTTATTTTGCCCAAAGTTGTTGAGCTGGTTGGCACATTAGCAGAGATTTCCCCAGACATTTCAGTGATTTTCTCAGGGACACTGCTTCCAACTGCAGTATTCTGGATATGTCCGGGAAATTCCAGACGGATGGCAGCTTTACTTCACATGTTTAAAAGAATGTACTCCTGAGACTATGCACATGTCAGCTATTTTATTTATATATACCCAGTTGTGAGAGCAATTAAAGTGGCTGGATTTTTCAGCACTCTAGAGTCTAAAAATACTATCAAGATTATTTTTCCCATCTCTCATATTTAGCACAGAGATTCTATATTATAATTGTTGTTATATACTATTATATTATTAGTTATTAAATTTCTATACCACCCTTCATCCAAGGACCACAAGGTGGTTTCCAAAAGAAAAATTAAAAAATGCATAACAAAGGCAAAGGTTGCGATTTTTTAAAGGCTAAATTTCAGAAAAATATAATTTTTAAGATTTATTGAGTTATAGTAGTTTATAATATTTGCATCTAACAACTTCTATGCCTACCAAAACAAAATAATCAAGGATATTCTTGTGGTTCCAGTTTGCTAGTGGGATGAAAATCTGTTGTGTATCCCCTGGATGTGGTTTTAGAAGTCCCATTTCAAATAGAAAGAAATCCAAGGTCTAGCTTTTAATATAGTTTGGCGTGGGGAGGGGGGCAAGGTGCTTGAGAAGGTGGTAGCTGGATAGCTCCAGGCATTTTCAGATTAAAGTTTAAATTCAGATTCATACTTTTGCACTAAGGCATGGTTTTGCGTCCAGATGCTTGTAGGCATCTCTTCAATATGAAGAACACACACTTGATGCATTTTGGTTAGCCTACAATATAGTAAAGCTTCTAAGTGGAAGTAAATTCAGGATCCCTGCTGTTCTGGGACATCTGCATTAAATACTTCTGCTTTCAGTGAGTAAAATCCAGTGGTGTCTGCCCAGCAGTGGAATGAGCAGCATTGGCACAACAGGTTCCCTTCACCCTGTCCCAAAAATCTGGTCTGGGGGATGGAAGGACCCTCTAGAACAGATTTATGGAGAAGCACAGTGGCTATGGGGAGCAGCAGCAGCAGAAATACCATCTACTCTGAAAGTGGGTTATCACCCAGTTAGCTTAACATCTGCATTTGCATAACTTTGCACTTGGCATAGATTTTATTTCAGGATTAAATGGTGTTTATTTTGCTAAATGAAGATTACTGCTCCAGCAGCTTTCCTTTAACTAATTATAGGTAACCTCTATATTGAGATCCATCTATGTTTCTGTATATGAATTTCTGGAATACATCTTTTTTAGTAATCCAAATAGTTAAGTATTTGGCAGGCGTTGCTTTAAGTAGTTTAGTAATTGCGCAAACAGTCTCCTTAAAAGGGTGTGTTTGTGTGCAGGCTATAATTCATGTTGTGAAATCAGTGTCGGACTGGATGTTCAATATTAACGCTTTGTTTGAATTGTGAAATGAAGTTAACATCATGGTTTTGTTTCTTTTTATCCCTTCATTACCCAAGTAATTGCAAGTTATGGGAAACAGAATGCACACAACTCCTTAATAACTAATACGTTTCATTTTTAAAATATTGATTCTCTTGAATAATAATGCTTTGCATTTGTTTAACACTTGCATTTGGAGCCCTTGGAATACTTGCATTATCTAGTTGCAATCACAACATAAACTCTGTATGGTAAGACAATGTTATTATCTCCCATAGCACAAATGGTGTGGCAGGGGCTGAGGTTGAGAGAGAACGCTTTCCATAAGACCACTACGGTAGTATGTTTATAGCAGAGATGAGATTTGAACAGGGGGCTTGCTTGTTTGTAGCTCAATCTCTTACTCACTGCGCTAATTATCGCTGTTTTGTTGGCTTTCTAGACAATATACCTGTGGAGCAATGTAAACTGAATTTTTAAGTCCACTTTTAGAAATAATTGGATAGGAAATGTGAGATTGATACAGATTTATCTATACTTTTCAGAATGGAATGTTACTGGGATGGGAGAGATGGGATCATCTACTATCATGGGGCTTTAAATGGAGGGGCTGACTGCCTTTCTCAATTTAAGTGGCCAAGCTACAAGTAGACTAGTCCTGTTTTGCCAGTGATTTGCCCAGCGAATCAGATGAGCACAGTGAGCAACTAAACTCCAAATGCCTAATGACTCATAGGCTGTTGTGGAGAACATTTGGGCACTATACTAAGTCTGTTTGCATTAGGTTCAAGTTGTTAAATATTTGGCCAATGTTTGTTGCAGTTTTAGCACCCTGAGCATGTGACTGATGAGTTGAATAAGTCAGAGATTGTGTTAGATCATCATTTAAATATTTCACTTTGTTCTTAACATGGTTTTGATACTGTACTCTCCCCTGAGAGCCATTTTTTTTCTGGCTAAAATGCAACCAATCAATAAATAAATCAACACTGACTTGCTGTGAGTTGGTATTTATCATTATGAAGTCTTACCATATTAAGTAATCCATAACTTGTTTTGTTTTTCTCCTAATCTGCTGAAGTCAATGAACTATTTTCATAGAGATACATAATGTGTATCTCGAGCAAAATCCAAAGCTGCTTAGAAATCCTAATGATTTCTTGTGCAGCCAGAAGGAGCAGGCCATATCCCCCTTCTCTGTTAAATTTCTCATGACCAGAAGCACTTGGAAGAAAGTGCTTGAGATTTTATCGTTGTTGTTGTTGTTAGCATTTATACCATGCTCTTCATCCATAAAGGCTTCCAGAGTGGCTTACATACAATCAGTTTAAAAAAGCAAACTCAGGCACAAATTCTTAAGTAGGAGCTCTTTTAATGACTCAACTGGGATAGAAACAGCTCAGGGGCACAAGGCATCTGGTGGAGCTGGTATTTCAATAAAACTACTGGAATGACCCTGCTTCTCAACTTTCCTACTGAGGCAGCTGATGGCATGGCTCCTGCCATTACATTTTTGTTGGTAGTGTGCTGTGTGAAATCACTGGAACACTACAGAAACGGTGGGTGAAGAGGGAAGGCAGGAGCTGGGGCAGCCACTCTCTCCCTATCTGTTTGCAAAGGGGTGCTTATTGAATTACAGTGAGGAAATATAAATATTGCTATGAGCGTTAAGGGTGTGTGGCTTTTAAATATAAATTGTATGAAGTTAATTAAATCTGTTGGCAGTTGGTTTGAATGTGATTTTTAAAAAGGTAAGAATGCACTGACTATTTCTGAAATCAGCAGCAATTTGTGTGATTGTTTTTATTTTAGCTGGGACATGGGTGGCGCTGTGGGTTAAACTACAGAGCCTAGGGCTTGCCGATCAGAAGGTTGGCGGTTCGAATCCCCTCGACAGGGTGAGCTCCCGTTGCTCCGTCCCTGCTCCTGACAACCTAGCAGTTCGAAAGCAAGAAGTGCAAGTAGATAAATAGGTACCGCTCTGGTGGGAAGGTAAATGGCGTTTCCATGTGCTGCTCTGGTTCGTCAGAAGCGACTTAGTCATGCTGGCCACATGACCCGGAAAAACGGTCTGCGGACAAACATTGGCTCCCTCAGCCTATAGAGCGAGATGAGCACCGCAACCCCAGAGTCGGCCACGACTGGACCTAATGGTCAGGGGTCCCTTTACCTTTACCTTTTATTTTAGCTAATAGAATAAGGACCCCCTTCTTCATGCCATCAACAAGCAAGCAGATCAAGTTAGGTTGTTTTGTTTGGATGTGTGCCGGAAAAGTGAATCAACCAGATGACAATGCACAATGAAGAATGGCTTGTTTAGTTTGCATGGAATCACTTGAGAATCTAATCATAAGAGGCTGGTTTGATTCTGAGCCAAGCCTGTCACTAGCAACCCTTTCTCCATAAATTCCTATAGAGAGTTGCCAGGGCAGACAGAGGGAAGAGCTGCTCTTCTCCTTAGGCTTTCACTTTTGTAGGGTCCCCTATATTCCAACTTCTAAACAATACTTAACTGAAATGGGAAGCTTGCTTGATTTTGGTGAAGCTGAGAAGTACTGCATGGCTTTCAGCAATCCTCTTGTTCTTGCCATCTGTCATACAATACATGAACAGTCAATACTAGCAATGATGACAATAGGATGTTTGTTTCCCATGCCATAATTAGGCCCGTGTATCTTAAGAGAGTACGTTTTGTTTGTTTAAAAGCTCACAAGGAGCCATTGTAATTGCTCGCAGTAAATCAGTATGGGCACCGAACTGGCCAGGCTAGAAAGTGAAGAGGAAGCAGAAACAAAGTAGGAATCTGCCAAATCTCTAAATGTGCGGGCTTTCTTAGGCGAGATAGATATTTTTGTTAGTGCTATAAGGCCTGAGCAAGGTTCTAATCTTTAGATGGGCTCAGTTGCTCAAGCAATAGGTGAGTTGCTGCAGGAACAAACTGCATTTACTGCTGATGATACCAATAGCTAAAGAAGAAACCATCAGGTTGAAAATGTACAAAACCTCCAAATCATAGTTCAATATCTATACATAAAAAGCCATTTTCCTGGGTTCCCACAGTTTTCATATGGTCAACCCAACGATGCTGGTATGTGTACATGAATAATATGAACATGTTTCCATTGTTTGGATCTCTGTAAGGTATTTGACATACTGTACTGTTGTTGGAAATGAAAGTGAGAAATACACTTGACACAGGCCCTACTCGGATGGTTGTATTATTCACAAATGCATCCTTGCAGAATGGGATTGCATCATATTTTGAGACTGTCAGGAGACCCTGCAGCTTGGTAGAATTAGATGGGAATAATCACTTACCATTTCAAAGGCTTTATTCATGTAAGAACTACTTACAGGATGAGTGGAGATGAGAGAGAAAAACAGCAAGCATCTGGTCTCAACAAGTTGGAGGAGAACAAAGAAAATGGCTCAGCTTTTAGATGTGGTGTTAATTTAGACATAAAAGGTAAAGGGTAAAGGGACCCCTGACTATTAGGTCCAGTCGTTGCCGACTCTGGGGTTGTGGTGCTCATTTCGCTTTATTGGGCGAGGGAGCCGGTGTACAGCTTCCGGGTCATGTGGCCAGCATGACTAAGCTGCTTCTGGTGAACCAGAGCAGCGCACGGAAACGCTGTTTACCTTCCCGCCGGAGCCGTACCTATTTATCTACTTGCACTTTGATGTGATTTCGAACTGCTAGGTCGGCAGGAGCAGGGACCGAGCGACAGGAGCTCTCCCCATCGCGGGGATTCGAACCGCTGACCTTGTGATCGGCAAGTCCTAGGCTCTGTGGTTTAACCCACAGCGCCACCCACGTCCCACTAACTTAGACATAGAGGCTTACAAACAAGTGCTGGCTAGATTGCTAGATAAAACAGTGCTCCTTCAAACTCTAGATAAGGAAATACAATTGCTTTCTTCCAACAGGGAAAGCACAGGACAACACGTGAAAGGGGAATCAGATGTGGATTCTAGCATCTGGAATCCCTCATTGTAATCTAAAATTCTGCAATATGCTTAAAAATAAGTGCAGATCGTCAGTTATAGAAGATATGATGGTAACATAACAGTTTGCTTGCCAGGCTGTATTGCTGTGTTGAAGCTGGCAGAAGTTTGGAAAATTCATGGGAAAGCTGAATACTGTTGCTAGGTGTTGTCATCCCAAAGCTCCTCAAGTTTTTGTTGGGTTTTTCCGCTTCCCTACCAATTAAGAACTCCAGGCAGTTGGTTGCTTGGCAACCTATTGCTTCTCTGGGCAGCATAAGTCATAGTGCCAGGAAAGAATTTATTAATGCAAGCAAAATTTCAGTAACTAAAAAATTACCTATTTTGGTTTTCAGATTCAGGGACTACAAGTTACTGGTTTTGTTTCTACTCCTATCTGTATCACCGTGGTTCACATAAGTAGCCTATAGTATTATCTCTTAAAGGTGTGAAATCTTTATTAAGTGGCCATCTTGCTTCTCTGGACCTGAATTAGAATGGCACATATCAACCTGATTAACTAATTTGGTATATTGGATGTCTGAAATGCAAATGCCTCTCCCACATAGCTGGGAGGACTTGGTTCATGGTATGAAGTTTGAAGGCTTCACAGAGGCTTATGGATCCATAGTCCATTCAGGGCATCCTATTATGCCCATTGGGGGTTGGAGCAGGGAGGGTTTGATTTGTGGAAGATGCAAAAATGTCTGGTGACTCCAGATCATGCCATGTTTTGGTGGAGAGGTTGCAAGGAGAGTCTACTGCTGCCAGGATTCTTTCTCAACCAATCATGGTCTCATTTTGAACGTTGGTGACTTGCTTGCTTGGGCTCAATCTTCTCCGCTAAAATCTGAATGAATAGTTTGTTAATGGGATCCAGGAGCCTCCCTTCTTGTCACTAATTGGGAGGGAAATATGTTTGTTTGTTAGCTTGCTTGCTTGCTTGTTTATTAAATCTGTATACAGCCCTTCATCTGTAGATCTCAGGGTGGTTTACAAAATACATAATAAAAACAATTACAAAAATAATACGAAAACCTCTTCATCCCCTCTCACAAACACATTTAAAAGAACATAGGATGTTAGTCAGCCCAGTTCCTGGTTGAAAAGGAATGTTTTCACCTGGTGCCTAAAGGTGTATAATGAAGGGGCCAGGCGAACCTCCCTATGGGAAAACATTCCACAGATGGGGAGCCACTTCAGAAAAGACCTGTTCTCATGTTGCCACCCTCCAGAGCTCTTGTGGAGGAGGCACATGAAGAAGGGCCTCAGAGGACAATCACAAGGTCCAGATCAGTTCATATGGGAATTGGAGGTCTTTGATGTATTGCGGTCCTGAGCCATTTAGGCCTTACAGGTCAAAGCCAGCAACTGTAATTTGAGCATCTTGGTCATGCTCAAATTACAGTTTTCTCCAGTACTGGCCAGGTTTTTGAGATAAATCACATATTGGAGTTGATTTGGACATCCTGTTTCAAGACAACGCAGGGGAAATACTGATGTGCAACTTACCATAGGATAGTTTTCTACCATGCTGTTTATTGGTAATCTGTAATTACTACATATGTTGTATAATCTCTCTCCCCCCACACAATGTTCTTATTTGATGTCTTCTCCAAGTAGAAGGCCTTTCCTATATGTCTCACATGGTTGGATTGCATTGTGTATTAGTAATCCATGACTGTAATCCATCAGAATGTATTACCCTGAGCTGCATGGCAAGTGAGGGATTCGTGGCAAGCACAGTCTCTTTAGGAACAGCTTACTTTCCCTGCCTTTTTGCCATGGATTTCAGACGTCATTAATTCTAAGAGTTATTTATGTTCTGTAACAATTTAAAATACTTTGGATTTTTGAGGCATTTTCAGAACAACTTTTAAAAACCTAGATGCTTTTTCAAAGCTATATTTTAAGAAGACCCCACCCCTTCCCTGAACAGGAACATGTTTCACTAAAAACATTGTACATGTATTTGGAAACCAATGCAAACAACTATATAATCAGAATGATGGCATAGCAAGAACATAATAAGCCATCTATTCAATAAACCCAGAACTAGAAAATAGTGGCAAATGTAGCAATAGGTGGAACATTTTCCATGCCACAGTAATGGCAAACCTTGGGGAGGATGGGGGAAAACCTTTCTAAGGAAGTGGGACATAATCTGTCATAGTTGGATTTTTCCATAGCACTTTTAGCAGCATTTAAGAAATGAGTCAGCTTATCCTGGGTGTAGTCGTTGGCTATCAGTATTTGCCCTTAGAAACAAGGGCTTCTAATTTTCCAGAGCTGCTTCCCCTCACTTCAGCCTCTGATTAATCTCCTTTTTGTGCTAGGGATTGGTGCAAGTTAGTTTGACAATCAACCACCCTAATACAGCTCCCCCCATTGCTTGTACTACCTGAATTGTCAATGTATTTGCCACTTAATGTGACATTGAAGTTAACTTTTTAAATTAAAAGATAAACTTTTAATATATTGAAGTTTAATTTTATCAAGCTGCTTGGGGGAAAGAGGTAGAAATAACTTTTGTGAATGATCAAGACTGGCTTAGCATTCAAAACAAAATATCTGTTTTATGAACGCTTGATTTTGCATGTAAGCAGATAGCGCCCATTAAAATTGAAGCAGGCATGCCAAATAGTTAATAATTACAATGGTGTGCTAAAAGGCTTTCAGTGGAAACATGTAGCATATTTATATGTGGTCTATTTTTGACACATGGATGCTGAGTGAGTTGAATCAGTGCATTTATTTATAGATGTAGTTGCTGAAGGAAACCTGTTTTTCAAGTCAGCCTTTTCTTGCATATTACTTAGGCACTTTATGTAAGGGAAAGGTGAAACTAGCTTTGTAGTTGTGAATTCCCCAGTTATGTACAAAGGAATAATATCTTGTCAAATGCCTCATAGACAAAACTCATATATAACCATAATGTTTCATCAGAAAGAAAAACCCAACAGCAACAGTATTGTTTTATTAGGACCAACTAAATTGTCTCTACATGATAAGCAAGATTTTGAGTTCACAAAACAAAACACCTTTTGGCTATTTTTACAAGATGAAGATAGGGGGTGGTTACTATTCTCATATCTGTAATTAAAGTGCAAAACCTATACCGGCTAGCTAGAGCATGTATTTGAGTTTCCAAATGGTTCTCCTTTGCTCTCTATTTTGTATTTGCATTTACAAGTGACTCGTGTCAGGCTAAAGGCCAATCATTGCATCTTTTAGAAATGCCCTTACGTTACTGATGATATGGCGTACTTTTATGCAAACCTTGGAGCTGTAGTAGTCAATGTGTGGTGTCCTCCAGATGATGCTGGACTCCAGCTCCCGTCACCCCTGACCTGGAGAGCACCACCTTGGCTATCCCTGCCTTGGAGCAGGCTAAAGGTATCCTATTGGATGACAGAACAAGCAGGTATTGAATACTACCAGTGACTAAGGGTGAGCATTTTGCGTGAAAGCTTGTTGTCTGCCTACATGTACTTCCCCTCCAGCTAAGGCATGTTCTGCAAGTTTAAACTATGTGGAAATATAGCTTTATTCTTTTTTTTCTTTATGGTAGGCTGAAGCGAGGCTTGCAGCAAAGCGTGCAGCACGAGCTGAAGCACGAGAAATCCGAATGAAGGAACTGGAGAGGCAGCAAAAGGAGGTATGTCTTTCTCTGCAGCCCCAAAATTACTTCTTAATCTTTTGAATGAAACGCAGAAACGGTCCTTTGGGAGCCACAGTTGGTGGTGATTGCAATAAATTTGTTTAATGAATGGAAAATAGATTAAATGTGTGTTAATGGTTCTTCTTGAATATTATTTACTTATTTTGTGTAGCCAAAGCCCTTACACAAAAGATAAAATACATTACTCAGTTCTTCTTGTAATAATGTAAAATAGAAGAGCCATGATTTTTTCTTTTGAACTATACAGAATTTCCTGTTCCTTAAGATGTGGGGGAGGGACCTAGGAAAGCACCTTTTTTGGTCTGAGTATTGTTTCCTTCTCACACATCACTCAACTGAAATGAAATAAAAGTAGCATTTGCAACCTCGAAGTAGTATGGTTCTAGCTCTTTCTGCTTGACAGCTGGAGAGCTATTATTACTTTTGTGTGTTTGATGAATTCAGAATCAATTTGTGCATGCTTGCTTGGGAAATAAAAGCAAAAGGAGCATCTGTTGGGCTTGTGCACAGAATTGGCACACCCTTCTAGGTCAATGCTGGCAGTGGCCGCAATAGTCCTGTCCATAGTTTGTATTTAGTCAATGGGTAATATTTTGAAAGCATGTTCTTTTAAGACTACCGTCTCAGATAGTAATAGTAACTGCCCTAAAGAGCCTTTCCTCTACAACAGTTGCTTCTATCTGAGTGGAATTCTCCTTTGTAAACTCCACCAGAAGGTTTACACGTCTGTCAAGGGTATTTATATCCACCTGCTGTGCTAGTCCTGAGTAACGGGAT
Organism: Podarcis raffonei; assembly: GCF_027172205.1. Classification (NCBI taxonomy): domain Eukaryota; kingdom Metazoa; phylum Chordata; class Lepidosauria; order Squamata; family Lacertidae; genus Podarcis; species Podarcis raffonei. Next base: position 135,383,194 of record NC_070602.1, read on the forward strand.
TTCCTAAACAGCAGTAGAACAAACTCATAGTCCCTGGCAGCAGTATTCATCCTACTTGTGCTTTCTAAGTGACCTGTGTCTTCCTTCCTAAGGGACCTAAGTGAGCAGTTACTGAAAGTGCTGCTGTCTCTAGGTCCATCTAGATTCCACACACCCTTTGGAGTCCTCTCCTGAAATCTTCTGTTTGCTTTTGTCAGTTCCTAACTGCATCCTGGGCTTGACCAGTATATGGGACTACTCTTGCCTCTCTATGGGTGTTGGTAAAACATCCCATCCAGTCATGTGTTGAGAACTTAGATGGATTAACATTAAAACTGTGTCTTCTTCCAAGTGGATGTAGTTCTTGCAACGAGTAACAATGTTCAGTTTCACATACAACAGTAAACGGTAGTTTAAAAAACATGTGCCGGTTCACATGTAATACTAAGCCAGGACTCTGGTTTGTTTCCTCCTTGTGCAGCATGAGTCTGCGCACCAGCATTATGCTTGTTCGTGTTAAATTATAATTTATTGATTTAGCCTTGTGTATGAACCAGACCAACCTCTGAGCAGACAATTATCCAACTGGCTATCTCATAACTGGCCCATTTAATCTTACATTTTTGGGTGAAACCAAGTATAGCAATTCTTAAGTTTCTGCCAGAGGCAACAATCAATCCGCAGTGCATGGTAGAAAGATATTCAAGGAAATATAGTTACTTGTGACTAAAACTGTGCATTCTGGAAATGCCTCTAAGCAGAGTTCGCAGTATTGCTTTTAATTAATGGCTGGTTAAAACGTGGCCTGGATACAGAGTATTTGTCTATAAATCACCAAGTAGTTTCTAGCGTGTGTATGTTACATATATTAACTGCATAAAGCAAAAATGTCAATTCTGCATCTCTGACTCTTGATACAAGGCGTACAGCTCTCATCTGATGTGACACAGAGAGGTGCCTAGGCCTTGCACAGCCCTGGTATCACATGGGGATGTTGGCCTTGGCCCCCTCCCTGTGGATTTTCAGTTCATAACAGAGAGCGAACTAGCTACAACTTCTTTTATTTCAAATTAATCTTGTTGGCTGTCTAAACTATTTTTTATCTAAAAACAATTGTGTTTGTTGGCTATTTATTGTTTTCAGAAATTTTAATTGTTAGTTTGCATGATATACTTAATTTGTGTCATAAGCTTCTATGTTTAAGACAGAAAAGTTATCCCCAGGCTAGTTGGACCCCTGTGCTTATATGAAAATCTAAGCAACTGTCTTGAGCACCACAAAATACCAATTTTATAGAATACAATTTGGCAATGCTCAGAATGTCCCCCCAAACATATAAGAATATTTATACCCCGACCATCTGGCTGGGTTTCCCCAGCCACTCTGGGCAGCTTCCAGCACACATAAAAAAATGTCAAGCATTAAAAACATCCTGATACAGGGCTGCCTTCAGGTGTCTTCTTAAAGTTGTATAGTTCTTTATCTCCTTGACATCTGATGTGAGGGCGCCACTACCGAGAAGACCCTCTGCCTGTTTCCATGTAACTTCACTTCTCACAGTTAGGGTACCACCAACCATCCTGTCAACGTCCTCAACAAAACACTACTCCTCCAAAAGAAATAAAAGACCAAAAAAAAGCAGACACAGACACGTTGGGCAGTCCTTCCCAACCTGGCAATCAAAACAAAGTCGGTTTGGGTAAGAGGGCAGACACCAGGCTCTCTGTCTGGGGATGTCAGATACAGGCAAGGTGGAGGGTCTGTTTCTTAGCTGGAAGGCTAAGAAAGCTGAAACCTACTGTTAATGGGAAAGTGCTTAATAAAAAATAACACAGTGCTTGCATATTAAAGGATACAGTGTGAAGTATTTAAAATTAGACCTAACATGCCTGCATGTAAACTAGAGGGCTAAAGTAGCCAATGGGGGGCAATGTGTATTTTATTGCAACAGGTCATGTTTATATGCTTCCCTGTTTCCCAACAAGTTTTGTTCATGTTTTAAAGATAAGCTATGTCAAGTTGTTGATACACCTGATATGTTTTCATTTCACAACCCAGTGTGATATCATCCACTTAGGTTTTGTTGTTTGTTAATAGGGTGCTGTATTAAGGTATTTTTTTGTTTGTTTTAAAGGTCAAAGTCTTCTCAATACAGCCTTCATTGCCTCATTTTTTGAATTTGTTAATTGTGATTATTGAAAACATTGATAAATTAGCAGAGTTGCTGCTTAATACAATGTTCATCTGCAGTGTACAAGAGAGAGGGCAATAATCCCAAACGAAAAGGAATCTGAAATGCAATTCCCTGAAGAAAATCCTTCTATGTTAGCTGACATAGCAGAGGCTGTGTGCTTTGAAGCATCTGTCTGAGATAATCATCTTATTTTTTAGGTTCAGAGAGAAAATTACTGCTGAAACTATTAGAAAGGCGTGCTCTGTTTTGTTGAGGAAAATTTTGAATTACTTTTTGTGACACTTTTCTAAGGACTACCCCCAAATATTTATTTGGCTCTCTAGTTTAGGGCACATTGCCATTTTACTTTCAGGTGCCGCTTCCTGACACTTTCCCAACTTCAATATATATGACCATCAGTAGTTCAGGGGGGCCGTTCTCAGTGTCAGGTTTTGTGAAAGTCTGCACAGGTCCTAACAGGGCATGCAGATATGATTGTTGATGACAAAAATGGGCAGGAGTACAATTTTCTTTCTTCTGAGCATCTGGAAGCTCTTCCCTATAACATGCTGACTTGGCTATGGAAGTGTACAGAACAGTCATCTACAGTACAAGATTGGGGAGACATTGAAGAACATCCGTCTAACTGGCTAGAATTGCCAGGAAATTACCTTTGTGAAAAACCTTGGAGGATCTTTTTGTTCCCTCCCCTCCACCCGTGATAAGATTGCACAGCAGCTGAAGAAACAACAGCGACAAATATCCAATAGCTGGTTAGAACTGAAAAAGCTTTTCTGTGCTCATCAAGTAGCAGGGCTGGCCATTTCAGTTGAAACATTGCTGTCTCAGAGAACTCTGCCATTTTCCATGATGTGTCCATGCTGCTTTGGTCCTGACAGTTGCCACTGCCCTCCACAAAGAGTGACTTCCACTTTGTGAGGGCAGCAGCACTAGGCAGGACAAAAAGTAGCATTTGAGTGCAGAGCCATGCTTCTGGCCCAGCTGGCTGCTAGGGCTGGACGATATCTGGTTTTCAACATTGTGATATATCACCAGATAAACATGACAATATGCTGTTATATCACAATGTCTGAAATAGGGATGGAGCTATGTAGAGGCACTGGCTGGCTTCATGGTTTTTCCTGCCTCGTGATTTTTGCACAGCATGCGCCCACGCGCCCACACATCATGATTCACAATATATTGCCAGGTCAAAAATTATGATAGTGATATCATGATATGGACTTCAAACTGGTTTTGGATGATATATCGCCCAGCCCTAACACACATCCTGATTTGTGATATATTGCCAGGTCAAAAATTATGAAAGCAATCTCTCAATTTGGAGCCTACTGGCTGCTGCACAAAATATGAGAATCCAGCCTTTACTCCTTGGCAATGGCACTGAGCACTTGGCTGGGCTCCCCCCAAATTCCCACTCCACCACCTATTGCGGAGAGAAGAACTGAGCAGCGATGGTCACTGGAGAGACCTAGGGGTGGGCATGTGGGCAACTGTCCAAATCATGCACAGCTTCTTCTGATTCAGGGTTATGGAGAATAGCGCTGTGTGCCATCAGCTCCTGCAGGACAGGACTGCCACCAAAAGTCCAAACTTCACTGCTGTAATTAATCTAGAGAGGCCTTTTTAAAGATACTCTTGAAATGTCAGGATCCATTGTTTGCTATTTAAAGTAGAAAGGTCAGGCTGCTTAAAGTGTGATTATGCAACATATGTATGACATGGTATATAGTCAACAGTATCTCTGTCCACAATATTGGATCCAGTGAAATTTTCCTCCACTGCTGAAGCACATTTTGCATTCTTGATAAATAAAAAAAAATTGGTCTTGAACTGTGGTTTATTTCTGCATTCTCATATATGGGTTTATGTGGAATAAGAGTTCTTTGTGAACTGTACCTACTGAAAGCTATTGCCCTTATTTTTCTCCTTTCTTTCCTTTCCTTTGCCAATGTAGATCTATCAAATTCAAAAGGTAGGGTTTGTTTAGCCTCTTGTGTGATTGCATGCACTTTTCCTTTTGCATCAGGAAACCTGATGGCACTTGAGAATTAAACCCACTTAAATATGTCAGGTATGCAGCAGGATTTACTTGGAAATTTATCTTTAAGACTCTCTTGCTTCTACATGTAAAATTCTGCTACTATATTAACATCAACCAAGAGTAAACTTGATATCGTTGTGAGTTGCTCAAATAACAGCTTCTCCCACAGCTAATTTACTGATATAGTACTAATCGGGTGAAATATCACAGGATTTGTTCACAATAATTGCTCTTTTTAACTGTGATTTTTTACTAGGCTCTAAAGTGACGGCATGGCTGTGACTTCAAATGCTGAAATAGCACCTGCCACACAACACCAGCACACTGGTCCATGTGGATTTGTTTTTAGAGCCACAATCACTTTGCATTCCCTCATAACTGATTGATATAGTCCAAACAAGGCATGCTTTCAGCCAGTAATTGTGTATGGGAAGATGCCTCGTCGAGTGGGTAGTTCAAAGTTACTACATTGGGGTGGGTGTTTAACTATGGTGTATGGCTGGAGTTATAACTTAATCTTGGACTAGAGCAGCAGAACGTTAAACTGGAATAGCTGTTGCAGGCAACAAACAGCTTTCAGATTTTGATATACGGTAAAATTAAAATACTCTTTGTGGATCCTAACAGTTTTAGTAGTGTATATTTGTGTGACAGCCCATGTTGAAGTTTTCAATAAAACTTCAAGATACGCATATGCAATTATTGTTAATAGAAGACTAAATCACAAACTGTCTTCATTGGTAAACCTGCTGCTATTTACTAATGAGTCTCCCAGGATTCTGACAATCAGGCTCCTTTTGCTTGGGCAACATTCTCTTCTTTCTTTGCATGTTTTCACTTCAGTGACTGTACTTACTAATGCTTCTTGAATGGCAGTGCAAATTAGGCAACTTCTGAAAACACTGAAGTTGCTTCACTGCTGTAGTCTTGGACTAAAGGAGAGACCTCTTCAGAGGCTTGGAGCTGTTATTTCCTGCATTGTGTATGCTAATTGCTCTGTCTCTTATCAAAACAGGTTTGTAGACTTCTCTAAGGCTTTAGTCAGTTCCTGGGGGTGGGAAGACGCTGAAGTCCCTTCCAGCAATATACAGTAGTGAGCACTGCTGCAAAAGAGGCGTCCATAGTTGTCATTGGGGCATATTGATGGTGCTTATGCCATGGTCACCAATCATATCCTTCCCCACTAACAACTCCCCTCTGTGCAGAGTTACTTTGAAAGTGTTTCCTTTAAAATTGATTGGGTTGTTGAAATATGTGTGGCACATTCTCTTACGAGTTCATGTAAATGTTTTAAAAAGAAGAAAACTAGTGCAAAACCACTTGCTCTGACATCACAGAAGCACTTGCTTTTTAAATAAATTTGTTTCATTCAGTGTTAGAAACCGAGATATGAAAGCTAGGAGCTAAATGGCATCTTAAACCTAGGTCATGGACGCAACAACAAGAATACAAAGCTGCAAATGAATGAACTGCAGCTAAAATATTATGTCCATTTTTCACATGGTCTAGTCTTCATCTGAAGACTGCAAAAAATGAAGCCTTTCTTCCCCAGCCCACCCCCTTAAACTTCTTAGGGTTTTGAGGGTTGCTCAAAACACTGCTATTCTGTAAGGCCAGCTGAGAGGCAGAACCCATCAGCTTGCCTTACCCTGAAGTGATTTCTTGGAAGTCGAATAGGCAGGAATTTCTCCTCCCACTCCAGCAGTGGCAGTTTTAATCTGAAATCTTAGATGCAGTACTGTGGCCAGAGCTCAGAAATTGCTTGCGCTAATGAAATTCCCAGTCGCAAAATGCGCCTAGAACAATGGGAGTCTCGAACACTCGTTTCATTGAACTCATATACCTCACATTCAAGAGAAACTTATGGCTTATTGCCTTCTGGGCTAACCAGATTCACTACGCTCTTGATGTGGATGGAACTATAGGAGATGTTTGCAATTGGGATTTACCGTATTGGCCCGAATATAAGCTGCACTTTCCCCCCAAATTCTGACTGAAAAGTTGAAGTGCAGCTTCTATTTGGAACCGAGTGCTGCACGCCTGCCTCCTGGCACTACCGCCCTGAATGGGGGGTGGGGCGGCTGGCGCTATAAAAGGAATAGGATAAAAAGTTTTGCACATTGTTAGTATGGGTTGTTCAGTATTGGCTGCATTCTGTCGGCCCTGCTTACTGATTTTGTGCAACAGCCATACTGCTAGTGGGAGCCTTGCTGTGTAGTGTAACAGCCAAATCCAGTGGGTGTCTTCTGTTTGTGAAAGTTGTTGCATAGCTCCTAGTGCAACTGCTATTCTTATACACTGTGACAGTTAAGCTTTGTGTACTACTACTGCCCCAAGTGCAACTGCAACTGCTTGTGAAATAATGCTAAATCTCAATCTTCTTGTGCTAATGTTACATTGGCCCTCACTCAGTATTTTTACCTAATTTGAACTTCAATTAATGGGTAAAATTTCACCCTTGTAAGAAGCATAAAATTAGTAACTGGGGTCAGTTGCTGAAAAAAACAAATACATTTTAAGTGTGTCTGCAACACTCTAATAGCTAAATAGAAAGCATATAATAACACATTTCAGTAAGCCAACAGAGCTTCTTCTTAAATAGTGTGTCAGGAAGAAATAGGAGCGACTTATCTACTTAAGAGATAAGTAACTGTTTTAATATCTCTACTGGAGTTGGTGTGTCAGGAAGTGTCTCTTCTTTGCAGCTGTCTATTAAATATTAGAGCATCATCTTCGCTCTGCCTAGCATGGAAATGCTTGTCTTCCTCTTAACAATACAGGGCAGTTGTTATTCATGGCACCCATCAACCTTCAAGAGAGAGGACTTTTTAGCAGGGGTTCCCTCAATTTGTAAAAATCCCAATAGAATAAATTTACCTTTCTTTCCTGCCCCTGAAACTTAAGTCAAACAATGTGTAAAGCCACTGTTTTTGCTCAAATGTTCCTTTATAATAAATCTTGACTGAACTGGGTCAGAATTTCAGGCCTGTTGCATCATTCTCCACTTCTTTCTCTATGGAATAATATGCCCTGCTAACAGTGCTCAGCAACCTATTACTGCTGGACTGACTTTAAACAGTGCTGCCATTCTGAACAGAGAAGCTGCCTTGTGGAAAGCAATTTATGCTTCAGTGCCTTCAGAAGAGACGCTCTGGCTTGCAGTCTTGCATGAGCACGTTTGCTTGATCCTTTGTCTGTGTGGTGCTGCAGAGATCCCTTGTCATGCAGGGGTGGGCAACGTGTTGTTTGCAGGGGAGGGGACATGCAACTTCTGAGCTCTCTTGTGCTGGGAGGAGTATCCAGGAGACTGGGCAGTCGCCTTCTCTTCATTTGCTTTCTCTCTTTCTTGAAATCGTCTGGACTGAGGTGATTCAGATGTGCAGAAAAAGAATGATGCATTATGTTTCTGACTTGTGCCTCTCCAGGCTGCCATAAGTCCCTTTTAAAGCTCCCCTTTAATGTGGAAAGCAAAGTACTCACAATACATGTTGTGACTTCACTGTTCCCACCCTCCTCCTGTAATCCTCCCTCTCCTCTTTTGCTTTACAGGTTCTGACCCAAACCCTGTTGTCTTCATTTTTTTCCTCATGCATCCATTTTTTAAACTGCACCACTCCACTGTTAACATTTTGCCCTCATAGATATTTGGAATGTTCTTTTTGCCTCTCAAGCTGCTCAAAACGTTTCCATCTCCCTCATCTGACTTTTTCTTTGCACTTGGTGCCTCACCTCCTTTCTTTAATTCCTCTGACTCCATTTTCTATTATCCTTGTATCTTACCTTATTTAGATTGTGAGTCTGTGGATTTTTCTGTATTGCAATTATATTTCTACAGTGCCTATTCTTTTACGTGCTTGATAAACTTACCACACAGACGTTGTTCTCACTTTATGGTATACTTTTTCTGCACACTTGAATCAGAGAAGTAAATGAATACTTTGAGCTGATCCTACCTTGGTAGAAGAAACAGGTTCACTGCATGTTTCTCAGTTTCTGGGTCCCTGAAGCATTTTCATACTTTTAAAGGCTCTGGCTAAGATTGAGTACCACAGTGGCCTATGGAGGTGGAGAATGCAGTGTGCATATTAACTGTGGACCTTCAGCTCATGCTCCATTTCCTCTGAGACTCTTGATGCTGAATAAGTTGCTCACCCCTGTACAGATGTGTTTTTAAAGGGCATGCCTATGCTACAGAGGAGGCTGTGGCTATTTGACCTCTAGGTTAGTTGCTAGATTAGTGTGTTAGATGTTACTCTGAACTTCATTGATTATGTTTGAGGTTTTTTGATCCTTGAAATATGTCACCCTCTTGCCTTAATTGGAAGGCAGTGAGTATTAATGCCAGTGGCTATTTGCAGATTAAGTCCAATTTTCGGGACTTTCATAGTCTTGGTATAGCTACACTGTAGCCATGTCAAGCAAAGTTGAGCTCCAAGTCTCTAGTAATGGTTTGGTCAAATCAAATCAATGTATTTTATTGACTAAAGCAAAATCTTTGGTGTAGGCATGCCTATAAACTTGTGTAGTTTACTTTTTCATCTAAGTTTCCACCTTCTTTCTTTCATAGAAATATTATGGTCTGGATACAAAGTTTGGCGACATCGAGCAGTGGATGGTAGGCTTTGTCTAAGAATCCAGATTTGTCTAAAACTGGCCATCATGTTGAATAAACTATGTAGCATAACTGTCATCTCTATCTGAAGATGTGTTTTCATTCCTGAACTCTAGTTGTTAAAACATTTTTCAGAATTGGAAGACTGATATGGTGTACTAAGTCTCAGAAACCACCCTGCCATTTTTAAAATCCAAAGCATTTCTTTGGGATGTCATGTCATATTGCTGAAGAATGTTGCTGACACCTGTCAGTTAGCCTCTAGTTTCCATGTACAGACTTATATGCACTAACCATTTATCTGAAGTGGAATCGCTGTTAGATATGGGGGAAAGGGGAGAGGCATGAGGCATCCTTCAGGCACACAGGAGCAGGAGGTGCTTTAATCTCAAGCACTATAATCAGTCTTCCACAGTGTTTCCCACTACTCTCCATTGAATAATGGGTACAATTGCATGGTGGTGGTTTGAGGAAACATCTTAATGAACATAAACATTAAAAAGAGAGGTGTATAAGAAATGTTAACATATTGTTGATACTTTGCCCAAGAATCCTCGTACATTTCTTCCTGGGACATCTATGTGCTTAATGTGAGGAGGCTGTATAGAACGCTGCCTTTGGTCCATGTTGCTCAGCATTATGTGCACTGACTGGCAGCGTCTCCTGGGAATCTTTCTTCGTCCCACTTGGAGATTGGACCCAGGGACCAGGTATGCTCTGCCACTGAGCTTTAGCCCGGCCCCTAAACACTGCTGCTCACTGTTGGCCATGTGGATAACTATAACTCAGCACAGGCTAAAGTGCACCCCACATGTGTAGACTATTGGAAACAGAAGTACCAAAACGAGCTTCTCAGTCTGTGAACTCAGAACAATTAGAATGTGTGCTTATAGAACTCTTTAGCTCACAGTTGCATATTAAGGAATAGAAGTGGGTTTGCAAAAGGAATAATTATGTCATGAGATTTCATATACACAATAGATTTCTGAGTCTGGAACAACAATGGATTTCAGATATGGTGAAATACCTATTGCTATTTTCCCTGAATTATCTTTGAGTACCATTTTTCATCGTCAGGTGCAATCTTGCTGAGTTCTTGACCCTAACATTTTTCTTTCAAAGTTCTGTATGCATGCTTCTCCCTTACATTTTATCTTCTGTCTTTCCTTCTGCCTTGGTAGGAAGATAGTGAGCGTTACACCCGTAAATCCAGAAGAAATGCCTCGGTCAGTATTGTTTGCGCTTTGTGCTAGAACTTTCATTTTAAAAGTAATGAATAAAAATTAATGACTAAAATTAATCTTCTTTGTGGATATTTATGGAGCACCTCTGCAAATTTAGCTGAAACAAAATCCCACATTGATTATTTTTTAATTGAATGAATTGGGAGCAGGATGGGATCATCCACAGGGATCATGGGATCACCATTCCTCTTTCATATACATGTTCCCTCAGTTCTTCATTTTAACCACTGTTATGTCTGCATGGATCTTAAATATGCTTAATGCTACCAGTAGCTTGGAGGTACTCCTGGATCCTTTGCTGTCGCTTGAGGATCAGGTGCAGGCACACTGGGATCAGCCCCACATTGTGGGTGCCCAGTGCGCACACGCACACACCATCACACACGTCACACGCATGACGTCACATGGTGCGACACGCCCCGTTGAACCCTCCAGCAGCTGCAGTGAGCTTTCAGAGGGTGCAACAGGCCACGTTGGGCCTCAGCACGCTGTGTGAGGTTATGCATGCGCGCCACATTGGGTTGACCGGCTGGGCACTCACAGTAACAATTTTGTGGGTGCCCCAGAACCTAGGTCCCCTCAGAGTTGGTGCCTATGCTCAGGTGGCCTCAGTGGTGCAGAGTGCCTTCCATCGGCTTCGGCTGGTGGTCTAGCTGCACCAGGGATAGCCTAACTTCTGTTGTCTGCTCTGGTAACCTCTAGGTTAGCTTACTGCAACATGTTATACGTAGGGCTGCCTCTGAAGATTCTTCAGTGAAGATGGTTTAGAAACTTCACCTGATGCAGAATTCAGCAACCAGGTTGCTCATCAGGGCAAGATAGTTTGAGCGTATTATACTGATCCTGGCCAGACTACACTGGCAGCCAATTAGTTTCTGGGTCCAATTAAAAGTGTTGGTTTTGAACTATAAAGCATTAAACGGCTTAGTACTGGTATACCATAAGGACAATCGCTCTTCATATGAACTGACCCAGACGCTAAAATCCTCCTCAGAGGCCCTTCTTCATGTGCCCTCCGGAGGGGGGCAACATGAGAAGAGGCCTTTTCTGCAGTGGCTCCCTAATTGTGGAATGCTCTCCCAGGGAGGTTTGTAACTCCTCATTATAACTCTTTAGCTGGCAGGCAAGAACATTTCTCTATAACCAGCCTTTGGCTGATTAATATTCTATGGCATTTTAAATGTGTGGGGTTTTTTTGGGGGGGGGGCGGTTGTTTTGTTTTGATTGGTTTTTGTTCTAACTTTATTTTCTTCTTTTATCCTGTATTTTTATCAAGCAAACTGCCCTGAGATCTTCAGATGAAGGGCAGTATGTAAATTTAATGAATAAATAAATTAATAAATAAATAGATTAACTTAAATGTATCTCCTGCACATAAACTGAAATGTTTTCAGATAACTACAAGGAATGTAAAAAGCAAATAATGCTTTAGATATTTCTCCTTTTTTGGATTTCATTTTGCTGGGGTTTTTTCACTCCCTGCTGAATGTTTCATATATACGTTAGGCTGTGTAATGTCTTTATACCTTTTCTTGTATTTCATCATTAAAACTTCTCCCTGGATTTTTGACTCAGTGTTGCATTTCCGTCTTTTTTAAATGGTTGTCTGGTATCCTCTTTACTTGCTTCCCTGTAGGCTTCAGATGAAGATGAGCGCATGTCTGTGGGTAGCCGCGGAAGCCTAAGGGTTAGTACTAAGTGACTAAAACATTGCCAGAATTGTCTCCTGCATTTGCTTAAGATGGGTGGTTCTGTTCTTCCATTCCTAGATGTTTGATCCCAGCTTTCCTTATTCTAAACTGTGAATTTTTTGTCTGCTTAACCCAGTATTAAAGTAAGCATCAGTGAGAGTCACACAGGCCTGCCGTGCTCTCTAGGTATGGCGGGGAATTATATTTCAATGTGATCTGATGCATGTGTAACAGCCTATATTTTGCACCATTTATATAGCAACTCTTATTGTACAATCAACCTTTTCCCTGGTTGATTACAGTGGTACCTCAGGTTACTTCCGGGTTTCGCTGCTTGCGCATGCGCAGAAGTGCTAAATCACGTCACACACATGCACAAAGGCTGTGCTGAAGGTTACGAACACTGCGGGTTGCGGACGTGCCTCCATCATGGATTACGTCCACAACCCAAGGTTCCATTGTATAACATTATTAGGAAACCTGACACATTTTCTATTATTATTTGTATCTGCCTGATGTTACAGTGAATAAAAAATGCATAGCTTTTAATTTAAATTTCAAGTGTTTGTGTTTATAGGGGGTGATTCCCCACTTGTATTTTAGCCTGGAACTTTTACATAGCAAGAGTGACTGTCAGCATTAAGTTGTTGGGCTTTTTTATTTGCCTTACAAAAGTATCCAAATAGCATGGCGTGTAATTAAATTAGATGAATGATGTTTCAACCCCCAAGTCTTCTCTGAAATTATTAATCTCAAACAGATGTTTGAAATTGAATCAAAACCTGATTTTGAGAGTCATCAGATGTGATGAGATTCTAATGGCTGGGATAATGACAGATTTCAAATTTTGCATTCAGCTGAGATTGAAGTAGCTCAGATCTTTGGAGCTTAAAGTTGCAATCATGTTGAAGTAGTGATTAGTAACTTGCAGTCAACTTGGCCACATACGTCACTCAGGGGTTCCTTTCCCCCTGTCTCCTGTTGTCAACCCAGACTTGATTCTTTGTGCTGCTGCAGCCAGTGGCGGAGCTTCATCCTCCAGCACTGGGGCGCGGGTGTGTGTGCAGAGAGCAGGCGGGGGCAGGGCTGGCGCGTGTCCCAGGGGCATGGTGTGCCGTCTGCAGGGGGCTGGTACCCAGCGGGGGGGGGGGGCAGCCACGATGGCACCCCACCAGGATTGCGCTGCTGGGGGCAGTGCGCTCCCTCTGCACTCCTCTTCATCTGCCAGTGGTTGCAGCATGAGAACTGTGACATTGTGCTTACTTCCTAGCTGCAGTGGTTTGGTCAGGTAGTTTGATTAACCTTGTAGGCAAGTATAATAGAACTCTTATCAGCTGGTTTTTGAGAGCATTCCTGTCTTCTCAGTGACATTGTTCCTGAATCCTTTGAGCATGTACATGCATTCATAAATGCTAAGATTTCACTAAGAGCCAAATTTCTATTTCATTTGTGGATATGAGAGAAGTGGGAATTGAAAGCCTTTTCATTCTGCATTCTTCCTCTTGCTTCAGACTGGATTAGAGACAGAGAGGACCAAAAGGATGAACTTCAAAACAGTATGTATTCAAAGGTTCTGTCTTCCCCTGAGAACAGTAACATATGGAAGGTGAAAAGAGAGACTGAAAAACGACTGCATTTTACAAGTGATATTAGCAGTATGTTTGTGCTATAGATATGTGAATAACATTCTGTTTCTGGGGAAATGCATTATTTTCAAAACATGTATTTCCATAATAATGAGGAAAAATGAGGAAAAATGTGGCACCATATTGTTAGACGATGGGGAGAGAGAAGAGCAACTCACATTATAATATATTATTGTCAGCTTGGAGGAAGAATAGGCTGTTGTCATAAACCTGGGAGTAAGTAAGACCCCTTGAATTTAATAGGACTTATACCCGAGTAGAAGTGGTCATCTATTGGCATTTTGCTTTGAAGGGTCCCCACGTTTCGCAGAATGGTAACACGAATAACATGGGTGACTACTTAGCCCTTAGTGCAACTGCTAAGGAATGGAGAAGTGAGCATAGCTTTTCACCCACTCCGCTGAGTAGTTTCTTCCCTTCTTGCAGCACAGCAGGGCCCTGCCTAGGTAATGATTATACGCTTAGAAGTACTGTCACTTACATTCTTCTCTGATTAGCCACTGGAAGTGCTGCTTCATTGGGTGGGGGAGGGCTTGTGTGTTTGTGGTGATGCTCAATTCATCTTCTGATCGAAGGAGCAAGATTTGTAAGGCATTGCTCAAATGCTGGGTTTCCTTTGTGACACAGAGAAGAGTTGATGTGGCACATTTTTTCTCTCTGTTCCAGGCCTCTGTAGGGTTTCTGAGTACAGTACTCTGGGTGCAAAGGCAGGCTGCTGTGGAAGGGCAGAGAAATCATTTACAATATTTTAGCCAGTGCAGGCTAACTGCAGAAAGTATTTTTCCATCTCTGTTATGGTTCTGTTCCACCTCCCCCCCCCCCAGGAGCTCTGGGCAGTATACATAGATTTCATCCTCACTGTATTTTATCATCACAACAGCACTGGGAAGGCGGCAAGGCGGAGAGACTAACTGGCTCAAGGTCACCCCATGAATCTAATAGCTCTGTGGGGATTTGCAGGTGGCCTTTCCTACTCCAGGAATGACACTTAACGCTTAACCACCCCGCCATGTTGGCTTTAGTTCTGCAAATAAAGCCTGGTCAGTTCTCCATTTCATACACCAATTAAACTTATTTCTGTTTTATGCTTATAGCAGATTATCACTGTCTACTTAAAAGTGAATACATTTGCCAGAATTCTGACATGGATAATCCCAGAAAATGGTCACGGCTCTATATGAAGCTAGTGGAAATAAAACTATACTAATAATCTTTTTTTTTTTTTTAATGTCATGGAATTCTACTCAATATTGATCCAGAGCAGATTCCAATGTATAGTTAGCAGAGTAAAAACTTTTAACATGTTGCAGGATTCCCAAAGAATAGACCAGAGGCATTGAATTTCATCCAGCAGAGCTTTACTGCTGCTGAATGCAAATTAACATAATGGTCACAAATCCAATACATTCAGGATTGGCACTGTCCATAAGAAATCCAGTTGCAGCAGACTTAACTGAAACTTACAATAACTTATAATAAGTCTAAACCTTAACACTAAGCATACTGTGTACTGAACACCAGAAGGGAGATAGCTAGAAAGAGAAAGTGAAGCCCAGGCTCCTTCTGGCCTTACTTTTATAGTCAGCATGACCTTGACAGAAAGAGATAAGAGACCCAGTTTAAACCAGCTGTACTCAGCTTCTCTGAAGGAAGAACCCAAACATCAGGAACCTTCTGCTTGTTCCTCTTACGCAGAGAAGCTTCCAGAACCCTCTTGAATTAATTAGAATAGGAAAGATCTCTACATATCAGATCAATACTTTCTGGACTAAGAAACTGACATTTTATACTGAAAATGGTATAGCAGTATATCTGATCGAATCATTATTTAATATATATTAATATATTCCAAATGAATGATAAATGTACTTCCTTCAAAAACATCACTTTCTGTTAGAACAATATATATCTTGGCCTCCATTGTAGTTTAAATTTGAAAAAGTCCCCTTCCAAAGACCCCATACAGTCAGTGCTGTGTAGTAACTAAGGTGCTTGTCCTAAGATTAGGAAGACCTGTGTTCAAATGTCGACTCAGCTATAATGCTTACTTGGTGACTTTTTGTTACAGGTAGGTAGCCATGTTGGTCTGCCGTAGTCGAAACAAAATAAAAAAATTCCTTCCAGTAGCACCTTAGAGACCAACTAAATTTGCTATTGGTATGAGCTTTTGTGTATCTGAAGAAGTGTGCACGCACACGAAAGCTCATACCAATACCACTAACAAACTTAGTTGGTCTCTAAGGTGCTACTGGAAGGATTTTTTTTTTTTTGGGAGGGGTGACTTTTATTCAGTCACTATCTCTTTGTATAATACCCTTAACTCCTTGGAGGAAGGGCGAGATAAAATGTAATTAGTGTATATGACCTAATCATTTTGTGCAATGTTCATAGTTTGTAACAAACTCATAGTTCATATAGAGGTTTATTACCAATGGTAATAACTATGATCAAATAAGAAGGGTTTACTACAGTTGTGGTGGGCACATTGAATTATGGTCACACAATTTGCTTATTAGAGGGATACTGAATAGATGATGTCAAAGTCTGTAACAGTGAATAAAGGTGCATGTGTTCTGCTTGCTTCACTCTTTCCAGGCAATCTATTCTCCCTAGTAAACAACAACATGAAATTAATAATTTTCTGTATTCTTTTATATTATATTGCCTTTGTTAAAATAGATGCATAACTAAAGAATTATCCGATTTACAGGAATTATGAGAAACTGTTGTTGTTTTTAGCATCTTCCTGTGAGGTGTGACTCTGAATTTCTGGTAGCCTAGGCTGGATCTGTCTTCCTTCTCAAGTTTGGTTTAGTGTTCTTATAGACAAATTCTGTCATGCTACTTCAAAATGAATTTCATATGGCTGTTTTAGTTCTTTACTCCCCTTTCTCTCTGTCTCTCCCTCCCCTTCCCTCTTACAACAGACAAATGGTTACGAAGAAGATATGTATGGTTCATCCCAGAGTAGAAAATCTAGTAGGGTTAGTAGATTTTTAAATTCTTACATTTTGTTTGTTATGAAAGCAATAATTAGGCAGGCTTCTTAATGTACCCAGCCTTATTCTTTGGGGATAACTTGTACTAAGAATATGCAAAAACAACGAAGTCTTGTTAGCTTGTACAACAGATGTATGGTGGCAAAAGCTTCCATTTGTCAAACCCCACTTTGTCAGTTGCATGAAGCAGTCAACCGAGTTGGGTAGGTCTATATACCCCGAGGACAAAAAAGAATGAAAAAGTAAGATCAAACAAAGCAAAAAAATAGCTATGGGGGAATCATAATACTTCGAAGAGTGCAAATGAATTCAGAATCCAGCCAAACAAATGTAAGATGTGATTAGTAGTAAGTAATAATCTTTGATTTTGGTTCAAAGAGGAGACGATTATAAATCTGTTTCACACACAACCAACAATATTTAAGGAAGCACTGAAATTGTTAATGTGATGACTGACTGTAAGAAGGTGTATACTTCAACTGGAATGCGCAGTGTAGTTGGGCTGGTTTTGTAGAAGCAAAACAAGCTTTGACAATCTTGCGTCACTCATTGTTGGCCTGTTGGTGTCACTCATTATTTTATGCAATATTGCATAAAAAAATTTCTAGCTTAGTAGGAGCAATTCTACAGTGTGGAAGAAAAGTACCATACAGAGAAGTCACACGTGAAGACTGGATGGTCCCCCCCCCCCGTCCTTCATGAGAGCCTTCTTGCCAACACAGTATATTAAAAATACTTTAAGTTAGCCACTCATTGGGTGGAGTATAAATAATAAATTATTATTATTATTACTACTACTACTACTACTACTACTACTTATGGGCGAGAAACCTGTTGGCATCAAGTGATCAGGTACGTGCTCCTGGGGGAAAAGATAAAATTTGTTTCATCTTTAAAGTTGAGATAAACAATGGTGGAATGTTTAATACTGTTCTCTGCCATAAAATCATCAAGCCTTTTAAGATGTGAGATGGATCACATCCAGTTTTGTCAACTAGCCCTACCAGAGTTACTGTAATATGATGTGGAAGAAGACTGTTTATTGAAGCTTCTCTAACTAGGCCAAGTACACGTATACATGATACAGATAATAATAGTTGTAGCAATAACTTAGAATTGCTGTATTTGATTCAAATATGGAATAATAATATAACCAAGAATCAGAAAAGGGAAACGAAGTTGCTATATGAATCACAGAATCAGAGAGTTGGAAGGGACCCTAAGGGCCATCTAGTTCAAGCCCTTGCAATGCAGGAATCTCAAAATGAAAGAGACCTAATTTGGGGGAAAGTTTAGTTTAAATAAATGAATTTGTACCCTTTCCACTCTCGGAAGATTGTTGTGAAGGAATGCATAGGAAATAGTATTTCAGGAAATTAGTTCTGAACAATGACCCCTTAACTGACTTACACCCCTTGCACCAACCTTCCCCAACCTGGAGGTCCCCCCCTCCAATCTTCCTTGACCGTTGGTTATGTTGACTGGGGCTGATGGGAGCTGGAGTCCAAAACATCTGAAGGGCCCCAGTTTGGGGAAGACTGCCTTATATCAAGCAAGTATAAACTTTTCATATCAATGAATCCACCACTGGGTGTGAGCAGGGTATCCTTTCTATAAAACAGAAAGGGTTAATACCATTGTTTCTATGGAATGATGGGAGAAACAAGAATGCTTTATAGGCCAAAGTGAATATATTATATCTTTGGAGGTTTGCCAATTAATTCAGTGTTTATTCTGACTACTGAACCTTTTGAGATCCATTCTGCCATTGGCATATTGCTTCCTAAAATAAAACTAAGAAAAGATGGATGTGTACTCTTCAAACAAGGTTGGGATGACTTTTCTTCTCTCAGCTGCAATGGGTGTGTCACTCATCCTAATTGTCTGGTTTGTCCTACCTACTTAAAGGCGTGTTCAGGTAGTGGAGGCAAGCCTCTTTTCTTACCAGTCTAGTTCTGTCTCATAGCTAGAAAGATAGGAACGTCTCAATGCCTGGAAAAGGCAAGACTATTTTTTAGAGGAAAGTTGGTGAGTACCCATAATGCCTATATTACTGAACTCATGGTTGCATGGTTTTTGTCTAAATAGAAATAACTTGCTAATAAGCAATAGTTTATATATCTTCCTGCATTCTTTATGTTTCAGAATTGCATCTTGAAATGAACTAGGTGCTCAAAGAGCTCAGAGAGAGAAGATAATAAAGTAAATTATAGGTGTTCCCTGTACTGAAAACAAGAGTAGATAAAATCTTTTGTTATTCTTTTACATAGAACAGCATTTAAAACATAGGCATCTTTCTTTTCTGAAATAGACACCACCTTATCCAACAGAATGATAGTTATTCACTCCACAAGAATATTGTTTTGGGCAACATGGTATTCGAAATGCTTTCTGATGCCATAGTCTGGGTACAGCAGATTGTATATTCACTGAGGACTCTGATTTGGAATAAATGACATCTTTTTCATTCTTGTTTTTAAAACTTTTTATATTTATGCAGGCTTCCTGCTACTCTGACCTTAGTCTTCCTTGCAGTGGTTTTCCTTCCAAATCCCAACCTTCTTCCCAAAATGGAAACCGGGTCTGTCAGTTTTCCTCCCTGCCATTTTTGACATTTTAGTTACCCCTGGGCAGTATAACCTCAGCCTGTTAATTTAAGAGGCTATAATAAATGAGTGATTCCATATACTTTTGTTTACCTCCAATATTCTCAAGTTAGTTGTATTATTATTATATTTATACCCTGCCCATCTGGCTGGGTTTCCCCACTCATTCTGGGTGACTTACAGCATATCTAAAACATAATAAAAAACATCAAGCATTAAAAAGCTCCTGATAGAGGACTGCCTTCAGATGTCTTCTAAAAGTTGTGTAATTCTTTATCTCATTGACATCTGACAAGAGGGCATTTCACAGGGGAGGGTGCCACTACTAAGAAGGCCCTCTTCCGTCTTGGTTTTCCTTTTAAATCTTTATTTCCACTTCTGCTTGAAAAAGGTAAAATATAATGCTGGTTTCCAGACAGCATAAGACTCTGTCCTACCTCTGTCCTGAATCATTTATTCATTTTTAATCATTTAGTTGATCTCATCATATTTGCCTTAGCAATTCTGAAAGCCACTGAGGGAAGTAAGAGATAAATGTTTTAATTGTACCTGCATTTTATCAGTAAAAAATAGATTGTACAGTGTACAGAATAGATTTAAAAATTCCTGCAATACCTCCCCCCCCCAAAAAAGAGAAATCACTGATTTAAAAGCCTTACTGCCTTCACTGGGGTTGGATTTGCCTAATTTGCATGCAGAAACTAACATGTATTTTTCCTGGTCAGAGTTCTGGTTTTTTCCTTCCTGCATGAGTGTGTGAGTGTGTGTGTGTGTGTCCCTGCCCCTACAATTTTGTATGTTCTATGGGATACTTCTAAATGTTTGCCTTCTACGAAAATGTCTCCTCCAATTTTCTAATTAAGCTACTTTTGCATGGTGGTTTATAGCTAGTTTTGTCAATCTACTTTCTTAATAGTTCTGTGTGTTTTGTGTGTGTGATGTTTCCCCCCCAGAAATAAAGATTTGCATTACTTACAAATGTTCCGTTATTTTTTAAAGCTGCGTCCCAATAAGTTGATGTGTTTACCTCTTATGTTTGTTGTCAAGGTAGCTTCCTTTGCCATTACAGTATTATAGCTGAAACGGAAGCCGGAGTATCGTAGCTGCTTTTGTCTCTTGTACCTAGATGTTTTAATTCATGCTCTGTGATTAATGTCTGCATCCCAATTATTGTGTTGTGCTTTTGCAATAGTATCCTCCCTTCCTGTATGTAATATGCATAAGTTTGCTCACCTTGCCATCTAACTCTTACTTGGCTTTGACTTTCTGACCATTTAAGCAGAAATGGCAACCTCTGCCATATTCTGATTTACCTTGCACTACAGCATATATATTGTAGTAAGTGACAGCAGCACAAGGAATTCCACAGCGAACAAGCAGTAGATTTCCCTTCTCCCTTCATTTTCTAAGTGCGTTAAAAACAGCTTGTGTTCCTTGTCGTTCTCAGCCCTCCTTGTTGTACAGTGAAGCCAGAAGCTACAGGGTTGGTTCTTGTTCTCCCTTTGTGTAGAATCTGTTTCATATATCACATATGTTGACCATGTTCTGTTACATCTTAGAAGCATTTTCTTGTTCCAGTTCATGTCACTTGTGCTGTGCATTGAGCATGTGATCTCTATGAATGGAATGCACATTTGCCTTTGGTGTGTCTGTCAGCTCTGTTCTGCTCATCTTCCCTTTCCCTCCCACTAGAATCCTGCGGTTGCTGCTTGTGAAACTGCTAACAATATTTCTGTCTGCTAATTGTGCCTGTTTTCCAGCTGCTGGGTGGTACATTACAATGTAATGTTAAAAAAGAAAAAAGAGACATCATCATACCTTTTGCATTTAAAGAAAAAAAGGCTAAAATTGTTGGGATGTCCCAACAAAATAACAGTGGGGGGCGGGAGGGGGGTCATTCCATAGGCAAGCCGTAAAACCTTGAAGCACACCCCAGATTAGACCCTCTTCCTCCTGCTATATTTGCAGTGTCTCTGTGGCAGCTCAAATCATGTTTGACTGTAATGTTTTATGACCAGACCTTTTTTTGCAGTACTACACTGGGTGGAATGTTAAATCCTAATGATAAGGAATCATGATGAGAGATTGGTGAGGCAAAAGTGGAAATAGTTTGGAGAATATTTAAAGAGGTACAACAGCCAGGAAAAAATATCCAAGTAGGGATAGATACGTGAGCAGCAGTAAATAATACTTAGGATAGAATCAAATGGATATGCAGTGTAACAAGGACCAAGTAGAAAGCCATGGAGGGATGGATAGGGAAGTCTGTAGAAATGAGATGAAGAGAATTGAAAGATGTATGTATTAAATTTTGGAAAATGCATTGGGGGAAAATCCCCTAGTTCCTAACCAGGGGTGCCATTGGGGAGGACAGTGGGCTGAGGGCTTCCCCAAAATTTTTTCAAGGAGGGTGCGGATCCCCCTCAATATTCCACATGGTATGTTAGCTTCTACTTCCACCACCTCTCCGCAAAAATGGTACTTCCCTGCCACTTCTGCTGTTCCTTTGCACTACAATTTTAGCTAGGGTTGCCATACGTCCGGGAAATCCCGGATATGTCCTCTTTAGTGGGCCAACGTGCCCATCTGAGGAGATTTTTACATTTTAAAGTAAAGTTACAGGGTTTTCTGGGTTTTTAAAATATATTTAGTTGGCTTTTTGGCTTGGGTGGTGCAGGCTCAGAGTCAGGTGCAGGCTTGGGCACGGGCTGCTCGGGTGCCGGCAGCTCAGGTTTGGGCGCGGGCTGCTCTATGCCACGGCCACTGCCAGCCTGAGCTGGGGAAAGAGGCACACAGGTGCGGCAACAGCCCTGTGTGCCCATGTGCCTCTTTCCCCAGCTTGGAGTGGCAACAGCAGGGGTTGTCCTTTTTTTCGCTCTTCAAGCTATGGCAGCCCTAATTTAAACACAACTTAATTGTCAAACATATTCACGTATACAGTGGTATCTCGGGTTACATATGCTTCAGGTTACAGACTCTGCTAACCCAGAAATAGTGCTTCAGGTTAAGAACTTTGCTTCAGGATGAGAACAGAAATTGTGCTGCGGCGGTGCAGCAGCTGCAGCAAGAGGCCCCATTAGCTAAAGTGGTGCTTCAGGTTAAGAACGGACCTCCGGAACGAATTAAGTACTTAACCCAAGGTACCACTGTAATAGGAAAGTATTTAAGAGAGTTACATAAGAGTGTAATGTTTGGAATTTAAAGTGCCATCTACCACACAGTAATTTTCTGTGTGTTCATATTAACTATGAAGGCCATGGCCAGAAGAATATTTTTTAAAATTTATTTTATTTGAACATGCACAAACAACATTTTAATTTTCCTTGCTAAAGCTTAAGATAGGTTTTTATGTTGTCATAAAATGGGCAGACTTGATTATTTCCATAATGTATGAATGGGTGCAGACCAGATTTGGAGCAGCCCTCATCAAGCAGCTTCTGCCATCACTTATTTTCTCCTAGAAAAGTGCAGCCTTTTCTCTGGTGCAGGAAGGAGGGGGCCATGAACAAAAGCCCAGAAACTGGCTTCTCAGATCATGAGCAAGAATTCATTTAAAACAAATATGGGGAAACATATGTAATTCAGTTTTGCACCTAGTGTTTCTGAGCAATTAAATATTAGTCATTTCAATGGCATTATCCCCTTGCATATCCTGATACTTCCAAATGCCTCAAGACAACTCCTATTGCATTTACGCATCATAAAAGGGCACCAGTTCTGCATAATACCAAGGAATCTTGGCAATAAATCAGCAAATAGTGAAGGAATGATGACAGCAGTGAGCTTAGCTCACTCTTTGAATATGGTATGTAAATTTACCCTAAAGGCAAATCAAATACTAAAATTATGTAACCAAGCAGTCAAATTTAGCAAAATTTACTACAAACAGGCTGAAATATTCAAGCTATTTTAATAATTAAATGAAGTTGTTCTATTTAAATTACAAGTCACAAAAGAGAAATAATACTTAACTAGTACTATAACATTTAATTGATTAGGTTAAGTGACTAACTCCTCTTATTTACTAACAATACCTGCAATTCATGGAGCAGAAGATTGTGGCAGGTGTCATTTTGGGGTTATTCCCACCGCACGCGCGCGCACACACACACAGGACTCTTCTCAGGTAATGCCTGCTAGGACTCTCACACACTATTTTTTTTAAAGGCAGCATTCTTTGTTTGCTTCAGAACTATTGTTTTTATCCATATGGGATTGGCTGCCCTGTAACAACTCGCTACTTTCAATACTGCGGTGTCCAAAGTAATTTAGGTCTTCTGCCCATTTGTGAAATAGAGCAGTAGTGGAAAAACTGTAGGCTGAAAATAGGATAATGGTTCTGAAAGCTGGCATTGAAATCAAACGGCTGGTATCTGTAAACTTTACAGATCTATGAGGCTTCTACAAAGTTCAATGTTTAAGCAGTGGGGGGGGGGAGGGTGTTCAGCTGGAGCACAGTTCTGGCGCCTCTCAGGTGTGCACCATTGTGGGTCGGCACTCCCCCCGCCCGCTTCTTGCCTTTACATACTTCTGAGAAGCCCAAATGAACATTTCAAGTCAAGACAGAAACTGGCCAGCATATGCAAGTCTACACTTTATAAACGACTATGACTCCACCTCGCTCCTAGCTGCTCCTAGCCGTGCTGTGAGCTGGGGCCAATTTGTATTTCCTTTTCTTCAATATGTCTCCCATGGAGTGGCGGTGGGCTTTAAGCTCTCCAAGCAGGCCTCTACCATTGCCCGCACGCACACCTGTTTGCACAAGGCCCCTTCCAAGCTGGTCTAGCGGATGACTGAATCTAAGAGAATGAGGGAGGTGAGGGCACATTTCTTTGACCTGCACCAGAACCAGGGGTGATCCTTGAACCAGCTAGGGAAACAGCTTGCCTTAGTTTTTAGCACCTCTGCGGGCAGTGAATGCAGCTGTTGCCAAACCAGCATCTGCCCCAAGTTACCCAGCAACTTCCTGTAACAACTTAATGATGAGTTCCGGCATTTATTTTTCTTTGGGGGGGAAGCACTGTGTTTAAGGTTAATTCAGCGGCCATAATGTTTCTAGTAACTTGCTCCTGATGTTATTAAATAAGTTTGATAGGCACAGAAACTGATCACTGGGTACCCTGCAAGGAAAGCCGAACTCTCTAATTTGTAGTGCAGTGTTGCTGCTCGTAGTACTGTGTTCATTCATTCATTCATTCCTGCATTATGCTTTCCTGTCACTGTTTTTTTTCAATGGATGGAGTTTGTAATTTCCACACTTAATTTATTCTCAC
Source organism: Podarcis raffonei (assembly GCF_027172205.1). Taxonomy (NCBI): domain Eukaryota; kingdom Metazoa; phylum Chordata; class Lepidosauria; order Squamata; family Lacertidae; genus Podarcis; species Podarcis raffonei. The sequence continues at coordinate 135,407,482 of NC_070602.1, forward strand.
CACAATTGGGAGCTGAGAAGGCAGTTACTTGAAGGAGGAGAGAGAGAGTGTGTGTATGTGTATCCTTAAGTCTTTCGGTACAGAAATTTAAACATGTTGCCCTCAGGCTTTGAATCAGTAAAAATAAATAATCAACACTGACAATGATCCTGTTTTGAATATATGAGTTGAAAGGAGCCAGTCTGCAAATATTGCGGTGAGGCAACCTTAATAGGCCTAGCTACCACTCAACTTAGGCTCCTCAGTTCAGGTTGTATTCAAGGCCATATTCCTGCTTCCATCCCCTCATGGTACCTTTATTTGCTCTTCATGCTGCCTCCAACCTGACCTCTTCTGCCTTCTATTCAGTTTTATGCAGGAATCTACCAGTGAGCCAAGCAATCTTTGTTTCTTTCCCTCTGAAACTGTTTCAAACTTGAAATTGTGTAAAAGGATTTCCGTTCATTTAGGAATTGTTGTGCAATACCTACAGGGTACTGAGTTTAAAAGAGAGGCAGCTGGAGCACAAGGTGCCCAGCAACATTCCTGATGTGAAGAGTGGGATCCCTCACTTTAATTCTGCATGCATTTGGACTAGTTTGCAGGGGGTTTTCTGCATCCTTCCCTTGCATGCAGCTTGCACTACACTGTAGGAGATACTGACATTTATTTTGTTTCTTCCTTTCCATTTCCTTTGTCTCTTTTATTTTGCACCTTGCTGTATTTTGAACCTCCCAAATCTACCAATACTGTTCTGACTCTGTTTTTTGATTGTAGGCATCTCTGTATGATGAGAACTTTAACAGTGGGAATCGTCGGTATAGTGCCTCTAGTTCACGTCCTGTAAGATGGTTTCCACATTTTTGTGCTGGCCTCGTCTGTTTTGTACTAAAACATGTTCTATTGTAGTAGCTTGTGTAGCACTGGTTGCCTGCAATGTTTTCTAAAAAGACCACTTTCTGTAACTACCTGAAATAATAGGTGCTTCCTGTTTAGATCTAAACGCTGTTCCTTGTTTGTCAAATGGTGCTCATAAGATGCAATGAGCCCTTTCAGATATAACAGGCCGGGTATACTAAACCATGGTTCAGTAAGCTGAGAATGAGTGTTTGACCCACATACTTCTCTCTTACCCCATACCTGACTTCCACACTTTGAATAAGCATTAACAAATGTCATTGCAGTGTACAACAATAAAATTAAGACAGATAAACAGTTTTCCAAAAGACATTTGATACTTTCCAAGTCTTTGTCTTTTAAAACCAGAGTTCCCTTTAAACCAGGTATGGGGTAAGAGAGAAGTATGTGGGTCAAACACTCATTCTTTAAACCAGGGAACTCTGGTTTAAACAAAACAGGACTAAAATGTTGAAACAGGCACACAAAGGAGATGAGTAGAGGGAGGAGGACTTGACCCTGGTGCTATTTTCTGTCAAGGATCCTTTTGTCTAAAGCAGTGGTCTCAAACTTTTTTCTCTGGGCCACACTTTCAGAATAAAAAATTGCTTGTGCCACACCATTTATTATTATTATTATCAATCAGAAACACATTGGAAAACAAAAAGAAACAACTCCTAGAGGTTCTTGACTTATAACCTAGAACACAACAACTTTATAATATGATTATGGGACACCCAGAAAGCATTAAACAAGGCAGCTACCGTATTGGCCTGAATATAAGCCACACTTCTTTTCCAAATTCCAACCGTGAAAAGTTAAAGTGCAGCTTAAATTCGCAACCTTACCAAAATGCGCTTTTACGCACCAACCATTTCCGTGGGACAGGGGGTAAAATGGGCTCTTCTCCTCAATCTTCCTTCCACACCCCCTCAGGTTCTTTTTGGACGCGAGTTCCCACAACCCCGGATCCCTGCCTCCCTCTGTCTCCTTAGGGGCAGAACAGGAGCCCAAAAGCTCGGCCTGGAATTCAAGAGGGAGGCTTCCAGCTTTTGGAAGCAGAATCACGGCTCTGCCCCATCTCTTTCCATGGAGGTGCACCGAGGTGCACCCTTCCTTCCCCTCCATGCCTTTGATGACTCGTCCCCTTCGTGAGGTGAGGCGGGATGAGCCCGGATCTCAGCCACTCCCCCCCAACCACGAGAGATTTGGGGGCGAGCGGGACCACCCCTCCTCAGCCTCCCCTCCTCTCTCCCTTTTCCCTTGGATCACTTTTCTCTTTTTTCTCAGTGGGGCTTGCCGACCGCCCCATTGAGCCTTGGTTGTCGAATGTTTCAGAAGCTGAATGGGCTTCCAGAATGCATTAAGACTGACAATTGAGGTCCCACTGTAGTGATTTTTTTGTTTGCATTTACACACTGGCGCCGACTCCATGGGGCCTGAGGGGGCTCGAGCCCCCTCAATAATTTGTTTGGGGGGGCTCAGCCCCCCCAATAATCTCAGGCGCCCCTCCAGCAGAGCGCCGCCGCCGTCCCCCGCCTCCTCCCCACCTGCTCCCTCTCCAGCCAGCCAGCCAGCCGCGCGCCCTAGCCGGAGAGCCCCGCGAGATTAGGGAATCCCCGGGCGGGGGCTCCTGCCTCGCTGCTTCGCGAGAACAGGGGAATCCCAACCGGCCACGCCTCCCAGCCAGCCAATCGGCTGGCTGGGGGGCGTGGCTTGCCCTATTTAGGGCCGGAGCAGAGGGGGCTCGCCCTCTCTTCTCCGGCTAGCCCCCACGTTTCCCAGCTGATCCTGTCGTCGTTGGTGCCTTTTTCCTTCTATCACGTGGAGCTTAAGCGCAGCAGGCGCTGATCCTTCCGGGCAAAGCTGCAGCTGCTGTTTGCATTTTGAGCTGAAATCACTAAAGGAAATTTAATTCCTTCTGGAGTCCGAGCTCCACTTCAACTGCTAGCTTTCTGGGGCTGAAATCACTTGCAGCGCAGCTTCAGTTGCAAGCTTTCCCGGGCGGAAATCACTCGCAGCACAGGGGTGGGCTTTATTCTCATAGGTCCTTTTGTCTGAAAGTGGCTGCTTGGAATAGTTCAGCGCAGCTTTTCTCCACATCGGCTTAAGAGAGGTAAAGCCGACAGTAGCAGCTGCATCGTTGCCGGGTGAGACGCGTCCTTGTATTGTGGTATTGTGCACTGGCTGCCTCTGCGCCAAGGATCACACGTGAGTAGAAAAATCTGGGAGAGTCCAGGGGATCCTTTAGCAGCACGCCGGCTGTGAGAAGGGGCGGCGGGGTTGCTTAGTAACGATCTCTTCCTGATAGCCCTTTAAGGAGCCACGTGACCAGGGGGACGGCCGCCATCTTAATAGGGGCAATTTTTGTGGGAATATTCCTTTAAATCAGTACAGGTCTTCGACTTGAAGCATTGAAAAGGGGAGTGAGGTGTGTGCCTGGTGTGTATTGTGTAGTGTGATTTGATTTGCCGGCTCCCACAGGGTGCTGTGGGGGGGGAGCTTTTCTTCAGTGCGCCCGGGTTGAGGCTTATTGTTTCAGACACAGAGGCAGGACGCTGGCAGCCAGGAACAGGAAGTTGATAGCTGTGTTGCTTGGTAACCAGGAAGTTGCGGTCGCCATTTTGAGCTAACCACGTGGTTTGGCCCGGCGGCCATTTTAGGTGAGGCACTCTGTTGTGGGAATTGGATACTCAGTGCTCAGTGTGAGTGCTTCTGCTGTTTATTTCTCTAAAGCTAAGCACAGGAGGCCGATTTTCATAACCTTTAGGCTTTATAAGTGACAATATAGCTCAATTGGTGGATTGGAAGAGAACAAGTTATTTAAGTTAAGCATTTTAAGAGCTCATAGAGGTTTGACTCTGAGTGTTATTATATTAAAGCGCTTTAATTAGGGCTTTAGCGCTCCAAGGATATATATGCAACCCTGAAATATAATAAATTTGATTGCTTTAATAAGTGCTTGCAGTAGTCAACTTATTGCTTGATTCCAGTTGTATTTAAACTTATCGAGTGTGGATTCATTTTGGTAATTTAATTCATTTGGTTGGAACTTTAAATTCATTTTGGTTGACTAAGAGAAAGGGAAGATCAATTGCTGCTGGATTCTGATTGTATATCAATTTAATTTAATTGGTGATTAGATTCATTTGGTTGATTTAAGTCCTTTGGTTAGTTAATTACCTCATTGCCTTAGTGTGTTGTTAAGAAACAGTATTTATTATTGCAGGCCAATTTAATTACTTAATTCCGTTTAAATTAATTGGAAGTTGGTTCATTAGGCCAACTCATTTTATTTAGTGGTTACTTTAAATTTATTTGCTTGATCAGGAGCAAGGGCAGTTACTGCCCCCTGCCTACAGTACCCACCCCTTCTGTTTAAAAAACAGTTGAACGCATTATATATATATATAAATAAAATAATAATAATAATATTCAAAATAAGATAAAATAAATTTTGCTAGTTGGATTTAATTTCAGAAGGAATCAAGGGATTTAAGTGCATAAGTGATTTAATTGCTGGGGATTTTAATTGCATAAGGTTCTGCATAAGGTAGAGGCCATATAGATTATTGCAATTAATTCACTTTCGTGGTTCTTATTGGCGGAATTTGTCCTGCTTTGCCTCAGTGCCGAGTAGAGTGGAGGTTTGGGACTGCAATTTGAATGCTGTAAATAACTCTACGTGAATTTTGCTGAGGGGGCACAGTGCCTGGTTTAGCGGTGATTCTTGGCACTGGCTACTAAGCCTCTCATTCCTCCCTCTAGCTAAAAAATTATAGCCTGCAAGCAAATAAGGGTTCTTACACTGGGAATTTGTTGCCTTAATTAACAAATAAAGGTTCTCTTTCACTAGGAATTTGTTGCTTCATTAATTGATTTGGGGAAATTTTAAGTAGAGCCTTTTGGATAGAAACACAATTCTAGATATAGTTAGAGAACTAATAATAGCATATTCATTAATAATAATAATAATAATAATAATAATAATAATAATAATAATAATCTGGGCCTGAGCTAGCGTTAACGGGATTTGAGTCACAGCTACCGGGGTACGTTTTATTGGAATAGGCGCTGTTTAATCCTAAAGAGTAAGGTTACAGCTAAGTCAGGGCGAGATTGACTCAGCTGTCACAGCCAGCAATTTTAATTTTAAGTGGAACCTTACCCAGTGCTGACAATTCTGAGCTGGCTTGGCCGGTGCCACAGTTTAGGAACAGTGGGTCAGTGTAGATAATACTGAGCTTGGCCATCCAGCCTAGCCAGCTTCTACGTTGTGGCCGTCCCCGTCCCCTATATTTTATTCGTTTACTTTAGTCTCAGTGTATTGTGAATTAAGTTTGCAATGGATAAATTTGTAACCAAAAAGGCACGCTTGGAAGTTGATGATACTGTAAGTCAACCTCCGACAATAATTGTGTCGTCAATTGCTGCGTTGTCTTCATCCGAGAACCGTTCACAGCCGAAACCTGGACAATCCGGTAAGGGAAGATCATTTCAGAAGTCTTGGTTGATCAAATATACATGGCTAGAATATGAAGAATGTACCAAAAAAGTTTTTTGCAAAACCTGCAAAGAGGCAGATGCTAAAAATCTATTACAATTTTCTTCAAAAAAAGAAGATGCATTTATTTCCATAGGGTTTTCTAACTGGAAAAAGGCTTTGGAAAAATTCCGTCTTCATGAAAATACGTTTACGCATAAAGAAGGTGTTCTGAAACTAAATTCCATCACTAACCGAAGTGTGGCCTCCCAATTGAATGAACAGTTACATAGTGATATGAAGAAAGGCCGTTTAGCTCTTGAGACAATTTTTACTACCGTGCTATTTTTATGCCGACAAGGACTAGCAATTAGAGGGCACGAAGATGTAAACTCAAATTTTTTTCAATTGTTGGAACTCCGAAAGAATGACGTACCTGAGTTAAAAGATTGGTTTGGGCGTTCTGGGTATAAGTGGACGTCCCACGATATTCAAAACGAGATCATTGATCTACTAGGAAAGTCTGTGTTGAGAAAAGTATTGGCTTCAATCAAGAAGACTGAACATTTTTCTATTATTGTTGACGAAACAAGTGATTCTTCGCTTCACGAACAAGTGTCATTTTGTATTCGTACTGTCGATGATGATTCCTTAATTATCAACGAAGACTTTATTGGCTTATACGAGACCCCCAACACTGAATCACAAACTCTGTTTAGTATTTTAAAAGACGTATTTGCTCGTTTTGATTTGTCAATGGATAACTTAAGAGGACAGTGCTATGATGGTGCCTCGAATATGAGAGGCAAGTTCAAAGGACTTAAAAAGTTAGTTTTGGATATACAACCAAAAGCACGTTATGTGCACTGCACTGCTCACAGTTTAAACTTGGCAGTTGTAGACAGTCTCCGCCATCTTACGTCTATGAGGGATATTATGGCCTTAGCCAAGGACTTAATAAACACCGTAAGGGAATCCAACAAAAGGATGGAACTTTTCAGAAGCATACGCTGTGATAGGGCCAACGGCCAAGCTGGTCTACGACCCCTTTGCCCGACTCGATGGACTATGCGAGCTTCTAGTATCTTGAGAGTATTGAAAAACTTTGAAGAACTTCTAGAGTTTTTTGAAACATTTTCTGCAGAGGACAAAACAGAGGCAGGTTATAAATGTGCAGGCTACCTTGAGTCAATGTTACAATTCAAAACTTATTTCTTTTTACGTCTTTATTGCCATGCAATGAACCCAGTAGAGGATGTCAATGAAAAAATTCAATGCCCTCATCTAAGTGTTTCTGATCTGGAAAAAATATATGAGGGCTTGATTTGTATATTGAATGGAAGGCGTGATAGTTTTGAAGACTTTTGGGAATTGTGTTTAAAAGAAAAACCTTCACAAGTTGATGATCCTTCGCTTCCTCGGAATCGACGTATACCAAAGAAGTATGAAAACAACGAAGCCAGCTCACCGCACACTTTCAAAACCCCAAAGGAATACTACAAAGCTATTTACATTGAAGTTTGTGAAACGGTGCAATCTTGCATTACTGAGCGGTTTGCATCGACTGGATTCACACAGGTCATTGCAGTTGAACAAGAGTGCTTGCTTTTAGTAAACAGAGGTGAAACAAATTTTGAAAAATCAACTGAGTTTTTCAAAAATGACCTGGACATTGAGAGACTGCGCTTACACTTGAATATGTTAGCCGATATCGCTAATAAAAAACAACTGGTCTTAAAAAACATGCGTGATGTGAGAAAGTACATTACACAAGAGCCTGCAATTGGAGAAATGTTATGTGAAGTAGTGAAGTGCATTAAGCTTCTCCAAGTAGTTCCAATCACGACAGCAACAGCAGAACGGTCATTTAGCGCCCTTAGACGTCTGAAGTCATATCTCCGATCAACAATGGGACAGAAGCGATTGAACAACTTGGCTGTTCTTCAAGCCCATCGAGATGTTTTGGATGAATTGGATATCCGACCAGTCATCAACGACTTCATATTCAGTAATCCTGTCAGACGGTCGACATTTGCACCTTTCTAAAGACACTCTAGACACTTGGTTCTAAAGACCCAATTAAAGCCCGTTATTTACATACAGTATTACAGTATTTACATACAGTATTACGCATACTGTATTAACTTTATTAACTGTATTAAAGCATTAACTTTGAGATATTATTTTTATTTAATGAACCCTCAGCCTTATTCAAAGTAAGCTTAAATTAGCTATTTCACTTATTAATCAAAGTGCTATTACTGTGTGACAGCAATATTTTATGTTTTATTCTTTTAATGATAGTTTAGGATTTATTTAAATATCATTTCAGTCTTTTCAGAGCTATATATTCACTGCTCTGTAATAGTCTATAAGCATAATTGTTACTGTAAATTAAATTAGCTTTTTACGAAAATACCGTGCGTGTTTATGTTTTGTTTCTTTTTTCAAAGCCAAAAGGTGTTTCAGGCTTGTCGAGTTTCCCGGAGTGTGGAGTTATAGAGAGTCGAGTTTTCGGGGTTCTAATGTTGATCATATGACTCTAAAATACTTTAAAAAAACTTTAAAACTCACTAATTTTCATCTAAAATTTAGAAAACTTCCCGGGGCAGGACCCCGGTATGGGCCCCCCCAATATTTTTTATAAGTCGGCGCCCCTGCATTTACAGTGCTACGAACAGGTGTTTCACCCACTTGCGGGTCCTCTCTAGTACCCGTAGGATTTTCTTCTACATTTGCCATTCACGGGTGTGAGTGCCTGTGGAATTTTAAGGGAGTGGCTTCTATTCTGGTATTGTACTTTTTCCTTTTCCCCCTTGAATTTTAAAGCTGCGGCTTATTTGCAGGTGCCACTTATATTCGGGCCAATACGGTACGTAAGAACACAAATCATTCCCAAAATATATTGATAGTCCTTAAATCAGTGGGATTACCTAGGGGAGTGCTTAGAGGCAAGTGGGTGGCAGAGAACCACTGGAGGTGCAAATGAAAAGATTTTGAAAAGCTGGCATCAGGTCACATTCAACAGTTTTGTAGAATTAATTGAACTAAATGGTTTTAATTGAATTTTGATGGGTTGCCATATTTTGAAAAGCAAAAAAGAGGACACATTTGATGACTTCTACTTTTAACTGGATCACTATGACAACTCTACCCATGAAAAAGAGGATGTTTCCTGGAAAAAGAGGACATACTGCTCTTTAAAATATGGCAACCATAATTGAAGTGTGCAATTAATTGCTACTGTTTTGAATGCTGTTGTGTCATAACTTTCCTTGTGGATTATACAAACCACTTTGAATAATACTTTTTATACGGTCAGATAGAGGGCACTGAGGTTGAGTTTATGGAACCAAGGGGGCAGTGCCCAAAACCGTTTGGGCACCACTGCTCTAAACTATGGTTTGCAGCAAGGCTGTTAAACCTGTTTATTTATACAGAGGGCTGTTGACCCACAGAAAAGATAAGTCAGAGTGGTATCAGTCGGCAATGTTCAACAATGTTCAGTTCCCCTTGGTATTCAGTTAGAAGAGTGCAGGAGAATGTACTGCAGCTTGCAGGTTGTATGAAAGTCAGCTGAACTGCTGTAGACACTCCTTGCTCCCTTCATATGTGGGGCTTCAATCATTGCTTCCTGTTTTACTCCATCTAGAGTGAATGAAGTTACGTTGCTGTTATGCCTAAACTAGAAACTGTGGCTTGAGCAAGTGCTCCAAACTAGAACCGCAAGCCAGGATCAAATTGTAGTTTGCAATATTGGTTTGAGGAACTCGCTTAAACCACAGTTTGCCAGCATGGATATGACAAACTTTGGTTTAATGGAAGTAGGAATAGTTAACAATTGTGTGTGAGTACATTTGGAGAATCACAGGAATACAGGCAATGTGAACTATTTTATTTAAATCTGAATTGCAATTTATCATCTTTAAATAAAAACAACAATATTTTAAATGTAGATCAAGGCCAGAGGTGGGATTCACCTAACAAGCCCAGTCAGTGGAAACCCTGCACAAGGAATTCCATGTATGCAGCTGGGCTTTCTTCCTTCCTTCCTTCCTCCTTCCCCTCTACGCCCCTTGAAATTGGCTCTCTGTGGGCTCAGGAAAACAGTGGGAGAAGAAGGGGGATCATTCCATAGGCAAGATGCGAAACCTTGAATCACACCCCAGATGAGAGCCTCTTCCTCCTACTATACTTCCCTTCTATGCAGTGTCTCTGGAAGTACCAATCATTTTTTATTGTAATGCTTAAATGACCAGACATCTTTTGCAGTACTACACTTGGTGGAATGTTAAATCCTATTTTTCTCACGCTTTCTACTAATGATTAGCAGAAGATGTGGATTTTCCATTGCTAATTTTCACTTACCAGTTTGGTTTTTGTTTTTTTAAAAATACTAATTGGTTTGGTTTTTGTTTTAAAAAATACTAATTAAAAATGAAATTAAAAAAAAAACTAATTAAAAATGAAATCTCTCATGTTCTGAGTTAATTTTCTCATGGTATGCATAATTGTGAAATATTGTTCAATGAATGTCAGTATGGTCAACCAGCTTCTAGCTGAACAATATTGGACTTGCACCAATCAATGCTTAGGCAGTTTCTGATTGGATTATCATTGATTATCACTGGATCATATTAAATGCTTCTTAAAGATGAGCAAGGTTCTGGATTGGTTTCATCAATATGTCTTCTGTGTGTGTGTCTCATTCTGGGAGATGAAATTCATAGTGGATTCCAGAAGGTGAGGGATATTTCACATTAAATGTCCTCTTAGATTACACAAGATACATAGGGAATGCAATGTGTGTGCAGTGCGTTAATGTTTTTGGCAACTGATCTTATGGGAAGTGATATTATGATCCCACAAAGTACCCCACTTTTAAAGTAACCTTGATTACCAATCTCTACTTAATGGAAAAATAGTGTTTTTATGGGAATATTATTTTAAAACTCCCATTTTTCAGTATAGTTTAATCAGCCATTAGAATAAATCCAGTCAGTGCTGCTAATGCTTATGCACTGGGTTCAGACTTTAAGTGAATCTGCAAAGACCCTCATTCTTACTCTCCAGCTCATAAATTATAATTGTTTTTGGGGTAGATTTACACAGTTCTGTTCTGCTCCCCACATTGTGGATACCACTTCTGTTGCACTGGTATTCATTATTGTGAATTCAGCCTACCCTACCTCACAGGGTTGCTGAGAGGATAAAGTAGGAGAACACGTATATTTTCCTGAGTTCTTGCAAGCAAGGGCAGGATAAAAATGTTAACAAATAAATATACCCCAGGTAACATTTCATTGACAGTGTTAGCACAGATTCTGACGCCCCAGATGCCGGTTAGTAAATTATTTTTGAAAGTAGTTTCAGGAGCAGTTTGTAATAAGGTATGGGGAGGGAGACTGTTTAGGTTGAGAAATCCCACTGGGCACATAGAAAGCCTTGAGTTTATGTGAAATAACTCTTGAATTTTGGAGCTAGTGGCAAAAGTGTTGATAAATTTCACACCCTAATTTGTATCATTATTGTCCACCTGAGAGGTAACAAGAGCATAATTTGGTTATTTGAAGCAGATTTAATATGAGCACGCAATCTTAAAGGTAGTTTCTGAAGTTCATGCTTCTCTGGGTAAAATATGCAAAATGTTCCAACGATTATTGGACTAGACTGGAATCTAATCTTAACTCTGGTGTGAGGGCACCAACTGTCACATATCTACAAACTTACCTGCCACTAGACTACACGGGCAATGACTCATAGATTTTGGCTGGTGTAATTCTACAGAAATATTTTGCTTCATTTTTTTTAAAATGAATCTATTTTAGGTTGGTTTATTAACTTCCAGCATGGGGACATCTACTCTGCCTTTCTGTAGCCATATGCTATCCTGCTCTTAACTTATGAGAAATGCTAGCAAATCTGTCTGATTTCTACTGTCCTAATGCTTCTTTTTTCTCATCTCTGTTTGATGCCATCTTTTGGGGTATTTGTGGGCAGCCCTCGGAGTACAGTTGCTACCTCGGCTCAGGATCTCGAGCTTCTTCTAGAGCTAGTTCTGCTCGTGCAAGTCCTGTGGTGAGCATGCTTTTCTGCTTCCTCTTTACCTGATTGAATGGCTTTATTTCTGTCTCCCAAGGCTATTTCTACTGAAGCAAGAACACTGCAATATATGGGCGATTAGTGAGTTCTGATTCATTTACTGTTGAAAAACGACTGGCCATCTTTTGAACCAGGTCATTTGTACTGTAACTGGGGCTCTTATTTCTAATTTCTTCTCCAAATGTTATTAGATGTTATGAAAATTCTGCTAAGATAGGTGTTTGCTGTTGTTTGCTGCCCTGTGCTTGTAACTCAGGTTGAAGATGTTTCCTTGATGGTTTTCTGGTTATAAGTGGCTGCTTTTCACTTTAAGCAAGAGAACACTACAATGTAGAGAAGGACTGGTTTTCAGGTTGCTTAAGACAATGGAGCCACAGTTATGCTTTTGTATATTTTAAAAATTTATATACCCCATTTCCCACTACCTAGGTTCCTCCTCTTTCCCCCTTTTTTCTCCCCAACCTAATACTGCATGCAACACTAGTGTCTCACAACAAATGAAACTGATCTTTAGAAAACATCTGAAAAGGATCTAGGTTTAGCATTCCTTAAACTTAATTAGGTAAAGGTAAAGGGACCCCTGACTGTTAGATCCAATCACGTATGGCTCTGGGGTTGCGGCGCTCATCTCGTTTTACTGGCTGAGGGAGCCGGCATACAGCTTCCAGGTCATGTGGCCAGCATAGAATCATAGAATCATAGAGTTGGAAGAGACCACAAGGGCCATCGAGTCCAACCCCCTGCCAAGCAGGAAACACCATCAGAGCACTCCTGACATATGGTTGTCAAGCCTCTGCTTAAAGACCTCCAAAGAAGGAGACTCCACCACACTCCTTGGCAGCAAATTCCACTGTCGAACAGCTCTTACTGCATGACTAAGCCGCTTCTGGCGAACCAGAGCAGCGCACGGAAACACCGTTTACCTTCCTGCCAGAGCAGTACCTATTTATCTACTTGCACTTTGACGTGCTTTTGAACTGCTAGGTTGGCAGGAGCAGGGACCGAGCAACGGGAGTTCACCCCGTCGCGGGGATTCAAACCGCTGACCTTCTGATCGGCAAGCCCTAGGCTCTGTGGTTTAGACCACAGCCCTATCTTGTAGACTTCAGTTGTCTCAGAAAATATTTTTCATATTCTAATATTATCAACAACAAGCAAATTCATGATTAAAGATACGGTAATGAGCCCTAGGGACGCAGGTGGCACTGTGTGTGCCAGTGTTGAGTCTTGTCTGATACATTAAGTCCATCAGACACTTAGCCAAAGCCATAGACTGTCATTTGGTACAGTTTCATTTGAAACTATTCTGAGTGTCTTACATGTCACTTGATAAAATACTTCACAGTCCAAGCTTACATATCATAAAACAATGAAAGTTAAAATATACCTAGACAATTGAAATAGCAACAGTGTAGTAGTAAAGGCTTTTTAAAATCACAACTACATATTTGTTATAAATGGAATATAATGCTGTCTTTATTTTTTGTGTCTGTAATGATGCTGGAATGTGTCTTGAAAACATTTTGCAATTTGCAATTAATGTTTTCTGAAAGATCCTGAAATACTGGAATTGTAAAGATGGCCTCAGAGCTGTCTCTTACAGAATCAAGCAGATCCAGATGTTTTAAAAACGAAGCTGCTGCTCCATCCTGGCCTTATATATAACCTTCAGTCGGTGTAGTCACTGTTTTAGCAGTAAAAGTGATCAATACCCAGTGGCACTCTAGACTAGGGCTGGGCAATATCTGGTTTTCAGCATTGTGACGTATCAGCAGCTAAACATGGTGATATACCGATTTATCACAATGTCTGAAATCAGAACTATGAAGAGGCAAAGCCACCTAGACAGACGGACATGGAGAGGAACATGAAAGGCTGATGTTCTTCCCAGAATGGTACTGCCACTATGGTGAAAACCGTATCTGTTCATTTATACCCACTGTAAACTGTTTAGAAAAAGAAACAAATAATTAAAAGTTAAAATTTCAAAAAACTTTTTTTAAAAAAACCCCACTATTTTTCTCCCAAGAAGCTCAAGCTGATATACATGGTCCTTTCCCCAATTTTATCATCACAACAACCCTGTAAGGAAGGTGAAGCTGAGAGGAGTTCAAAGTGATGCATGCCATTGCCCCCGTTTTATCCTCACAGCAACCTTGAGATGTAGGTTAGGCTGAGAGTGTCCAGGTCTCTTCTGATCTCTGCTGTTATTTCCCCATTGCATTGCACTCTAAATAATAATGATGATGTTCATTATAAAAGCTTAAGCGGCCCAGATTCTCCTTGCATAGTTATGCAAGTAGTTCATGTTTATTCTTTGAGGTTTGTGATACCCCTGCTATTCTTACTATCTAATTGTACTCTTAAAGGTTAATATAAAGTGTCACCTTGCAGTGTAGCAAAGTGGATCATATTCTTTACTACAATGAAATCTAATTTAAAATGAACATTTCATTTTATTTGTCACATTTATATCTCCTTTCCTCCAAGGAGCTCAAGGTGTGCTCCCCATTTTATCCTAACAACCCTGTGTAGGCTGGGTGAGAGACAGGGACTGGCCTGCGCTCAGCAGGGGAGCTCCGTGCCTAAGGGGGGGTGTTGATTCCTGGACCTAGTCCAGCACTCTAATCATCAGACTGGTTTTTACTCATAAATAACTTCCATTGAGCTCAATGAGATTTCTTTCAAAGTAACGGCACAGGATAGCAGCCTGATTTGACTTAAATGTACCATATAATTCCACTGTTGAGCTGAATTAAATTACAAAGAGCTCCATCTGCTGGAAAGTGCTGTGTAAAACAGCTTCTCAAAAGTAGTACGGTATTTGGGTTTTGGGGGGCTCTGGAAAGAAAGAAAGAAAGAAAGAAAGAAAGAAAGAAAGAAAGAATAGGAAGCCTGAGGACAACCCATGAGGCAAAGGAGAGGAAGAGCAGAGATTGCCGTTTGTCTTCTTGCAATGCTAAAAATCACACCAAAAGTTATTTGGCTGGGAAAAGCATTGACAGCATAGCAATACACTCACGGAACAAGAAGACAGAAGCCTTCCCACAAACACTCAGTTTACTCCATTTCAGTTTTATACGTTCAAGAAAATAACATTTCTGAAAGAAAATTTCATTTCCACATCAATTATATTTATTAAGAGTTGTATTCAGCTAAGTTCTCCTCAGAGTAGACTCACTGAAATTAATGAGGCTAAGTTAGTCAAGTCCATTAACTTGAGCAGGTGTGCTCTGAATAGGACTAGCAGCCAATACCATCCTAAATTTGCATGCTAACACTCTCAGGTCAGTTCATATATTCTGGTGGTGATAATAGGTTGGATGCAGTCATGCTTTGAAAAGACTAAAGGATATCAGTGGGACTTGTTAGTCATGATAGTTAACTTAAATCCTGTTATTTCAATTAGTCTAATCCAAGTAGCTTTGAATATGCTTTTATGGAAGATGACAGATATTCAAGTATCTGAGTCACAAGCTGCCCAGTAGTTTAAAGGTTATCACCAACACTTTGAAGTGTGGCCAGAAGTGGAGAGTCAGCCAGTGCTGCTGTTTGAGAACTGGAGCCATGTGCTTTATTCAACTGGTCCCAATTAGCAGCTGGCACCTATACTGTCAAGTACAGTACAGTTTCTAATGACTCATCAGAGTGAGCCCCAGGTACAGGGGTGCCAACCTGAATAAAATATTGAGGGGGCCCAGGTAAACCCTCCCCCCCATAATCAGTCACATGATGTGGTCACACATACCATTTGAATGGCAATGCCCATCAACTTTGTGGGGATCCAGCCCCTCAAATATTTCATTGGAGGTGGTGAAGACCCCTCAGCCCCTAGGAGTTGGCTCCTATGCCCAGGCATAACACATTGTGTTAGTCCCATCTAAACAGCAAACAAAACAGCAACAACAACAAAAAAGCTGAACATCACAGTTACAGTAAAAGTCGTAAAACATGGTTAACAAATCAATACAACATTTAGACTCTATAAAACAAAATTATCAAAATAGCAAGTAAATAAAGTAAGATAAGTACTGTTAAGTTCACAACACACACCCATGATTCAAAATCTTTTGGTCTGTTCAGTTTATTAAAATACACATAAAAGACTCATCATGCCTGTTGTTAAGCCAGCTCAACCAGGTGCTGAGCCAGCTGGGGTCCTCAGGCCATGGTGGGGTCATGGACTGGCTGGATGCAGAGGTGTGGGGGGGGGGAGGCACCAGCTGGGGAACCCCCAGGGGAACAAGGCTCAGGGCCAGGGGAGTGGTGGTGGGCGATGAGGAGTGGTCAAAGGGAAAAGAAGGAGCAGACCGAGAGGAGGATGTGTCAGAAGCAAAAGAGGCAACAGGATTTCATGAACAGGAAGAGGCTGTGGCAGAGAGCAGTCCAGCATCAGAGGCTGGAGAGGAGGTTGGCTAAGAGGCAGAGTTCAGGTGGGCTGCTGAAGAATCCAGGGAGTCTTCCCCTCCTACTGTGACCAGCTCGTCTCCGCCCTGGCCAAGTAGAATATGCAGAGAAATGAATGGAGCAGAGCAGAGATTGGTTGCACAGACACAGTTTGCAGCTGCTTGGGAAAGACCCTGGAGGGGAGGCAGGGGCCTTCAGTCTTTCCAGCTGCCTCGTTGGAGTAAGACCTATTGGGAAGAGCTGCTGGGATCACTGGGCCTGTACTGTTTTGGTTTCTTTGAATAAAGAACTAACTTCACTGACACCCATGTTTTTTGTTGCTGACCTATGCCTGACCCAACTCCGGCTCCTGACAGGTGGAGGTGATGGAGCTCTTGGGCCTACCACCAGTGATAAAGTGAATGTTTACTGCAGGTGGTCTTCCAAGGCACAATTGATAAGGAGCCCACCCACATCACTCTAAATAGTCAGGCGGTCCATTCCCATGCGAGGAATTCAGAGGCAAACCTGTCCCTCTAGAGTAGCGAGTCGCAGTGGCCCTCTGTGTTGAGGTTGACCAGGAGATCCAGCAGTGCCTCCATGCTCAGGACATTCTTGATGCACTGCGGTCTGTCCACCAGCAGCTGCTCCAGCTTCTTAAGCTCCAGCTGCTCCAGCTGCTCACACCTTGGCCGACATGGGGGCAGCAGTGGTGGCAGCCGCTTCCGCATTGTTTGCAGAAGGAACAATGACTTGCTTAGGAATTCCTTCAGTTATGTCCACAAACTTGCTACACACATGTTGGCTGGATTTGGTGGGTTTGCAATGCCACACTGGCAACACAGGATATTCCCCGGCTGATGGTTGCAGGCTCTTTCATGTATTTCACCTCTGACTTCATTTGTGTCTCCCAAGAGTGAGATGCACACTATCAGTTTCTTTCCCTTCAAAGTCCCGTCTCAATCTCTGAGTCGGATGTCTGGGGTGCGTGCAGATCAGACCACACAGATGGAATCACTGAAAAGACGCAAAGAGTGCTTTGCAAGGTTTAATATATGCTAAAGAAAAAGAAACACTGTAATCACCTTATTCAGCTAATTAAAGTGACTTATCAGCACCTGCTACACAGCTGCAAAAACTATGTCAGGATATGCACCCTGGCTTTTAAAGTGGTACACATCCTGTGGAACAATAATGAACCCTAACATTTAAACAAGATATTCAACAGGTGGCTGTGAAGGGAAACTAGCACTTTCATGAAAGCTAAAGGAGAATATAGTGGTGTAAACACAGTCTTTTCGGTTCACATGTTAAGCTTTCAATACTTTCGTCACTTAAAGCATTTGAACACTATTCAAGTGCCTGACAGATGCAACGGGGCCTGTTTAAAACCAAATCAAACTTTTTAAAGAGGATGAATTTTAAGGGATACCTTTTAGTCTCTGAAGTAAACAAAACAAAACAAAAGTTCCATGCTTAGTTGCTTAGGAGTAAATAACCACCTTTACTCCAAGATTGTATACAGCCAGTGCTGTCATGCTGAAAAGGTTTGAAGACACTCTCCTGATGGGAAAATGGGTCCTTGTGGTTCAATTATGGTTTCTTTCTTCTCTCTCCTGTAGGTTGAAGAAAGGCCTGAAAAAGACTTTGAGAAGGTAAGAGTGAATGGGTAGCATGGTTGTGTGGGGAAGGAAAGGTACCTGTGCACAATATTAAATGACAGGCATAGATTGAGAAATGTCTCCTAATCATGAAGAACAGAAATAGGATTCACTGGATTTTGGAGTTTCTATTGAAAATGTTTTGACGGTTTTCAGCTCTTAAATTTTCTGCCATTGACTCTTTTTTGACTTCATGTATGTGCAATGATATATTCATGGTTAGTTATTCTTGCTATATTCAGAAATCCAAGTGTTATTATATTTCAGGATATACACTCACTTTTTGCTGTAAGAATAAGTTTGAATAGTATAGTTTGGAGGTTGTGCTTTCAGAGTTAATCTCATTACATGTACTTGTTGCTTAGAGGGGCAGGTGTGATACATGGCCAGGAATAAAGAAGGAAGACATGCATGTGTTTGAAGTCGAACAGAATGGCAAACCAGGAACAGCTTGATTCTCAGTTAGGATTCTCAGCCACAGATTCTCAGTTAGGACATCCTAGGAAACAAAAAACCAGGAAGTTTTCTCTCCAGCCAGGTGCTTGAAGGGAGGAAAGGGGAGTGTTGCGCCTCATTGCTTTTCCCCATTCTGATGAACCATGGTTTGCTGAAATGACAGTGTTACGTCTAAACCAGGTCACAGGTGCAATTTAAACAAACTTATCAAAGCTTTTCTGTTTGCCTTTAAACATGAAGAAGAGTTTTGTGATTAGTAAAATATTACTGAACAGAAGGCGATCAATGACTACAGTTCTTGCCAAAAGGTTATGTTCAGCTTCCTCTGTCAGAGGCACTATTCACCTGAATACCAGTTGCTGGGAATCAGAGAATTGTAGATTTGGAAAGGGGTCCCAAAGCATCCATGGCAGATGACCACCCAACCTCTGCTTAAAAACCTCCAATGAAGGAGAGTTCACCATGTTCCAAGGAAGTCTGTTCCACTGTCTAACAGCTCTTAATGTCAGAAAGTTCTTCCTGATACTTAGTTGGAATCTCCTTTCTTGTAACTTGAAGCCATTGCTTCAGGTCCTCCCCTCCAGAGCAGGAGAAAACAAGCTGGCTCCATCCTCCTGGGACAGCCCTTTAGAATCATGAGTGGGTGGAAGCTTGTTTTGCTCAGGTCCTGCTATGGGGCTTCCTAGAGGCATCTGGTCGCCCACTGTGAGAACAGGATGCTCGGCCAGGTGGGCCACTGGCCTGGTCCAGCAGGCTCTTCTTCTGTTGTTAACAAATTTTCCATAATGGAAGGTGGGAAACATTAAAGAATATCCTGAAATTAAGCAACAGTTTTAAAATTTATAACTAAGACAATATTTCCCATCTTCTCCCTTTCATACTCTTCACTTTTTTGATGGGATATTGGGTAATGAAAAAGACTCTAAATACAAATCATAGCCAGCGTGTTCTGAAATTAAAGTTGGAAACTAAAGCAGTTTGGATTATTTTTAATGTGCCGTTGAGTCTGTCTACCTTTTTGAACCAGGAGCGCAACTAGTTCAAGTTGTAAGAAAGGGATTTGAATATTAGGAGGAACGCCCTGACAGTATGAGCTGTTTGACAGTGGAACAGACTACTTCAGAAGTGGTGGGTTCTCCTTTGTGAGCAGAGCTTGAAGGGGTGATAGTGGAGGTCAGGGAGTTGGACTGAATCACCTTTTGAGGTACTTTCCAAATCTTAGATTCTATGACAAAGACTTACACTGCTTTTATTGTAAACACTCCTTGACTGTATTCCAGGGGGTTCGTACTGTGTCAAGCTTGTCAGCAGCTACGCTGGCCTCTCTAGGTGGAACTTCTTCCCGGCGAGGCAGTGGAGATACCTCCATCTCGGTTGATACTGAAGCATCTATTAGAGAAATTAAGGTAAGCTGCTTGTTGGAGGTGAAAGCTGGTAAAGGGACTTGCTTCTGTCCCTCATGTCTTACCGTGCAAAAATAATTATTGGTATAGGGATATATATTTCATCACAACGAATGACTTGTAAAAAGAATGACTAGGAAATTCTATTTTTGTAATGTCATTGGTTACCCAGTGGTTTTCAGTGATTACAAAGGGGGCTTTTTTGACACCATGCTTTGCGATTTTCTTCAGGATATCAATGAGTTAAAGGACCAGATTCAGGATGTAGAAGGAAAATACATGCAGGGACTGAAGGAAATGAAGGTACAAGTTTATGTTGGAGTGAGCTTGTGGGATTAACCTTGGATAAATATCCAGAGAGGGAACAAGAATGGAGTGTAATTTAACAAGCATGTTTTCTTTCAGAGTTGTGAAATTGCATCCTGAACTTACAAAGTTCTAGTTCTAATTTTTCAGTTCATAACAGCGTAGGTACTTAAAGCACATTAACAGACTGAGCAAACAGCACACTCACTTAAAATAGCTTTTGCATGCTTTATACTACTACTTCAGGAGTATACACTTTCACATAAAATCATGCATTTCTGAAGAGCTGTACAGTTTGAAGTTGGCCAGTTTCAGTGAAAAGGGGGTCAATATGAACTAGAGAATCATTTTAAAATCAGACCCAAGCATGTATGCTGATTTTGAAATTCTGTGCCACAGAATTTCAAGGGAGCGGTTTTTAAAAAAATAGTTTTTATTAAATATTTTATTGGGTTAAAAAAGTACTAGCATTGTCTCGGTTTTCAGGTTGTAGAGTCTTTTCTACAGATCAATTACATGTGATGTGAGCCATTAATGTTGTATACAGTTTAAGGTTGGGGGAGAAGATAGTGGGGGAGGGGTGTGTAGTAAACTTACATTCTTTTACATTGTTAGTAAGGCTGGGTTCTTTTAAGGTTCAGCATAGTCTTTCTGTGGCACAGGCATTCTTTATGAAATGCTGTTCAACCTTCCACTTTTATTTCCCCCACAGTCATTAAAGGACAGCATAAAAATTTGCAACAAGACCCAGAAATCTGAATAATGATACAGTGTAGCGGCTAAGGCTGTGCTTTCCAAACTTTTCATGTTGATGACATGCTTTTTAGACATGCATCATTTCACGAGACAGCAATTCAGGTTTACTACCAAACCGGAGACGCTCTCCAGCAGCAGAGAGTGTCTGCCAGCTGTCTGGGATGTGCGTGTGTGTGCCCAGGCCCTACCGCCACGACACCAGCCCTGAGCAGCATTGCTGTTGCGCTCTTCATGCCAGCATCCCAGCATCCCATCCCTTACAAGGCTGCTCGGGGAGGACAGTGTGGGGACGCGACATGGTTGCTGCGTCCCCACAACACCCTCCCCAAGCAGTCTTGCAAGGCTTGGATCGGGGAGGGTGGCGCAAGAAGGGCGTAACCATGTGCCACTCAGTTGCAGCCTGGGATTACATGGCTGCCACATCCCCATACGGCTGCCCCTTGCAACTTGGATTGCAGCCTCAGTGCCTGCTTTTGTGCTGGAAGGATAAAGCACAGGGTTGTGTGTTTGGTTTGGTTTTACTTGCTGCAAACCTAGAAATAGGTTGTCCCCCCCCCCATGAGGCGCTCCAAGGGTTAAACTCTATTGCCTAGAGAGGCCCAGGACTCATTGAGGGGGGGGGATTTAAATACTATACACGCCTTCCTATTCTGTTCTAGCAACCCTGGGGTGAAAGAAAAAAATGGTTTTGGGAGTTTCCAGTACTGTAGTATTGTTAGGGGAGGTTGGTGCATTTGGAGGAAAGGTGAGTAATTAATTGCAAAAAATTGGGAGGATTTGTTGCTGCTTTTCAGAGAGTACGGGGGGGGGGGCGGGGGGAGATGGACTTTCCCAGATGTTGTAAGGATTCTCAAGCTTCAAATAAATAAATAAATAAATAAATAAATACCTTCAAAGAACCAATCCCAGTCCTTTTGGCAGCTGATTGATTGCAGCCCATTGGCATACAGCATGTCAGTCCAGGAGTGCCTCTTGATTAATGACAATATTCCAGATTAAGGAGGAACCAACCACAAATCATGCTGGAGACGGAGGCTCCTCCATGGCAGGGACACACTCCCAGGTCGCACCGCTCCGCCTTTCAAGTTGGCAGACGTGGGCTTGAGCAGCCCCTAGACTCCACTGGGGAGCATTGCCGGGATTTTTGCCTCATGAATCCTGACTTTCCCCTGCCTGAACTTCCTCGCTGCCCACGGCTGCCATTGACTCGCTGCCATTGACTTGTGACGCAAGCCAGAAACCACAACCAACTAAATCCTCTCCCCTCCATTCTGCCTCCCCAGGACCCCCACAAAAGCCCTCATCCCACCAATCTCTCCCTTTTTATCAAAGGGAGGTAGGGCAGGCAGGCAAGCAAGCAAGCAAAAATAGTCTTCTTTTTTTTAAAAAAATAAACCCTTCCTTTTAGATATGGAAAGCTATTTAGGGGGAATTAACAATGTAAGCACCACCAGAAAATAAAAATAAGAACTCTTCTCTCTCTTTTTTCCACTGGTGTGGGTGAGGGAAGAAAGAAGTGCTTTCCAGTTCTTTCTGGTTAGCAGACTCTGCATAATTAGCTGAGCTCTAAGTGGAAAGATACCTGGGAAGCCCAGGAGGAGGGAGGAGGGAGAGAGCAAACAAAGGTGCCTGCAAATTACCTGCCAAGTATCTGTAAAGTATCTGTTCAGCTGAGCTACCCTCGGGAAGCTTCATGTCTCCACCTTTTGTTCACTGGAATATTGCCTTGTTGAAACACTTATCATGGGTTATTGTGGCGATTTATCGCACAGCCCTATTTGGGGTGTATGGGAATTCCTGAAACAATGACTCAAGAGTTCTTCAATGTGACCTTTCCCAACTGCCACCCTATTCCCTTAGAATGCTTTTTAAATCTCCTAGTATCTTTTTATAGTAGGCTTAGGCATGAGACTGTGTCACCAAGGGAAATGAGTGCTAAACTTAGAATTATTTGAAGAGTTGGAAGGGATCCTGAGGGTCATCTAGTCCAACCCTCTGCAATGTAGGAAGCTCAGTTAGATCATACATCACAGTTGGCCATCCAACCTCTGCTTAAAAACCTCCAAGGAATGAGAGTCCACCACCATCTGAGGGAATTTGCAATAGATGCCCTTAGATTTCCAGAAGTAGTTTTTAAGTTGCATGAAATATCACATAAAATGCAAAAAATAACAGGTAAGAAAATGTTGGGGAAATGCAGTCATTGACAAGGTAGTCTTCCTAGCATTTTGACTTGGTTGGTAAACTAAAAGTGTTTATTAATCACTGCTTTTTTCTTTTCTTTAGGACTCTCTAGCTGAAGTTGAAGAGAAATATAAGAAGGCGATGGTATCAAATGCTCAGTTAGATAATGAGAAAACCAATTTCATGTATCAAGTAGACACCCTGAAGGATGCATTGTTGGAATTGGAAGAGCAGCTTGCAGAATCTAAGAGACAATATGAAGAGAAAAACAAAGTAAGTAGTGATACCTCAGAAGTCTTAAGAAGGAGTCTTAGGCTATAAACCTAACCCTGCTTACCTGGAAGAAAGCCCCATTGACTTCACTAGAACTTACTTAACTGTTGTTGGCCTCCGTCTGTCTCAAGAGACAATGGAGTTCAGCTCTGGGGGAAGTAAAAGCACTAGAGAATCACAGCACCTGCTGTGACTGCAGAGACCGGTAACTCCTGGCTGCTGCCTCCCGTGTTGTATTTGCTGCATTGGCAGCATCAAAGTGACCTCTCCAAGGCCCTTACTTCTGAGTCAGCATATTTAGGATTGTGCTGTTTGCATTGTCCTTTTGATGGCTCTAGTTTTTCTGAGGCGCCTTTTAAAGGTGCCTTTTTCTGAGCAGATACTAAATTAATGATGGGTTTACACATGGCATGTATATTAAATATGTGTCATGCTGCGGAAGTGAGCCTTAGCTTTGTATGCAGTCCCCCAATTGGCAGCAAATCTTGCGCATATATCAGAGCCAGTGTGAGCTAAATGACTGAATTAGTAGATCCTACTCACATAAGCATTTATGCACATAGGTCTAGGTTAGAATTTATGGGTTTTATGCATGGTGAAAGACAGGCCTTAAGCCCAAAGCTTTCTCCGTGACTTACCACTTGCCTAATGTACAGGCTGGGCTAATAGAACTGGTATCTAATTACCAGCAAGCAGGAACATCTGGAATGTTGAGACAGGTGTAATGCTGCAATATCCTTTGCAAAAAATAGCTTTCTTTTCCTAAACAGGTTCACATAATAAATATATAATGTGTTTTCGTTGTAGGATTTTGAGAGGGAAAAACACGCCCATACTGTATTGCGGTTTCAGTTCATGGAAGTCAAAGAGACTTTGAAACAAAGAGAAGAACTACTTGCAGTAAGTGAATTCTTCGGTTAAACAATACTTTCATTAATATCTTGCGTGCTAGCAAATGGTCCACAAAATATTCCTTTCTCTAGCTTCAGATTTTCCACAAAAAGTGATTCTTTAGGAATTACCAAGAACATCTCATCACACTGTTCTAGGTTAAGTTCTCATTAGATGCTGTCTAGAGAAAACACCAACTATGTACAGTTTATCTAAGCAAGTGATCTTGCTTTATATCCCTTTTTAAAACATTGTAAATTACTGCTGGATGTGTAAAGCACCTGAAGGGAAACTTGTAATTGTATTCAAGTGTGAATGGTTTTGAATTAAAGAGCTACTTGCTTACCAAATCACAGGAAACAAGGTGCCTCCTGTCTAATATGGCTCACTTCTTCTTGGAATGCTGGTGTTGACTTCCGTGATGTGGGACAGGAGTCAGGGAGGACACTGCTTCCCTGCTACTGGGATGAAAAACGTGGCTTGAGGAGATGCCATCTGGAGATACCAGATTCTTTTGTGGGTGAACTGGGAGTGTTTGAAGAGAATTGTGGCAATAGCTATGCAAAGAAAGCATTTGCTCCTGTAATCAAATGGTTGCACACTGGTACCTTCAGTTTGAGAAACTGTATCTGATCTGATCGTATCTTCTGTGCTGGCTTTTCTGGCTCCACGTGGGATTAGCACTGCCTAGCGGTTGAAGGCAGGAACTTTAATTGCTTCACGGAAGCTTTTAGCCTCTATGGTTTTCCCAGAAGCTGCATCAGTTGAAGTTCCTGCCTTGAACCTCGAAGCATTAGCATCACATATATAGCACTTTTCTGTGCTAAGACCTGTATTTGTAACATTCTTTATATTTGCCTTTTACTCAGCTCCCTCTTTATAATGCTCCCAGGACCTCTCACACTCCCTTATCTTACTCATTTATGGCTTGCTGTGAATGAGATTAGTCATAGAATGACAGAACTGTAGTGTTGGAGGGAACCTCGCAGGTCATCTAGCCCAGCGCCCTGCAATGAAGTGCGTTGCCTCAAGCCTTGCCCTTGCTCTTCTGCTCCTCCCCTTCCTCGTGGAGGAGGTGGTGTCCAGGGGTCCAAGTTGCATCCATCCGCTTAGATCACTGACTAGGCTGAATCTACCACTTACTGCCTTTTCCTTCCTTTCTTCCGCCTTACTTTTATGTTCAAAGTGGGATGGTGGTGACTAACTTCTTAAGCGACAGTGTCACATACTAAGTCCTAAGAACAATGTGGCCCCTCTCATCAAGTGTTGACGTATTTGATGAATGCCAACTAGAATGTGTATACTAATCTCTTCCTCTGCCCACCTGCATGCACACAGCTTGGCTGGGGTGGTTTAGCTTATATGGAGTAAGCAGCTGCACCGTCCTGGTAAGACAAGGAGGAGCGTAGGCCTGACTCCAGCTCCTGTCCATACTGTGAGGTGGCCACTATGTTCTCTGTTAGAATGTAGCATAAAGAGGTATTTTATCTTAAGGAGAAAAGGTCCTGGGATTTCAAGGCAGAGCCATAAAATTGGTGTAAATGGTAGGTTTCTTGGATTTAGTTGATTTAACTTTTTTTTCATGGTACTTTTAAGCTGCTGTAGCCTTGGGTTTTTCTTCTGATTAACTCTCTTGTCTGCCTTCTGTCTTCTTGTTTGCTCCTGTACTTTAGGAAATCCGACAACTACAGCAGAAACAGGAGGGCTATGTCAGGGAAATGTCTGATCTTCAGGAGACAATAGAATGGAAAGAAAAAAAGATAGGGGTAGGAGTCACAACTTTGACCAGATTGTCAGTGCTGTCTTTTAAGCAAGAGTATTAACTCCACACAGTGTTATAAAATGCTCCTTTCTGCGAAAAAGACTTGTGTCCTTTATAAACAGAGTAGTAGCTACCAAAGCAATTTTGGAGCTGGGGGTTATGTGCGCACCAAGGATAGAATTTGGACAGAACAGAATTCAGAACCCATGACCATTTGAATATTGCAGAAATGGAGCAAATTTATATTAATTAATTTAATTTTAATTCTTACCCGCATAACATAAAATTCAAAGCCTTATATTTCCGTATAAGTTTAGTGATGATTGTTGAATTTGGCCAATATTTAGACACAGTAACGTTTTTCATAACTACTACAGTACATTGCTCTATTTGCTGATCAGCAATTTTGCCTGCATGACACTGTTAATCAATGAGAAACCTACCATAAAGTCATTAGCATAAAAAAGAGAAGACTTGGAAACTTGGACAAAATCATAATGCGTGGTGATCAGCTAATGACTTAGAGCAAAGCTTTCCAAACTGTGCCTCAACACATTAGTGTGTCGGCTGCAGTGTGTAGGTGTGTTGTGCAAATGCTCCCACACTCCTCCCATGGCTGGAAAGGGGTTAGCTTACCCTCCAGTTTGCTAGTAAAACTGAATTACTGTGTCGTGAAATGATACATGTCTAAAAATTGTGTCACCAACATGAAAAGTTTGGAAAGCTCTGACTTAAAGCATTTATGAAACCAACGTTTGTAAGGGCCAACCTCAGTTTTACAAAACAAACATATTTGCATTAGATATCTTACATCCATCTGCAGTAGTGACATTTTAAAGTACAACTCAGGGTTGCTGAAGCATGGCACATTCTTGCAAATAGGAGCTACTGATATCTATAAAGGAAGTTTTCATAACACCCACAAATACTAAAATAAAATTCCTTTTTCTGCTTGCATGGAAATTTAATAATTCTTTGCATATCTGAAACTTACTTATTCTTATTGCTAATTTTCCTTACCTTTTTATTTCTACATTTTTCCTCCTTCCTGTTCTCCTCTTGTCATTTCCTTATCCTCTGCTTGTTCTTTGGAAACTCAGGCATTAGAGAGGCAGAAAGAGTTCTTTGATTCCATAAGAAGTGAGCGAGATGATCTTAGAGAGGAGGTGATTGTGCTGAAGGAACAATTGAAGGTATGCAGAAACAACAAAAGAAGTGTAAAAAGATTAAGTAATCATTTCTGTGTGCTGAGAAAATAAATGGATTGGGCTTTGAAGCAGTGGTGAGCTAACTGTTTAAATAAGGGTTGGCTAATTATGTGAATCTTTCTTACTCTGTTTTATACTCAGGGCCGTCTTAAGTATATGTGGCGCTGGGGTGCAAAGATCCGCCCGGCGCACACACACCCAGGTTGCCCAGTGTTTTTGGGGGGCAGGGCGGAACATCAAAGTGGTCACAGGGTTGTCAACCTTTTTTTAGGGAGCTGGCACCACACTTATCTCTGAGAAAAGAAAACAGGGAACATAAGGAGCCCAGTGCAACAAACCAGCCCAAGGCGTTGGCATCTGCAACTGAGCAAACTTGGGCACCTCGTGCTGTAAGCAGTGTGCGTTGGGCGGGGCTCTCCATGGCCTTATGCCAATCCCAGGCACGCAGGAGGGCGGAGCCGGGTGGCCGCTTCAGCACCTCGCTGGCTCGCTTGCCCCCAAACTCGCGGCGCAGAACCGCCTGCAGTAAACGAGCCCGCCACGGCGCTCCAACTGACGGGCAGGCTCTTCCCCAGACTCCAACACTTGGGCCCTGGACTCTCTGCCTGGCGCCCCTGAGAACCCCACACCCGGGTGCCCTGCACCCCTGTCGCCTGTGGTTAAGATGGCCCTGTTTATACGCTAAGTGGGCTGCAAGAGTACTTTGACACAGAACCCATGAACCAAACACTGCCTGCTCATGTGGGGAGCGAGGCTAAAATTTGACACACGCACACAGCCCTAACACTGCCTTCTCAAAGCCAGCTAAGTGAGGCATGAGGTTCTGATAGTGCCCTAGAGCCCTCTCAACCCATTCACAGGGCTGGGAGAGTGCCAACCAGGTTTTGAGAAGGAGGCAGGAAGGCTCTCAGCCCCTGTCAAAGCTCAGCGCCTTGCTTAACCCACTTTGGAAAGACAGTGCAGGGGCTGGGGGGTGCCAAATGTTGCTGAGGGCCACCTAAAAAGGCATTGAGGGCCTGTGCACTGTACTGTTCTGTCCAATGCTTGCTGCTACATTTTGGCACTTAGTAAACATTAACATTGGATCAAAGCATGTACTTAGTGCTGTTTTGACAGAAGCCAGAGACCATGCTGCCTCTATAAAGCAAAACAGTATTGTAAACTTATATTGGTAGCACAATTTGTTAGGAACA
The DNA here is from genome assembly GCF_027172205.1 of Podarcis raffonei. Lineage (NCBI taxonomy): Eukaryota > Metazoa > Chordata > Lepidosauria > Squamata > Lacertidae > Podarcis > Podarcis raffonei. The sequence goes on from NC_070602.1 coordinate 135,435,422, forward strand.
TCTCCCGCTCGAACCATATTAAACCAGATTAAAGTCGTGAAGAAATAGACATAATGGACTGAGTTGCAGTTGCCTTTTAAGCTAGTGTGATAGAATTGTTGATGTACTGGGTTTGGAAACAATCTTGACTATTTAAGTACAGTTTGTAGATAGCTTTGGTCAGCTCTGGCAAATTGTTTTCATGGGATTGCTATAATGATAAAATGCTGCTCTGAACTTCTTGGAGAAGGATTTTTTTTTTTTTTTATACGAATCAAGATATCGGTTAATCTAAATACCATATAGCTTTGTTTATCAAGACATTTCTTATATGTTCCAGATGTTCATTATACCCTCATACAGTGTACACACGTGCTTTGTGCCATGTTTGAATTGTGACTTTGTAAGCAAATTTCATGTGCATGGTATTGTAATGTTGTTCTAATGTTCATTTATTATTTCACTCACAGCGTCATGGAATAATACCCAACTCAGAAGTAGCTACCAATGGAGAAACCTCTGGTGATCTAGATAATGATGGACTACAAAGTTCTTCCAATATTGCTCCAGGATCAACTCATGCCCCTAAGGTAGCTGGGGATGATACATTAGGTAATTTCCTTTTATCAAGATTTTTGATCACCACCTTTGCTAGAATCTGAACAACTAACTAATCACCAGCATGCTGCTTATAAAATCACTTCTATACATTTTATTTTCTGCTTAATGCCAACAATCACTTCAAGCATATTATATTTCTTTTATTTATCTTTATGAGGAGATGTTAAAATAATTCCGTTTTATTCCCCAAGTCCAGGGAAACAAATGCTTTAAAAACTAAGCTCTATATGTATGTCTACAAGGTGTGCAGCCACTTTTATTAAGACAGATGTTGAACATGCAATTCTAAGTGTCCTGAGTGACTCTGAAGGTGCTTTGGTTCCCTGCAGTACATGGGGGGAACTTGAAGACTAAAATAGGATTAGGAGCACGTGAAGAGACTGGGGAAGCTACATAGAGTTACTCTTTTTTGCATTGACTTGTGAATGAGAGAGCAAAAAAAAATATTTTTAGTACTGTAGTGATAATTTTTAAAAGATGATATTTATGAGGGGTGTATTTTGGTCCCTAATATTTCTCAGCGTAATAGAACACAATTTTAGGTCAGAAATAATGGATAGCTGTCAGACAAATCAAAAGGTATTTTCCTTTGTAAACCTTCAGACTTCAATGGCATTTGCCAATGCAGTGCAGTTGATACCAGGGAAGAAGACACTTTCTGCTGATCAGGCCACTAACTAATTCAATTGCTGCTTTGCCTTCACATAATTGGCAAAAGCTGATCTTTCTTAACCAGTTCTTCTGATTCATTCTCTCTTCTGGGTTTTAAGTGGGGAGGTAAGTGTTTAACGTAACACAGTTAAGTAGTCTCCCTATTTTGGTCCCTTCAACTTTCTTAATGATCTTTTAGGCAGAGCCAAGGAAGTGGAGATGAAAAATGAGATTTTGGAGAATGTGGGGAAAAAAGAAATCTTGCAGAATACTGAGCATGAGGAACACACAGAGGAGACTAAGGAACAGGAAATTGTACAGGAATGTTCAGAGATAAAGACGTTGCATGCTGATGAAAATGCGGAGGCAGAGAAAATCACTGAAGGCAAAGTGGCTTCAACATTGTTATTAAATAGTGGACCTGAGGAACCAGCTAAGAGGCATTCAGAGCATGTTCCAGGAATTGTTTGTTCCCTTGAAAACAGTGGTATAGTTGAATTAAGGGGTGAGGGGGGGTTCCCTGATGATACCATAGAAGTGAAAGAGTCTGATGGAAATGTTGTAAATAAAAGTGATACTGAAGTAGCATGTTCAGGTATGGAGGGTAATGAGCAGATACAGACAGATATAGAAATACTTCCCCAACAGCAAGATAAAGATAAGCAAACACATATTGTAGGTGATGAGGCAGAAGGCGATAATAATGAAGTATTTCAGGAAGCATTGGATTTTGTGAATAACAGCCATGTGGCAACTTCCAGTCAATCAGAATCACCAGAATTGGCAGAAGATTTGCTTCTCAAAGTGCCAAGTATTGATCCTTATATTGAACAGCCGGAAAGCAAAATTGTTGAGGGACACCTTCTTGAAGGTAGACGCATCAAACTAATTGATAAAGCAGACGGGGATAAAAATGAAACTGGTGGAATTAATGAAGAGAATGAGACGGAACATGCCGTGCAGCGGCAGGCATGTGAAGTAGCAGCAGAACAAACTGAAATATCTTCTGCATCAGATGAGTCTGAAGAACAAAAACAAGTTGGAATGGAAAAATCTCAGCCCTTATCTTCAAAAGATGAGACATTTGTTGAAGAGGAACAAACTATGCAAGTGATTGGAGCCAGTGAAAAGAATGAAGAAAATCCTGCTATGGAGACTGATCAGAGAGCAGCTTTAGCAGAAGCACTGGATGTACATTTAGATTTTACCATGAAAGAGGTTCATACAGAAGAAACTGCTGCAGATGGTGTGAGTCACAGTGAATGCCAGATCCCTGAGGAAAGGAACTTAGACCATGAGGATGATTCTAAGAAATGTGGGGACATTCAATCAGAATTCATAGATGATGGCAAAACTGTGGCAGACATCCAGATAGCACCTGAAGAAGTTGCTGGTGACAATAATGAAGAAGACTATAAGCCAGCAGAAGAGCAAAGTGTAAATATACAAGGTGAAACTTTTCAGGAATCTGCTGGAACTGCATGTGTAAATATTCAGGGCACTGAAGTAAACAAAGGAAACGAAGAGGACAAGAATCACGAAAAAACAGAAGAAAAGATTCTTGACATTGTGCCAGATACTGAGAAGGCTCCTTGCGTCACCTCACAGAAGACTGAATTGAGTGATCAAGAGAGAAAGCTTGACAATGATGAAGAAGAAGGAGAAGCTGTGGAAGAATATCATGAAGCATTTGATTTTGCAGAGTCTCCATTTGGACAACAGGAAACTACTGAAAGGAATGATAATCTTAATAATGAGCTTGAGACAAATAATCACCAAACGCAAGAGAAAGTTGAGATTACAGAACATGCAGCACAGAATATAATCAAAAAGGACACTGAAATGGAATATAGAGATGCTGAAGAAAATAAAAAAGGTAAAACCTACCAAGCCTTAGCAGATGAGGTCATAAATGAATCCACCGTGACTGAAAGTGAAAATACCCAGCAGCAGAAAGGGAAAGAATTAGAAGAAGCTGCATTCTTTCAGACAGATCCTTCTGCTTCCGTGGCCTCAGAGGCACAGTGTGAAATTTTGGAAGACCCAAGCAAAAAGATGTCAGATGAAATCAGTATAGATCACATTGCTGAATATACTGCAGAGCAGTTGGAAAAACTAAAAAATGATGCGGATGAAAGTGAAGAGGAAGTCCAGGTGGGTAGAAAGGGTAAAGGTAAATCTCGGGAAGATTGTGTCATATCATAACCTCAGAAGTTAGGTCATTATTGCATGTTACAAACCTGCCATCTGGTGATTTCAGAGTAAATATGCTGTTTTAAACAAAAGACGAAAGGAAAAGTTTAAAAGTGAAACTAGATCCACGCTCTAAATACATTTTATACAACTTGTTATCTATATCAATAATGAATGACTATGAACATTTTCTTACCTCTCAGGTTTTAATTACTGTTTATCATAGTAAAACAAAGCTGTTAATCATACTAAATCTGAATTAAGTGCTTTTAATATTTTCACCTACCGTATAATATAGCACTTGATTCCCCCCCCCCCCCGTATTTTAATGAAAGCTAAGATTTGAAGGTTCTTAGAAACTGTCCACCTTTTGAATATACTGTATGCTAACAATTATCATCACCTTTATTTTAGAAGCAAGTTGTTACAAAGCACATCAGCTTCAACATGCTTTCAAATGCTGGTATTTTGCCGGAGGGTGATAAAATGGCACTTTATACAGGCTGCATATCGACACATTCCAAATTAAGGTCACTTTTATTGCCAAAATATAGTTAGGTCAATAACATAGAATTAATGAACAGAAGTTGCAAGTGAAGAATCATTGGTTTGCTAATAGGAATAAGTGTACACTTTAGTCATTTCATATCAAATCAAGCCTTCACTAGACTGGATTCAGAGCAAGTTAGTCACACTTAGATTCCATTAAAATCATTGGTGTTTGAGTTACATTTATTTCAGTAGAACCAAATAAAGTTGACTGATTCTGAATTCAAACCACTTTGTTTAACATGATCTATATATATTATTTTAAAGAAAGTTTTGTTTCTTTTGTGCTTCATTTATATTGTGCTTAGCTTTTTTATCAAGTAACATTTTCTTCAAGTTATATCATATGTTCTATCCTCCCTCCCACCCCAAATTAACATTTTCTTAAATCTAAATCTTAAAGTCTTTCCCCTTCTTCTTTGCTGAAATGTAGGCAAATTTGGATGACTTTGTGAATGCCTTAATAAATGTTATTTAAAACCACAGAACCAAAGGCAACTGTTGTTTTATGCATAAAACTCTATCACACTGCTTTAGAAAAAAATAAATATTTTTTAAAATAATGGCTAAAATGAAAATGGATAATTTCTAATTTTTCAGTATGTATCTTATTTCCAAGTTGGACTATTTTTAATGCAGAAATAAACAAATATTTTTGTATTAGACTGTTACAAATAAGATAGGATCAAAGTCTGAATGTTTGTAGCACTGCAGCACTCAAAATAGATAATAAATGTATTCAGCTACTAAAGTACAAAAGGAAAAACAAAACATATATCACACACTGAGTTGTATATAGATTGAAATAAACTTTTTATACTCTAAGGTGTTTCTTGTCTCCTGTTTATAAAGTGCTTACAATTCAACTGATACTGCTCATAATTTTTGTTATATAAATTTATTTTTTAAATTATCTAGATGGTACCTAGCTGCTTTTATCTATTTTGTTGCTTTTATTTTAGATGTGGCAGTTCTTAGCAAAAGCAGTGAGTTGTATCTAACAGTGTTGTGCAGCTGATGGTAAAGTGGATCAGGGTAATAAGCAATTTTTAGCAGTTCCCCCATTCCCTGTGCAGCCCTCACGCCTGTGCACACCCTGAATCTACTTTGGAAGGTTGGAGACCCTCAAGACCAGTTTTAGGAAGGGGAATACGGGACATTGTTTCTCTCCCCCTTCTTCTGGCAACACCATTGGCTACAACCATGTAACTTCAAACTTTCAAAATTAGTTATGTTCCTCTGAAATAAGGCTTCCAATGAAACACTACAGTGGTCCCTCTGGTTATGAACTTAATTCGTTCCGGAGGCCCGTTCTTAACCCGAAACCGTTCTTAACCTGAGGTGCGCTTTTGCTAATGGGGTTGCCCGCAGGTGATTTCTGTTCTCATCCTGGGGCAAAGTTCTCAACCCGAGGTACTACTTCTGGGTTAGCGGAGTTTGTAACCTGAAGCGTTTGTAACCCGAAGCGTTTGTAACCCAAGGTACTACTGTATTAGAAAACATATTGGACCACAGATTTGGGTACCTCGGACGAGTTCAAAATCAATATGCAAAATGGACACCATTGTGCATTGGTAGCCTCATTTCCAGATCATATCCTTTCCTGCTATGTTTAGCAATGAAGCCTCTCTGTTCTTCCCATTGCTCCCCAGGGCATGCGCTGAGAAGATGCCTGAATTCCGGGGTAAAGAGTGATGACCACTTGGGCACCAGGCAAAGCCAGAGCTACTAATCAGAGGTGCAGAACTGGTATCTGCCAGTGAGCCAGATCCCTCAGCCCAGTCTAACATTGCCAGGTGGATGGGATCCAAACCACTGCCTCTCCAGAGAGACGAATGTCTGTTTGGAGGAAGGGAGTTGAGTCCACTTCCTCCAAACAGAGAAAACCCACAGTTTTCAACAAGGAAGTCCCTAGTTAGCTGATCCCGGTGGGGCTCCCTGTCAGTGCCAGTCAGCTAACTGGTGCTGACAGCGAGCCCCACTCACAAACTAAAGCTCGCTTTAGTTTCCCAGTGGTTCCTTTGTAGCTTCATCCATCCCTGACATCACCTATGGGCCTGGTTTGTGAGGTGCTTCCTCACTGGACAAATTGGAGATCTGGACTGGGTTTGAATAGGCCTTCCGGCTGAAGGTCCCCACCGCTCCTGTTCAAGTTTCATATGGACAAATGGCTCTAAAATTGCAATCATTTATTACGTAATTAGAGTTGAGGCATATTGACAATTGAATTGCAACTGTTAATATGAGAATTTGCTTTGGAGTGCCAGTTGGTAAGCTCAGTGCTGTTTTATCCCCCAATATACCTCATTCTATACCTCACAGAATCGTAGAGTTGGAAGGGAACCCAAGAGTCATCTAGGCCAACCCCCCGCAATGCAGGAATCTCAGCTAAAGCATCCATGGCTGGATCTAGACACATCAAAGAAGCGTTTCAGTTAAATGCAATGTAAATTTAAACAGAGAAAACAGGTAGCTAAAAGTGGGACTTCACAGCGCCATCTGGTGGCACAATGTTATATCGCATATACAACGCATATAAATTGCTTTTTCTTTACCAATTTAGCTGAGTCCCATGACAGATGGCTTTCCAACCTCTGCTTACAAACCTCCAAGGAAGGAGAGCCCACCACTTCCAAAGGGAGTCCATTCCACTGTTGAACAGCTCTTACTATCATGTTTAATTGGAATCTCCTTTCTTGTAGCTTGAAGCCACTGGCACAAGTCCTCCGCTCCAGAGCAGGAGAAAACAAGCTGTTCCCTCTTCCATGTGACAGTCCTTGAGATATTTGACGGTGGCTATCATATCTCCTATCATTCTCCTCTTTTCCAAGCTAAACATACCCAGCTCCTTCAATTGTTCCTCATAAGGCTTGGTTTCCAGACCCTTGATCATCTTGGTTGCCCTCCTCTGCACATGTTGCAGCTTGTCAACATCCTCCTTAAACTATGGTGTCCAGAATCGGACACCATATTCCAGGTGTGGTCTAACCAAGGCAGAATAGAGTGGGACTATTACTTCCCTTGATCTGGACACTAGACTTCTGTTGATGCAGCCTAGAGTAGCATTAGCATTTTTGTTGCTGCATCACACTGTTGACTTATGTTACTGCTAGTAAGCCAGGTGTCCCCCATCTTATATTTGTGCATCTGGTTCCTCCTGCCTAAGTGCAGAACCTTACATTTGTCCGTATTGAAATTCATTTTGTGATCTTGCGCCCAGTTTTCCAATCTGTTAAGGTCACCTTGAATCCCGATTCTGTCTTCTGTGGCTTTTGCTTCCCCTCCCAGTTTGATGTCATGTGCAAATTTGATACAAATTTCAACCAGTCATATATGAACTAAAAATGTGTTTATTAACAATATTCAAGAAATTGTTTTGTGAAATATTATTTATTGCTTTGGTGCTCTGAGATCGTTTTCTGTAAAATAGCCCCCTTATGTCTTGATTTGTCTTCTCTACACAATTGTAAATGGGTCTATATGGGCAGGAGTAGAGGGAGGTGAAAGGTGGTAGTATCCCTATTGTTTTCTTAAGATGTGCCATACAGTAGCATATTGTAGGGTTGCCATATGTCCGGTTTTCCCCAGACATGTATTTAATTCAAAGGGTGAAATCACCATCTGGGGGAATTTTTTAAAAATCAACAAAATGTCTGAGGTTTTGCAAACAGAACCAGGAAGTGTGTGTGTGTGTGTGTGTGTGTGTCACTCTTTTCTTTCCCCCATATCTGTGGACACACCTACTCTGTACAAAGACTTGCTTTGCGAGCAGAGCCAGGAAGTGTGCATGCAAGGATCCCTCAAGGATCCCTTTCCTGTCTCTATGGGGTGCCCCCATGGTGCCTGCTGGGATGGGGCAAATCAGCTGATGAATGGCTCTCCTGCCAGGTCGGGGAAAGTCCCGCCCCCCTTCTGGTTTCATTTCACTACTTTTGGCCATTGCATGATTTTAAGGTAGAGGAAAGGCAGGAGGTCTCCCTGGTGAGTTGCATCTGGGGCAGGAAAAGATTCTGCAGCTGTTTTGGAGGCGGCGCCTCAGGATGAGTGGTGGGAAATCCTTCCCCCGCCTGTTTAGAACAAGTCTCTCTCTCCCCCCTTAATGAACCCGCCCTACAGTGGGGCCGGCGTGGCTTCTACACCCTGTTGCTTCTGCGGGGAGGGCTCATGCCTCGCTCAGCGGCTGGATTTGACAGGTCCGACAGTTTGCAAAAACTCCTCCTGCTGTGATCAGCTCCCCTCCCCCAGCCTCTCAGAACCAAGAAGGTCATGAAAAGGGCGGAGGAGAGACTGGCTGCACACAGGCTCAGTCTCCGGATGCTTGGGGAAAGCCCTGGAGAGGAGGAAACACAGACAGCTGCGGGGAGGCAGTGACCTTTAGTCTTGGCAACTGAGTTCATGGAGTAAGACCCACAGGGAATGAGCTCCCGTGCTCATTAGGCCCGACACTCAGCCAAGTCTGTGGAAATCATGTTTTTGCTAATAAAGAGTTAGCTCCAACTTTGAACTGTGTGATTTACTGACCGGCATGCTCTGTGGCAACCAAGTGGGTGGGACTCGGAACATGCTAGGTACTTAAAAGAGCATCAGCCCATGACACAAATTTCCCCATGCTGATTTGAAGGCAATTTAAGTTATCTGAGCAAACTACGATCGGTGCCTGGAAACTCACCAGCACTATACTCGGCAGCAAACCCAGCAACCTTATAAGCAAAGTTTTAAAAAATCTAAAACAAAATAAGAAAGATGGGGAGAAAGGGCAGGAAACCAGGGGCCTAGTACAAAAGACTCAGGGCTCAGACCTATTGAGGCACCCAAAGCTGCAACAGATTTCATGGGGAAATGCCACACCACTGACCTTGTCCAGGTAGTTCAGACAAAGTGTCCAGCTGCAATGGATCACATCACAGAAAAGTGACTCCCACATGGTTCTAGCTGTATTGTATTCAATAAATATCTAACTGAAATGATGCTATTGGTTGTGCCTAATCGCTTTTCAGTTCATATAGATGTTCCACCATTATATGCCTGGGTCAGCAAAGCAGCCTGAAGCCTACAGCAATGCTTTAGTACTGAAATTACCTTCTTTGCAATGTTTCCCATTTATAAAATTGACATTTACCTGAAGCTACAGTCATTCAAGCTGTAGTTTTCTGTGCTACAAATTTTATTCTGTATTCCACACCTACTAATGAAATTTGTCCTGAATGAAAATGATAGGGGCTCAGGCCTTCAGTCTTCAAAGCTTGTATACATAACATAATAGGAATGCTCTGTATTTGTTCAGATGTACAGAGTGAAAGACATAAATATGCAGACTGAGTTGCTCTGCTAAAGTGAAATTCCTTGTACTATGGAGCTTTTAACTACATCCCTTTGGTGCTGAGTGTAATCACTGATTTCTAGGAAAATGTGTTGGAAGATCCGTGCACCCAGCACCTCTTATTTTATGAAGAGCAACCTTCCCATGCAATGCCCAATAAATTGAAAGTTCTCAAAAGTAACTTGAAGTGTGGTGCAAAGTGTCATGGGAAAGGTAATCTTACATTTTATCTTATTGTATATATTCAGGTTTCAAATACAGAAAGTATAAAGATTCTTGGAGCACTTCAATTATTTTTGAGAATGTTACAGTTTTATATGGAGAATAAAACACATGCTTGTGTCAGCATCTTCGACTGTTAATCATTTTTGCAAGAATACACTACATAGTCTTCCCCAACCTGGTGCTCTTTAGATATTCCCCATTAGCCCCAGCCAGCAGGGCACCAAAAGGGTGAAGGTGGCAGAAGCAAAATGTTTGGGGTGAGTGGCTCTTCTCCTGGATTTGAGAGATGCACACGGAAATAGTTCTTAATCTGGAAACATCCAAAGCCACCCCATTCAACACACACACACCACCAATGACAAATTATAAAGAGGAGTGCTTTAAAAAAAGAAAAGATGTGTACCTCATTGTGATAGTGTGTTGCTGTCTTCCTAATGCTGCTGCACTGTAAAGATTTGTGAGATTTTTGTATTCCAGGGTTTGACCCTAGAATCCTTGCATGCTAACCTACAGTAGAAGATTAGCTGCTTTGCATGCACCTGGCTGCTTCTACTGAAGTGACAAGCATGCTTTGTGAGACTGGCATAACCTCCCTTGGCTGAAACCCCTTCCCAGTCCTGTTTGTGACCTCATTTACCGTGGTACGTGCATAACTATCTTTTATCATTAGTTCCACTAACCTTCATCACCATTCTTTCTTTTTCAAATTTAATACATACTTTGCATCTTTCACTTAACAATATCAACAGAGTGCTTCACTTCTCTTTTTTTCTTGTAGACATTAGATTGAAAAAACTTGTTGATGAGCGAGAATATTTACTTGAACAGGTAATCAAAAGTTTAATACTTCCTCTGTATTAGTCTCTTCGGCTGTTGCCAGTTGTTTCCCTACAGGTCAGAGCTGATTGACAAGGTCAAAGTTTTCATGTGATAATTTGCATTGCCTGAGCCAAATTAGAACAAGACTTTGGGCCACTTCACAGAAAAGAATTTTGCACTTGAGTGTAATCGAGTGCAAATGCATATACATTAAGTGTGCACATGTGTGCGTGCGTGCGCGTGTGTGCGTTGAGAGAGAGGGGGTGCTTGTTGGTTTTTTAAAGAAATGCAATCAGATATTGAGGAGGGGTTGGGCTCCCTATAAGAGGAAAAACCCTTCAAAACGTGTGTGTGCTTCACATCTCATATAGTGCTTGGGTATTCTGTGTACTCACACCTGAGCACAAAAATATCTAAATGAACCCGCCCTATCTTACCACTTGGTATTTTTACTTTTCATTGCGTTCTTTAGCTCCAGGGCAGAACAGTACAGTGGTACCTCGGTTTAAGAACAGTCCTGTTTAAGAATGATTCGTTTTATGTACTCCGCAAAACTGGAAGTAGTGTCCTGGTTTGCAAACTTTACCTTGGTCTACGAACAGAATCCGAATGGTGGAAGGGCACCAGTGGTGGGAGGCCTCATTGGGGAAAGCGCACCTTGGTTCAAGAACGGTTTTGGTTTAAGAATGGACTTCCGGAACGTATTAAGTTCGTAAACCGAGGTACCACTGTAATGTTAAATTAAAAAAGGTAAAGGCAAAGGACCCCTGACAGTTAAGTCCAGTCCCGGACAACTCTGGGGTTGCACGCTCATCTCGCTTTACTGGTCGAGGGAGCCAACATTTGTCCACAGTCAGTTTTTCCGGGTCATGTGGCCAGCATGACTAAGCCGCTTCTGGCAAAACCAGAGCAGCGTACGGAAACGCTGTTTACCTTTCTGCCAGAGCGGTACCTATTTATCTACTTGCACTTTGACGTGCTTTCGAACTGCAAGGTAGGCAGGAGCAGGGACCGAACAATGGGAGCTCACCCCGTCACGGGGATTCACACCGCTGACCTTCTGATTGGCAAGCCCTAGGCTCTGTGGTTTAACCCACAGCACCACCCGCGTCCCTTGTAATGTTAAGTACATTAGTAGAAAGCTGTGTCCTCACTGGAAGAAGCGGGGCGGGGGGTGATTTGCAGCTACGCACCCTCCCCTATCTGGCCCCTTGTACAAAGCCGTCTGCCATATCGACTTGTATTTTTTTAAAAAAAGTGTTCTGTGTAATCATAATAATACAATCCAGGTAGCTAATGTGATAATATTTTGGCTTCTCCAAAATGTTCAATTTAATTTTTAAAAAGAGCAAGATTTTTAGCTGTTATGGTTGTTTGAGAAAACGCTGGCAGTGTCTGCAGCTTCTGTTTCCTGCATGACTTATAGCCTCTTCTGTCCCTGACTTTGTCTGTAACGTCTCCTCTTACTGTCACATCATTCCTTACAAAAATAACTTCAGATGCTACGGAACACGAATATCAGTTCAAATAATGCAATCTGAGTACGCTTGTTGGGAAATGCAGGATATTTGTAATTCTAATTATTCTGTTCACATATTGTTCGTGTGCCAGTGTTGATTAAATTATTTGTGGTTTTCAGGTTAAAAAATTAAAAGTACAACTGGAAGAAAAGCAGAACAGTAACGTGGAGAATTTACATTTAGAAGATGGAGTCATAGAAAATGGCACAGAGATGCATGCGATTGAGCTCCAAAGTAAGATGTATTCCCGCATTGTAGATTCTGTATTCAGCTCTTCAGTGACAAAACTAATTTTATCCATTTACATAATCATACAAAATATAATTGAATAGGTTTCATTATTAAGGTTAGTGGCAGCTTGCCCACCTGCTTTCCCTGCATGTTTACCCACTTTGCTTCATGCAGAGGTGTAGCTGCTTCTCCCCTGAATACTTATTTCCTGAGAAAACCAGTTGGAAGCTGTGCCAAGTGATGGGGCCCCGACTGTAGCGTGGAACTGAATGCATTCAACAGATGTGGGCAAGAGTAGGTTCTGTAGACTAATAGGTTTACACATGGTCTGGTCAAAGGTGGTCAATATGTGCTTTCCAACTTGGAAGGATTGTAGAAATTAAGAAGGAGTTTTTGTTTAGTTGCCAGCAATGAGTAGTCACTGTACTGCACTGAACTGCAACCCCCCCAAACTTTTGGGGTGGCTTACAAATGTCATTAGAAAGTGGCGAGGAACAAAACTTAGCCACTGTTTCTTAGTTGAAGAGTCCTTCTAGTGACCAGCTGAGATATAAAGGAATAAAAAAATGTATTGTCTGCTAACGGAGCTGGCAGAGATGCCCTACAGTCCATTTCTCTCCCCTATTGCTTGATCAAATGGTTGCTGTAGATGACAGTTGAGAGGTTTTTGCTTCTAGGATAATGAGTGGACATTACCAGAGATCCCATGGGCATAAAGGTAGTTTGGTGCATTTTTCATGAGGTTATCATTGTAAAAATGGCATCTGAACAGCCCTATACAACACTCTAAATAAATTGCAGTATATTTTAATGCCCCTAGATACTGTGGGAATATTTTTCAGAGTTGTTTTAATGGGTGACACATTTTTTAAAAATATCTTTAGGAGATGCAAATAGACAAATCAGTGACCTCAAATTTAAGCTTGCAAAGTCTGAACAAGAGATTACAGCACTGGAACAAAATGTAAGTTTGTGATATGTTTATATCTCTCTTGAGGTGTACTTTCTTATCTAAAAATGTTGGGAAGGGATACCCAGGCAGTGATACCGAGTGCATGTGCTTCAATGCAAATTCCTGTGAAATAAGTTTATATTTCAGTTCTAAACATATTGGAATGTAAATGAGTAATTGTTTGTGGTGGGGTGCCATGTTGCTGGCGATGACTCTGTGGAGCATAAAGAACTAAGAGGGCAAGCAGGCATTTGAGTCAGAAGGCTTTTTGATAGCATAATGGTCTTGAGTTGCTTACAAAAATAACACTGTAGAAATAATTGGTTCAGAGTATCAGTCATGCAGATACATAGCTGGTATTGAACAGTTTGTTTTAAGTAGTACTGTCATGTAATTTTCTTTTCAGAAATTTCCATCCCCAGCCAGTTTATAAGCTAATGCATACATATCCAGTTCTGTAAAGAATTAGCAATCTGTGAGCCTTCTTAGTCAATTCCTCTAAACGGCTTGTACCTGGGGCACCTGCCTCTGTGCCTGTGTGTACTTTGAGATAATCATTTGATGCTCTTCCCTGGCTTCCCACACCATCTCAAATACAGCAGATGGTGACTGGGGAATGGGCCTTTTCCGTGGCAGTGCTCCCCTTCCCCCCAAAGTACTTGGGGCATACTCTGATTTGTCTTTCTGGCCACAGGCAAATGCTATCTTATTTTAGTGATTATTTATATTCGTTTATCAAAATATTTATATACCACTGTATCAGAAAAATGCATCACAGTTGTTTTCAACAGTATAAGACATAAAGCCAAACAGTAAAATCATAAAAAATTAAAAGCAAGTAGAAATTAAAAACAAACACCAATACAGTGGTACCTCGGGTTACATACGCTTCAGGTTACAGACTCCGCTAACCCAGAAATATTACCTCGGGTTAAGAACTTTGCTTCAGGATGAGAACAGAAATCGCATGGTGGCAGTGGGAGCCCCATTAGCTAAAGTGGTGCTTCAGGTTAAGAACAGACCTCCGGACCGAATTAAGTTCTTAACCCGAGGTACCACTGTAGACCGTTGTGGGGGTGTCCTGTTAATTACCTGCATCAGCCTGGTGGAATAAAAAAGTTTTCAGTAGGCCTTTAAAAGTTAGCACTGAAGGCACCCACTGAATTGGTAGGGTGTCTCAAGGACACTAAAGGCTCGGTTTCCCATTTTTGCCAAATGCGCCTCACCCAGCTCCCTTTTAACTTTTAAACTTAAAAAGAAACCCAACATGGCTTGAATACAGGGGTGCTGACTTGCCCCCCATTTTAGGGCGGCACAGGCATCGGGGGGAGGCGGCAAAGTGTGGCCCTGGCCTCCTCCCCGCAGCCTATGCCGGACGCATGGAGGCCCATCTTTGCTCTTGCTCGTCCCAGCCCCCTCCCGGCTCCTGGGTGGGTCTGGGGTATGTGGAGGGCACCCGGCGATGCCAGCCCCCTCCATAGTGGGAGGGCTGGGCCCCCGGATTCAATATATTCAGAGGACGGGAGCCCCTTGCGCCCCCCCATTCCCACCACTGGTGCTGAAATATATTTATGCTTTTCCTATACATTTGCTGCTTTCAGCTTATTTTTATTTACTTTATTGTGGTTCTTAATATTATAGTGCCAGAAAACCCTGCATTTTGGAAGAGTGGGATATAAATCTTAACAGTGAATAAAAATGAAGACATTATAAACAAGCTGTGGAGCCAATATTTAATCTAATTGCTATAAATAAAAAAATATTTCCAGGCAAGCTAGACGGAACAACTGTAGTCGTTATGGCTGAGGAGCAGGTGGAATCTGTTTTTACCCATTCAGTCCCTGCTGTTTGGGGCTTTCATTTTCATCACGGCTGTAATCTTGGTTACCATCTCGCTGCACTTTCACTTGCACTAAAAAAGGGAAAGCCAGGGTCATCTGGCGAAGGGTTTGGACAAGTCAGGTGAGGAGAAGATTGATCGGACATCTGTTACTTATTTCGTCTTCTGGCGATTCCTCAACTGGGTGTTAGCTATTGAACTGCCAAAGGGAAAATATGATTGACAGAAATATTTTGTTTGACATAATCTTAATAGTGGGATTCTATCATATTAGGTAATACGGCTGGAAGGTCAAGTCGTTCGCTATAAAACAGCTGCAGAAAATGCTGAAAAAACAGAGGACGAATTGAAAGCGGAGAAACGTAAACTCCAGAGAGAGGTAATCCTTGCTACTAAATGACTTCAAATAAGATATTTGGCACCAAAAGTTTGTACTGGGAATTTTTATTGAAGTGTCCCTGACTAGAATGAAAGCAAGTTTATAAATTTTTAAGGTAGGGATAAAATCTCCAAACTTCATGTATTCTAAGCTAAAAAATAAATGCAAATAATCTTCAGTAAATGCTTAAGACTGATTTGAGTTGTGCAGCACTATGCTATGGTACTGCTCAACTCAACTCATTCTTAACTATTTGATTACTGAAGATTATTTGCACCTGCAGGGGGAATTTTAAATCCCTTACAGCAGGTGCTTCTAATCTCAGCTCATTACATACAGTGACGATACCAGGTAGCCTGACATCTGGCTGGTTGATAGGGGATCAAATACTTATTTCACTCATTATAATGCACATCTATCTCTTACTTTTGTCTTCTGGGTTTCTGGGGGGTTTTCCTGTTGTTATTCTGTCTCTCACAGCTACAATAAACCTACCATTAAAATTATGGACTGGTCATTTCTTCATCAGAGGGCAAACAGGCAAATTTAGCAGGGATCAAATACTTCCCCCCCTTATTGTATATGGGGGGGAATCATAGGTCAGTGTCAGAGCCCCTGTTTTGCATGAAGGTAGTCCCAAATGCAATCCCTGGCATCTCCAGTTTAAAAGGGTCAAGTTGCAGGTGATGGGAAAGCTGCTGGCTGTCAGAGTAGGGAATGCTGAGCAGGTTGCCTCCATGGTCTCCAAAGAAGGGAGCTTCATGTCTTCATGTATGTTCAGTTATTGTTTACTTCCTGTTTCTTTTTGTGACAAGATTAGCGTAGGTCACTAGACAACCCATTGAACTAGGATCTAGAATACATTGGCTTCACCATGGATTTACCAAAGAGGCTGAGTAAATCCACTGTGTCTTCAGCCTTAGTGGTTGTTTCTGGTCTCTGTGGTCACACATACAGGATCTGTGCCTGTGCAAAACAAGCTGTCAAAAAGTAAGAGGTTTACAAGACATCTCCAGAAGTTTCCAAGATGTTCCTCTTGCAGGCATAGATCCCATGTGTGTGACGGCAGAGAAGACCCCACGAAGAACATCAGTTTACAGGTAAGCAATCTGTCTTTACTGATCTTTAAAATCTGAATAAATAATGGTTAGTGAATGACTGAGAGAATGATACTACTTCTTGTTCCTGGCTTTCAGTCTGGTTTCTTTTTTATTTCAGCTTCGTTCAGCATTAGACAAAATGGAAGAACTTGAAGTAAGCAATGGTCATCTAGTTAAACGGTTAGAGAAGATGAAAGCCAATCGAAGTGCTTTACTTTCCCAGCAATAGATGCCAGCTTTTGTGGGAGACTTCTTGACTGACGACAGTGCTGCAAAGGCTTGTGTCTATAACTGTTTGGGATGCTTTGTTTCATGCCTTCTGAAAGCAACAAAAATCCAAACACATGAACCCATTTGCCATGTGCCACCATACTGAGGTTCCGCCTACGCAGATTCAAACCTGATGCATTATATGCATAAAATTAGCTGCTCCAAATGCCTGTCTTTGTAGGTGCCCTTCTACACTATATTCTTGAAGTGCATGCAGTACCTGTATGCCATCTAACAAGCACACTGGGCATCCTGCCAGCAGTTCAGCCTGAAAGGCATAGCAGCTGGCTGTTGACATCTTGAAAATGACATGGAACGTAAGAAAGATTAAGTGGCAACTTGAATTTTCTTTATTTCTGAAAATCAATGGGGAAGATGACAGACTTTCGCACAGACGATCACACTTCCCTTTGTGGCAGTGTCTGCAACTACAGCAACAGCGATAGTGTTTTCATAGCAGTCTTCATTTACAAAACACTGTGGAACCACAAGCCATTACAAAGCAAAACTCCTTCAATGGAAATCATGAAAGAAGATGGTCTTGGAAGCAAAAGTGACCTTAAATGACTTTGCCAATAAAAATAGAGGTTATGGAGGGATTTTTGCACCTGTTCAGTCATAAGACTATTTTATTTCAGGGTCAATAGGCAATAGCTTCACTTTAAAAAAGCTACAGCTTTTATTTGTATTTAATCTCAGTATTTGGAATCTAAGTAAATTACTTCTTTTAAAGGATGTAATCTTGCAAAAAAAATAAAACTGCAAACCTGTGTTTTAAAAAGCAGCATCTCCTTTTGTTATATGCACTAGTCACTCAATACTAAATATAAATCAAATGTGTGTTATGTATTGTCAGCCTGTCTGCAAAGGCCTGAACTGTTGGCCATTTTCTAAACAGAATTTCATTCTCCTTGGAAGTAGAATAGCAAAAACTGTGTATTTCAGGGTCTAATAATCAGCAGCTAATGAGGCAAGGAAATAGCTCGAGTAACAGGCTGAGACTCCAAAAAAAGTAACATCCATAAGTGGTACCAGAAACTTCCTCTCACACTGCTGTTTTTTTCTTAATTTCTTAACTTAACTAGAACCTGTCTAAATTCAGAGATAGGTTGTGGAATCTTTCTTTTCAATATTATTGATTGACTACTGCTGGTTAGGGGGCAGGAGGAAGTGTTAAAGGAGAGGTTAATGTATTCAATTAGGTAATAAATACAGTACAGGTTCTGTATACAAGAATTTGATTCCACATCAGTGAAGAAAGTGTAAGAAATCTAGGCCTTTTGAAGGAAATTACTCCCCTGGTATAAAATAATTTTGTGAATTGCATTTTTGTCCATCACCAAATAGGGAGCCTGTGGGTTTTTTCTTTTAATGATTTCGAGACTTTAAAACCTTGTTTTTAATTCAAATGTTAAATGACTTTTGTGCTAAAATATATAAGCCTGAATTGTATAGATGTGTTTCCTGAAATATTATTTTTATATACACACTTGAAATGGACTGAATTGGTAAAACTGGCTACAGAATTGTCCTTGAAGAACATTCAGCTGTATGGCGAGTGAGCTGATCTGCATCTATGTGGGTGTATTAATCACACTCCTCTTTTTTTGGCCTTGACATTCCATTCTCTGGCTACAGTAGACAATACAAGCTATAAATGGACCGACTATCTGGAATGAGGTAATTTTCTATTTGGAGCCAGAATCAACGTTAGACAATGTATTCCCCAGAACGGGTAATATGGGAGGAGGCAGGAGACCGATTTTCTATTTATAAACAACAGACCAAATTCAGTAACATTTCCCCCCAATCTTATTGAAATAAACTTTAAACAGTTTTCAGCACTAAGTATGTTTAATACCTATGTAGTGTATTAAATTTTAGGGAGCAAATGACATTATAAGTGCAAATGAGTGTAAGGTAGCATGAACCCAGGGCAGCTGTCTACCAGCTCTACCTGCTACACAGGCTGAGACCCTACCTGCCCGCAGACTGTCTCGCCAGAGTGGTGCATGCTCTAGTTATCTCCTGCTTGGACTACTGCAATGCGCTCTACGTGGGGCTACCTTTGAAGGTGACCCAGAAACTACAACTAATCCAGAACACAGCAGCTAGACTGGTGACTGGGAACAGCCGCCGAGACCATATAACACCGTTCCTGAAAGACCTACATTGGCTCCCAGTACGTTTCCGAGCAAAATTCAAAGTGTTGGTGCTGACCATTAAAGCCCTAAATGGCCTTGGTCCAGTATATCTGAAGGAGCGTCTCCACCCCCATCGTTCTACTGAGGTCCAGCTCTGAGGGCCTTCTGGCGGTTCCCTCACTGCGAGAAGCCAAGTTACAGGGAACCAGGCAGAGGGCCTTCTTGGTGGTGGCACCCGCCCTGTGGAACGCCCTCCCACCAGATGTCAAAGAGAACAACAACTACCAGACTTTAAGAAGACATCTGAAGGTAGCCCTGTTTAGGGAAGCTTTTAATGTTTGATGTATTACAGTATTTTAATATTTTTTTGGAAGTCGCCCAGAGTGGCTGGGGAAGCCCAGCCAGATGGTCGGGGTATAAATAATAAATTATTATTATTATTATTATTATTATTATTATTATTATTATTATTATTAACCCGCTTCTGGTGAGACCAGCAGAGATGGAGGAGGACCATGGGATAGCAATTAACTTGTTCATAGCACACCCATTTCCCTGCTCCCAATTCCCACAGTGCCTTCCCTTTCCTTATAGTATTTCAAATGCATTCCCATCTTGATGCCCTCTAGATTTTTTGGACAACAACTAGCTCCCATCAGTCCTAACCAGCATAAAAGAAAACCAAGTTGGGGAAGGTATGGATCACAGAATTGTAGAAACGTAGAATTGGAGGGGAGCCCAAGAGTCATTTAGTCCAACCGCTTGCAATGCAGGAATCTCAACTAAAGCATCCCTGACAGATGGCCATCCAACTTCTGCTTAAAAACCTCCAAGGAAGCAAAGTCCAGCACCTCTTGTGGGAGTCTGTTCCACTGTCAAACAGCTCTTCCCATCAGAAAGTTATTCCTAATGTTTAGCTGGAATCTCCTTTCTTGCAACTTGAAGCCATTGGCACAAGCCCTACCCTCTGGAGCAGGAGAAAGCAAGCTTGCTCCCTCTTCCATGTGGCAGCCCTTTAGATATTTGAAGATGGCTATGAAATACGCCTTCAATAAAAATGCAGGAAATGAGCAAAATTCTTGTAATAGTGGAATCAACAACAGAAAACTTGTAAGTATATTGGTTTGTTTTAAATATGAAATAAATCAATGGTATAAGTTTGTGGAATCTATAATCTCCGGGGGGGGGGGTCCAGTATCATGAACCTAAGTAGGTTATTGCACCGGTGCATAGCTTCTCCCATAATTATGGTTATTTCTTAAATCTGAACTTAAATGCAGTATCCTGATTTCTCACCATATTATGCCCCAAACTAAAGTTGATACAAAAGAGACTTGTCAGAATTTTTATTGCAGAGCCATCATTATAGAGCTGGAATAATATATAATAGCAATAGATTCAGGTTTTGCTACCGTTCATTCCGCATCTATTGGAGCCACTTTGAGCTGGAGACTCTGAGGCCCAGTATTTATTGCATTTTAAGATCACAGCTGGGTATCTGGTTATCTGCCTAATGTCCACTAGATTAACATTTTTGTGTCTTCAAAGTTTACTTTAATTTCACTTTTGATTTTGAATATCGCCTTTCTATCTCTATACACAAGGTTTACAAGCTGAAGAAACAACAAAATATGCAACAAAGATCCAGCAGCTCGTACAACTATCTGTGCCAATAAATTACGTTAAAATAGGCTTCTCTAAATGGCAATATTTTTAGTAGGCAAACAAAAGGGTGCCTTAAACGTGTTCCAAAGGGAGGTTTTATTATTTCATAAAAACAGAATTAGTTTCCCCCCTCATTCTTTATTGTGAACTATTTGTACAGATTAGATAGATAGGCAGACAAATGTGTGCGTGTTTTAATTCTACTGTTCCTTTTTAAACCATCCCTTCTATTTTCCTAGCTATCTGGTGCGTGTTTTTAGCCGTTTTTCCGTTGTAAAGCGGCTTAAGTCCTGTCAGGAGGAAAAGGCAGGGTAAGGAGAAATGTCATAATACCGCTTCGATTATAGGGAGAAGGGGAGTGGGGCTGGGACGGAGCTCAAGGGAAAGCGCTTTATTCTGCGGACCGTGCGGCGTCTGGGCGGCCAGAAGCGCAACTGAGGCGAAGAGGAGGAGGAGGAGGAAGAAGAAGAAGACCTGGGCGGGGCCAGGGGGCGCGAGGCCCCGACCCGCGCACGAGCCCCGCCTCTGCGCCAATCCGCTGGCGACCAGCGTCCCGCGATCAGCCAATGGCGTTTTGCGGAGGGGCGGGCGCGCGGGAGGAACGGGCGCTTCAGTTGGCCGAGGGGTCGGCACCGGGCGGGCGGCGGCGGCGGCTTCTGCTTCTGCTGCTGCTTCAGCTTCTCCTTCCTCCCGGTTCGTGAGTCCCGCGCCTTCTCGCCTCCGCCTCAGCCGCCCCCGCCGGCAGCACGTGCGCAGGCCGGACCGGGGCGCGGAGGGCGGGGCTCCTTCCCGGGGTTTGCGTGCAGCCCAGGAGCGCCGGGCGGCTCCCGCTAGAGAGCGGCCTGGAGGGCGGGGAAGCGAAATGCAGAAAGGCGGCGGGGGGGGGGGGATAAAAGCTGAACTGGCTTCCTCCTCGGCCCGGGGGCTCTGAAGCGGGGGCCGGTCCAGCGTCCCTCAGACCTTGTGGGGGGCCGGACTATATTTTGAAAAAAATAATAATGAACGAATTCCTATGCCCCACAAGTGAAGGGCCATTAGTAACCCAGAGATGCATTTTAATTAAAGCACACATTCTACTCATGTAAAAACACGCTGGTTCCCAGACCCTCCGCTGGCTGGATTGAGAAGGCGATTGGGCTGGATCCGGCCCCCGGGCCTGTGCTTGCCTACCCCTGCTCTTAAGGCTGCAGAACTAAGCTGCTGCCTAAGGTCTTGTAATGGTAATGGTAATGCGACCCCTGACCATTAGGTCCAGTCATGACCAACTCTGGGGTTGCAGCGCTCATCTCGCTTTATTGGCCAAGGGAGCCGGTGTACAGCTTCCGGGTCATGTGGCCAGCATGACTAAGCTGCTTCTGGCGAAGCAGGGCAGCGCACGGAAACGCCGTTTACCTTCCCGCCAGAGTGGTACCTATTTATCTACTTGCACTGGCATGCTTTCGAACTGCTAGGTTGGCAGGAGCAGGGACCGAGCAACGGGAGCTCACCCCGTCATTGTGGGGATTCAAACTGCCAACCTTCTGATCAGCAAGTCCTAGGCCCTGTGGTTTAACCCACAGCGCCACCCGCATCCCCTGCCTAAGGTCTTAGTCGACCCTTTAATGAATTCCCCATCAGTTGCAGCAATTGTAATACCCTGCAAGTGTAAACATCAGGAAGAACTTTCTTCCTGGAAGGGTCTCCCTCGGGAAATGGAGGACTCTCCTCCTCTGGAGGTTTTTAAGCAGAGGCTGGTCGGTCATCGGCCATGGATGCTTTGGGTGAGATTCCTGCATTGTAGGGGGTTGGACTAGATGACCCTAAGAGTCCCTTCCACTCTGTGCTGTATACTTTTTAATGTCACATTTATTGCTTCTTTTCTTGCTTAGTGCTTCACTGTATTACAGCTTAAGTCCCATAGAAGTCAAATTGAAATTCAATAAAAGGCAATATGATAAATAAAAAAGTAATAAAAAACAGTCATCAATATGAATATTTAATGTGGGCATACCACCTGATTGACACTTGTGGACCTGCTGGTGATCCAGGGACCATAGGCTGGGAACGGCTGCCCTAAGATGTATTAGGAACTTTTTAAGATACTAGTGTATGAAAGCAACCATGTTCCAAGTTGTACTGCAAAGGCCTGGACTTGCACACTGCCTGTAGCATGGCAGGCACCTCTTAAGATTGAACTTTACAACCCAAGGTTTAAAGCCATACTATTTAAAGCCAACAAAATTACTAGTTTGTCTAATTGGCCACTACAGTTGAGCAAGCCCTCCTCTTTCTCTCTACAGTGGTACCTCGGGTTACAGACGCTTTGGGTTACAAACTCCGCTAACCAGGAAGTGGTTGCTCCAGGTTAAGAACTTTGCTCCAGGATAAGAACGGAAATCGCAGCAGCAGGAGCCCCATTAGCGAAGGAGAACCTCAGGTTAAGAACTGTTTCAGATTAAGAACGAACCTCTGGAACGAATTAAGTTCTTAACCCAAGGTACCACTGTACAGTGGTACCTCAGGTTACATATGCTTCAGGTTACATATGCTTCAGGTTACAGACTCCGCTAACCCAGAAACAGTGCTTCAGTTTACGAACTTTGCTTCAGGATGAGAACAGATATCATGCTCTGGCGGCAGCTGGAGGCCCCATTAGCTAAAGTGGTTCTTCAGGTTAAGAATAGTTTCAGGTTAAGTATGGACAACCGGAACGAATTAAGTACTTAACCTGAGGTACCACTGTATATCAGATGTAGGGAAGCTTTGGTATTCCAGAACTATAACTCACACCAGTGAGCATGCCTAAAGGCCAAAGATGATGGGAGTTGTAGTGCAGCAATATCATTTGCCCCAAAATGTGCAGTCACACCAATGTTGGTTGCATGCTAAGTTTGTACAGGCCAATGGGCCTGAATGAATTCTCATGTGAAATGGTAATGCTCATTGCTTCTGCAGCACACCATTTCAGTGGCAGATGTGCAGGAGTTTCTTAACAGAAAGGATGGGATATGTATGGAATATGCTGAAATTGCTTGAGAACGTAGCTACAAAGCCTTCAGAATAACTATCTCAGGCAGAGAATGCAACTTGCACAATTCTGTTGAGTACCATGGAAAATCTATGATGATAGTAATAATAATAATGAAATTGTTACAGAATTAACTTTATAGGGTTGTGATATATGAAAATGCTCACTAAAAATAGGTCTCAGTGATGTCTGGTTTTCAGCATTGTGATATATCACCAGCTATTACAGATATATCATGATGTCTGAAATAAGGATGAAACTCTGTAGAGGTGAATGGGGTAATGTCCTAGCAACTGCTGTTACTTAGGGGTTTAAAACATATCTTGTAAATTTTTTTTTTACATATCTTTAACATACTGTTACAACTTATTTTATAGTACAGATAATATTCAAGTTAGCACATTTTCTAAGCTATTTAGGGGGAATGCAACAATGTAAACACCATAAAATAAACAGGAAGCGGAGGATTGCTGAGGTGGCAGAGCAAGCAATGGTGTGGCAGAAATCATGAGAGAAGCGAGGGGCTTCACGGTTTTCCCCACATAGTGATTTATTTTTTTACATAGCACACATACACATCGTGATTTGTGATACATATTGCCACATCAAATGTTATGAAACCATTGCTGTGCTGTGGTCTTCAAATGGGTTTTGGAAGATGTATCAATACATCAAGGGACACGGGTGGCGCTGTGGGTTTAACCACAGAGCCTAGGGCTTGCCGATCAGAAGGTTGGCAGTTTGAATCCCCGCGACGGGGTGAGCTCCCGTTGCTCGGTCCCTGCTCCTGCCAATCTAGCAGTTCAAAAGCACGTCAAAGTTCAGGTAGATAAATAGGTACCTCTCAGTGTGGTGTAGTGGTTAAGAGCGATAGACTCGTAATCTGGTGAACCAGGTTCGCATCTCCGCTCCTCCACATGCAGCTGCTGGGTGACCTTGGGCCAGTCACACTTCTCTGAAGTCTCTCAGCCCCACTCACCTCACAGAGGGTTTGTTGTGGGGGAGGAAGGGAAAGGAGAATGTTAGCCGCTTTGAGACTCCTTAAAAGGGAGTGAAAGGCGGGATATCAAATCCAAACTCTTCTTCTTCTGGCGGGAAGGTAAACGGTGTTTCTGTGCGCTGCTCTGGTTCGCCAGAAGCAGCTTAGTCATGCTGGCCACGTGACCCGGAAGCTGTATGCCGGCTCCCTCGGCCAATAAAGCGAGATGAGCGCTGCAACCCCAGAGTCGGTCACAACTGGACCTAATGGTCAGGGGTCCCTTTACCTTTATCAATACATCACCCGGCCCTGCTAAAGAACTGCGAGCATTCTCTGCTACCAAGAATTAAAAGAAATTTGCCTTAGACATTAAAGTATTTTTATGTTGATTGACAGTAGTCAAGACCTAAATAGCTGCCCACCATCTACCTGCCCAAGAGAATTTTAGGTGGGATTTCCCAAAGAGCCACTTCACATGTTATTAGGAAGCCAGTTCTGGAACTGAGGCTTGCTGTTTAAAGGGGAAACTCAACATTCTGCTAGGGAGTTAGTCCCATTGAACTGAGTAGATATGCATATCTTTCACTATTGTTGCTTTAGTTAAGAGGTTCAGTTGACTGACCACCAGGATTTAGTTAACCCATGAGTATGTAGTTGGAATGTATAAGAGATGTATTGTACTACTTTGGATTATTTAACCATTCCTTTTTATATTCATGTCTATTTTGCTTGCTTTCCAGGAATTATACGCTCACCCTGTCATACACATGTCTAAAATATGTCATGGCACCCTCCTTTTAATGAAAAAGCATACATTCAACCTCTGTTTGGTACAAGGCCATGCTTCCCAAGAGATTGTTCACTTTATGGTCAAGTCCCATATTCAGTGGCGCCTTTCTGGTTTCACCCGAGAGTGTATGTGCCTATGCCTGTGGCTGTAGATGCATCATATCCACATCTGGTAGTGCCTTCTTCCACATCTGTCACCTTTAAATATGGACAATTGGAAAACAGTTACTACAGATATGCTACTGCTGAAATGAATGGCTGGGGAATTCAGGTTTTAGAAAAGCCAAATACTATTCATAGCTTTTCTGGTGAGTTAATTTTACTTTTCAATAGTTAGTGACTTTTTTCTTAGGGTTTTGCGACTATACCATAATTTGTACTGTGAGCAATCTTAATAAGAAAATAGAGCTTACAGTGAGCGAAAAAAGTATTGGTATTTGATCCCCTGCTAAATTTGCCTGTTTGCCCTCTGATGAAGAAATGACCAGTCCATAATTTTAATGGTAGGTTTGTTGTAGCTGTGAGAGACAGAATAACAATGGGAAAACCCCCAGAAACCCAGAAGACAAAAGTTAGAGATGGATGTGCATTATAATGAGTGAAATAAGTATTTGATCCCCTATCAACCAGCCAGATGTCAGGCTACCTGGTATCGTCACTGTATGTAACGAGCCAAGATTAGAAGCACCTGCTTTAAGGGAGAGGTCTTACCTGTAATCCCAGCTCGTTACAGTACCTGCACAAAAGACACCTGTCGATGGAAGCGATCAATCCAGCAGATTCCAAAGTAGCCAATAGTAGACAAAGGATGAATGGTAAGAGCTGTTTGACAGTGGAATGGTCTCCCTCGGAAGGTGGCGGACTCCTTCCTTGGAGGTTTTAAAGTGGAGGTTGGGTGGTCGTCTGCCATGGATACTTTAGCTGAGATTCTTGCATTGCAGAGGATTGGACGAGATGACCCTCAGATCCCTTCCAACTCTACAATTATATGATTCTAATTTGTTTGCACACAAGTTTTAAAAACCCATTTTGTTACATTTATGTCACTTAGTTGACTTACGAAGAGAAGTAGTTTTGGATTTAGGGAAGATCCACTGGAATCCATTTTTGCTGTGCTTCCCATATTTACCATGCTTATTGGGTGTTGATGGGGTAGGACAACTTTGATTTGTCTGTGATATTGGTTAACCAAATGCAGTTTTTTAGTGAGTTTCTGGGATGTGTTACATGATTATTTAATATTTCTGTGGTTCACCAACTGGGTATGGTACTACTTTTTTGAGACAGGCAGAGCCTTCTTCCTCTTTTCTTATATGATATAAACATGGGGTAAGTGCTCTTTAAAGGTGTTGAGTATCATCTGACTCCTCCCCCACTTCCCCATCATTCCAGTTTAATTTGGGAAGAA
Organism: Podarcis raffonei; assembly: GCF_027172205.1. Taxonomy (NCBI): domain Eukaryota; kingdom Metazoa; phylum Chordata; class Lepidosauria; order Squamata; family Lacertidae; genus Podarcis; species Podarcis raffonei. Next base: position 135,462,063 of record NC_070602.1, read on the forward strand.
ATGCTGCTTGCTCCCGTAGTATTTTTCTGTGTGTGCCTTTAGAAAGTGACTTACTCAGTTTCCATTCCTGGTATCAAGCTGTGTGGGATGATTCGTGTATACAGTTGTGAATTGGTAGATGCCAGGCTTGGAGTTAAGCAGAAGGTGGAAAACATTAAGAAATGGGGTGGGTGGGACGAGCAAGAAAGATGCAGTATTTCAGCTTCAGTTTTATATGATAAGAGCATATGATAAATTTGCTTACTACAGTGTAGGTAGCCTGTATTTGCTTTGTTAGTGCAAAATAAAATGCTTCACCACATCAGAGGCCCTGCAGCTTCAGGTCTGGCAAATCAGAGAGGGACTGGGCCCTGCAAGGGATCTAGGGTGCTCTGGATCCCATGGAGACAAACAGTGTTCAAAATTTCCTGGGTACCAGGTGCATTTTGCCACTGGCAAAATTATCTTTATCTGGTACACTGTCTAATAACAAATAGTCTGGTGGATTTTAACATTTTGCTAAAAAATTCTAAAAGTAGAAGCAATAACTATTAAAAGCTAACAATTTTTTCCTAATGTACCCTTTGTCCTAGTTCACTGCCTTTCTTCTGTTTCCTATGTACCTGTTTCTTCTTTCAAAATTGAGCAGTCACTGCCAGCACTCCTCTTTTTCACTATGTAGGATAAATTTCGGTTACAGAAAGAATATTGAAATATGCATTTGGTATTTTGTCCAAACAGGTGAAAAAGCTGTTAAACCCCATCAGCTACCATCAGATGGTTCTGAGAAAAGTAAGCTCAGTGAAGCAATGCTTGTTGCTTCTGGAAACCATTCTGACGTGGGAGCCATGGAGTGGAGAGAGAGTGAATTTGAGAACAATTCTCATAAATCAACAGTCCTGAGTGCACTCCATGGATCAGAACATTCTGAAAGAAATACAGTTAATGATATCCCTGACTTTTGCTTGAATCTTGCTAATTGCTCCTCTCCATGCCAGTCATGTTACATAAGTGCCTCAGAATTAAGCGTATCAAAAGGAAGCTTGCCTTATTTTAGTGCATTGCCCGATGAGGAACTGGAATCTGCACATAAGGAAGGTGAGGGAATGTCCACTGCACTGCCTAATGTAAGTGAGACAGATATGAACTTGGATACTGCTGCAGACTCTTCCTACTTAAGTAGCAATCAAAATGAGGAGTACAGATGCAGAGGCTTAGCTGATTCCACACTAGACTGCATTGGACTACAAGACTGCATCGGTCATCGGCCAGAAGCTTTTCAGGACAAGGAACTGTCAAATGAAAATCAGCTTGCAGATGCCCAGTGTCCCATGAACAAACAAAAAGATGAGTCTCCTACTTCAGGTTGTAGTATTGATTGTGACTGCTACAAATACAGCAAAATACCAGAATTCTCCCAGACTTCGCAAGATAGCAAATGGGACACACAAGGCAAAGGTTTGAATTTTGATGATCAACCAGGAGATGAGACTATTAGTTTGCTCAGTAGTATTGTCAATAAACATTCAGTTAGTGCTAAGGTTAATAATGCAAAATTATTCTCAGGGAGCAACTCTAAAATTGATAAAAATATGAAAACAGATTATCTTTCAGGTGGAACCCTGAAAACTGGAAAGACACATGTATTGCAGCAGGAAAGAAAATGTTCCCATGCACACACCTCTAGCGGTGATACAGAAATTTCAGATTTCTCTGATTATGAAGCGGTAGTTGATTCTAAGGAGGCAAATCGCACCTATAAAGCATTTAATAATCAGAGTACAATTAACCAAGCTGTTGATGCAAGTTCTGATTTTAGAGCTTGTTTTACAACAAGCAGAGCAACTAATGTCAAGGCTTCAGTAGTGTCCAGAGGACAAAACACAGTTATAACAATGATGAACAAAGAAAGGCCCAAGCAGTGGCTGAGGGATTCCGTCAGAAGTGTTGCCTGCAATACAGATTGGTCATGCATATCTGACAACATGGAGATGACTACCGCCCAAGCAGCAATGGATGATATGTTGGAAAACTGTATCACTAGTGACAAGGTAAAACATGGGGAAGCTTGTGGAATTAGTTATTATTTGAGGCATTCCACTATATGTTTTTCTAACTACTCTGTAAGGCAGACCATAATTGTATCTGCTTCCTACTTCAAGGCCATGTGCCCACCATTATCAAGTTAGGGGGCATAGGTATGCAGAAACATGTTGCCAGGCATGTGTTTGTCTTCCTATCTGGGTAGGCAGTTGCATGTACAAGTGGACAGCCAAAGCTCTGAATCCTTAGGCTTTCTGAGAAACCTGTTGGCTAGAGCCCCAGAAATCTTTGCCAGTCAGGTACACTCTTCATCATGCTTCTAGACTCTGAGACAGACAAAATGTGAATAGCTGGTTCACAACATTGGTAGCATTGGATGTTCATAAGGTGCAGTCATAAGGCACCTTTGAAATTTCTCCATAAGGATTAGTGTGCAGCCCACATCTTTTACTTACTTGTTTACAGCATTTGTAATCCCCCCCCTTAGCCAAAAAAGCAGCTTACAAAAATCAGTTGTGAGATAGTCCCTGCCCTCAGGCTCACAGTGTAAAGAGATAATGAGGCAGGAGGGAAAGGGAGGCAAATAAATTAGGCAAAAGCGAGCTGAAGCACAAGTTCTTAATGGTTCCAGTTCTTAAAGCAGTTCTGGCTGCCTTGCCCTTGATAAAGATCAGCACCTGCCCTGCCACACTCTTTCCTTCCCAGATCAGATCCAGGAGCATCATGTGCAGGGCATCTTGCTGGTGTACAGAGTGCAAATGCTGAAGAGCTGCAGCCAAGTACAGCTTGTATATGTTTCTGATTCCTGTAGGACAGTCGTCCTTGTGTTTGTATTCGTAACTTAGGAAGCCAATATAATATGGCTAGACATGCAAAATTCTGGATTCTCTTATTGAAACAAGGAGCATTCTCAGTGTGTGTTACGTAAGGTTTAGGGACTTGCTAGTTAAATCTGATTTACAACTTTGTCAATAAAACTTACTAAAATTGCTATTTCTAGGATCTTTTGGAATGGAAAAATAGCACTAGCAGAGACTTAAATGAAATTCCAAACAGGTATGATACACCTTTTAAGTGATTTTTACTACTTCTTAAAACTTAATTTCCTTTGAGGTTCTTAAAGCTCCACCAGCTGGAATCTGTGGTTACACGAGGGAGGAGGGAGGCAGTGTTGCCAACTCCCCTGCAAAATATTTTTTATTAATTTTCAAAGAAAGGTGATTCAAGATTCTACAAATAACAGTGTTAACAAACAGGAACTGATGACAATATACATACCGAATTTTCCGCTCCATAAGACGCACTTTTTTCCTCCTAAAAAGTAAGGGGGAATGTGAGTGCGTCTTATGGAGCGAATGGCGCTTCGCAGGAGAGGCGCTGTGCAGAGAGGGAGAGCTGTGCAGCGCCCCTTCAGCGAAGCGCCTCTCCTGCGAAGCGAGAGGAGGAACGGAGCCCCTTCTGTTCCTCCTCCCGCTCCGCTGAAGCGGGATCTGCCATAATGGTTTGTGGCTGAATGGCAGTCCCTGGCCATTTTTTCCTAGCTTACAAATGAAGTAAGTCAAACCAAACAGGTCCAAAGTTGACATTTTATCAAAGATCCCTAAGGACTCTCAACTTAGTCAGTTTTTCCAGCAGGGCAGTTCCCCACCACCACCTATTCTACTCCAGCGAATCCATGAAAATTGTCTTCCCCTCTTTCCATTGCAGTTCCTGGTTCGAATTCCTTCTAAGAAGGAACACCCTGAATCCAGGCTGGTGAGAATTCGTATGACTAGAACTAGGCCATGAAAATAGAAGGCTAGCTGAGTAAGAATGTTACTCATGTTGCTGTTCTTATTACTGGCATATAAATCCCTTATAGGGGTGCAGGTGGCGCTGTGGTCTAAACCACCAACCCTCTTGGGCTTGCCAATTGGAAGGTCGGCAGTTTAAATCCCAGCGACGGGGTTAGCTTCCATTGCTTTGTCCCAGCTTCTGCCAACCTAGCAGTCCAAAAACATACCGGTGCAAGTAGCTCTGCAGTGGAAAGGTAAATGGTGTTTCCATGCATTCTGGCTTCTGCCACAGTATCCTGTTGTGCCAGAAGCGGTTTAGTCATTCTGGCCAGGTGACCCGGAAAGCTGTCAGCCTGAAAGCGGAGATGAGTGCTGCACCCCAGAGTCGAATTTGACTGGACTTAACCGTCCAGGGGTGCTTTAACTTTACCTTTATACAGTGGTACCTCAGGTTACATACGCTTCAGGTTACAGACTCCGCTAACCCAGAAATAGTGCTTCAGGTTAAGAACTTTGCTTCAAGATGAGAACAGAAATCGGGCTCCGGCGGCGCAGCGGCAGTAGGAGGCCCCATTAGCTAAAGTGGTGCTTCAGGTTAAGAACAGTTTCAGGTTAAGTACGGACCTCTGGAACGAATTAAGTACTTAACCTGAGGTAACACTGTAAATTCCTTATTTTTCTGGTTGGGAATGAATTTTCAATTGTTCTTTTTTGTTTTCTAAATGTACACTTAAGTAGAATCCCCTAAATCACTTTTGTTTGTATTCAAACTTGATATTTCTTTTAAAAGGATAATGCAGCTTTCTCAAGAAATAAACAACCATTTACCAAGCTGCTGTAAGGAAATACTGGAGAGAGCTATAAAAGCGGAAGTGCAGCTTTTAAAAATTCGCTATCAGATGTATCAACAGCACTGCTGGCAGACTTGCATTAATTCCATGGACAAAAAGAAATCTGTAAATGGGTGTGTATGAAATAGTTTCTGGTGTGGAAGGCAGACTGTTAACTGGTTTGGGCAGAACACCAAATATGATTACTAATACAAACATTTTCAGTATAATCCATGCATATTTACTCGTTGTATTCATAGCATTGTATTGTAAGGCTAAGAGCTGCTGTGTCTGTGGGACCTAGCTGAAAGGTAGGAGGGAAGAGTTGAGTTAAAGGCATAGATATTCTGTCCAGTGACTCCAAAGAAAGCAAACTACTCAAGAAAGTTAGCCTTTTTACAACAGTTTCAGAAAAGTATTTGGAATAACTGTTTAGTGAGTCAGTAAGTTTAGCCTGGAGATTTAGGCATGAGGCTGAATGCATCTATATTCATGTTAGTATTTCCTTAGTTTTTTCTTTCAAATGCAACTCCTGCCATGTTAGAGTCGTCTCAAAAGCTCCCTACATTTTGGCAAAAAACTTCCTATTCCAGAGAAACAAAAGGATTCTGAGATGTCACTTCATAAGAGAAGTCACTGACTAAACAGCCCCTTCCCCTTATGTGGTTACCTGGAAAGAGAAAATTTGATGTGCAGTTCCTAGGCATCACCAAATAAAGGTTGCTAGTTTCCATGTGCTTTTTTAAAAATGTGAATATTGTAATGTACTGTAGTTTGGCCCTCAGAAGAGAACAAAGGATTGGACTTAAATAGGTGTTTTTGCAGCAGTGGCAGATGTTTTTACAAGGACTCTAGGAAGAATCCCTTTACCATCTTTTGAACTGTAGGTGGGCACAAATGACAAGAGGAATTAATTCCCTTCTCATCTAGGAGGTCTCTAGGCAACAAATGGGTGGCCTTGAACAAGTGGGGACATAGGACTAAGAGCTGTGCAGACAGTTCATGGAGCTCCTCTCTTCCCTACCTCACCTAGGATCTCTCGTTTAGTCCAGTGCTCAAAATTAGCCAGGCACATTTTGCCTGGGAGAAGTTACAGGAGTGTCCACAAACTTTTTGGATCTGAAACACATCAAGCCTTTTGTACGTTGCACATATTCAATATGAAAATGTTGACTTCAGTAACAAAGGCAATGTGCATCGGCGACTTTCTCTCATTCCTTGGTCTCACCAGTGAACATCTGCACAGCCCTTTAGCACCTCTACATGGAAGGTTTTTGAGATTTGCTGCTCACTTGATCTTTCAGAAATGGTCATAACTTATTATCGTACCCAAAGTATTTCCAAATTATATTAAAGGCAAGATTCTTTCTTCTGACACATTGAGAATTGAGGCTGTTTTGATAAAAATAGACAGTGGCTAAAAAGTGCTTTCTATACCTCAGCAAATGCCAAATCAATGAATATATATTTGATTATTTTTTCAGTTCTACCCTTGGGACAGGAAAATCTGTGTCTCAGGTGTCGCTGCCACAGAATATGGAAGTTTCTTCACTCCCTTTAGTAAGTCTTCTGCATACTTCATTACAACACTACCTTAAGAATTCTTTGTGAACTTTCAAAATGGTTTATTTTGAAGGCTGATTCTACATTACAACTTCTCTATTAAACATAAATCTAAACCTGTTCTAGCAGTGGGGTATAATATAGTCAATATAAAGCAGAACCATTATATCAGCCTCAAAAATAAATACCACAGGGCAGATTGCTTATTAAAGACTTAGTATCTTTTAAGTGAGTGTGTACACTTTCACTGTTTTGGTTAAATTTCTGTTTCAAAAAGCGTAACTTTTGTGTTTGGAAATTACAAGCTCTTGTTGCATCTGAGAGAAACCCTAAGAGAAAGGGGTATTCCTGTTAGGATATTTCCGTTCCACCTTAAAAGGGAGCAGGCTTTGTGAGTCACAGAGTCTGCGTATTTCCTGTTCACAGGATGTTTATGTTTTCAGTTGCTTTAGTTTTCTTCTTCTTGCCTGAGCATACCAATGCAGGCGGTCATGTTTTTCTTTGTTCTGACCAACGCTGAATAAACTGTATATATGCTCTCCTGCTGTGCATCTCTCGCTGTGTGAATTCTGCTGATAGAGTGTGCACCAGCCTAAGAATGCGGCAATCTATTTCTGAGGCTTCGTGTCGCTAATTGCTGATACTGCGTGTCTACGGGAGATCGATGGATCGTCCGGCAGCCGGCTTGGGGGCTCAGATGGACTTTATCTCCCTGGCAGTATCCCAACAATTCCAAGATGGTGCTTCTCTGAATTGTGAAGCAGGAAATAACTTGTTCTAAAACTGGCCTGTGTTTGAAGAAGTTGGCACTGAAAAGCTGTCTGTTGAGCAAAAATTAAAATCTGTTCTTGTTTTTTAACTTTAGGTTACATGTCAAAAGAAGGGTGGTGAAAACAGTAGCCCTGATTTGTCCCTTTCCAACAAAACCTCTGAAGAAGAGAAATATAAACTTATTGAAAATAGTAAGTTAAACATTTTTAAATGCTGGATGAAATTACTACATTGTAACTGGTTTGTCCTCTGAACTATACCAAGCATTAAATATGATATGCAAGTAGTTAAATATTCACAATTTTAAGTTCCAATCAGAATGTTCCTAACTGGGGAGTGGATTTGAATTTAGGCAAAGTGGCACAAGGAGGGGGCACCACTAGTAGTGTCCCAAAGTAACATAATGTATATCAGGGTGGATATGATTTAAATCATTTTTTTTCCAGAAAGACTCATTCTTGCTGGTATAATCTTAATATTTACAACCAGATGAAGGTTTCATTTTTGGAATAATAATTTTTCAGAGTAGTTTTCACAGTTATATTAAAAATTACTGATTTGGTTATACTATTAGAAATACATAGATAATTATGAAATTATTGTGAGGTTTAATAAGTTAACTGTTTATATTTGGACAGCTTTTCTGCTGTACTTTATTGGAAGGAGAAAAATAATCATTTCCTTAATAACAATTTTAACAATTTATTTAACTAAAACAATAACATTATAGTATATGTATCCATGTTTGTTAACCAATGTGGTTAAACAATTAAAAATAATAATAACTTAAACTGAGTTTTAACACACATGAAAAACTTAAAACAAATCCTTATTTCTTGATGAATAGCCTTTGGACTATGATGTAACTTGAATAGAAAACTATCTTTAGAAAGATTTCCCCTCCAAAAGCATTTTATTTTAAAAATCCAATTTACCATATTTTTCTGTGTATAAGATGCACCCACGTATAGGGTGCCCCCTATTTTGGGGGGGGGGGAATTGCCCCGACTTGTTGAGCTTTTGGCGGGGGTTGCCCAGAGGCTAAGAGCCGCACGCGTCTAACACGCCGCGCATCAGCTGTTCCCTTGCCAGCAATTGCTGAGCTTTTTTGGGGGGGGGGACAGAGTGATGAAGCTTTTTAAAAAAATTACTTTTAGCTCTTTTTGCCTTTCCTGCAGGGCATTCTTAGTCTGCTTGCCTCCTCCCACTCTGCCTGCCCTACAGCTGGGAGGGAGGCTGAAGGCAGTCTGTTTCTGGGCCTGGCTACTCATGAGCGGCGCTGCAGTTGTAGGGCGGGCTGAGTGGGATGAGGGGAGAGATATCTTTGATTGCCATGGACAACATAACCAATTGCGCGGCAGAAATCAGCCCGCTCAGCCCGCCCTACAACTTCAGCGCCACTCACGAGTATCCGGGCGCAGATGCCTCGCGGCACAAATGGACCACCAGCAGCCTCACCCCTAGCTGTAGGGCGGGCAGAGGGGGAGGAGGACAGCAGACGAAGGAGGAGCTGTGGGAAAGCTGCGGAGGGGTGAGATATCTTCGATCGCCACGGCCTACTGGAGCGGCAGCGCCACATGCACCTAATCCCAATTATCTAAGCAGGCAGTCACATACAAGCACCATACAGAACAAAGACTGGTAATTACTGAGTAGAACAGTGCTTTTCCTTGCTATTTGGTTCATAGTCATAGTTTGCCACAATAATACATGGCTTATTGAGCCATATTTGTAGTGCTTATCTTAAATGTCAGATGTGCTTCTTTATCTTAAAAAAAAATAACCCAAGCTTTAACTCACTGTGTTTGGATCTCACAGATTTAGTCTGTAGACATTGTAAATGTAGGCACTTGCATTAAGTTCAGATTTAATTTTAAGCTGGTTTTTTTTGAGAGACACTTGACATAATTAAAATCTTAATTAAAAAAATTATTTTTATCAGCCCTTCAGTTGGTGTAGATATGCTCTCCTGAACCCTGTTCAGCAAATTTTGTGTGTGTTTGGCAAATTTTAAAGACAAGGCTCTGGGGATGAGCCCAGGACTACTTACCTTTTTTCTACCTGTTCTGAGCTTACCTCTGTGTTGTATGTTTAATATTTACATCTGTTTCAAGGTTCTTCAAATACTCAAGAAATCAGTGAAGGCTGGTTTGATGCTACAGAGAACCTGACAGTAACTGATTCTTCACTGCCGCTTACAGATCAGTTCAAGCCAAGTGATGCATCAGGTGCATGTTGACTGTATTAGTTTGGGAATAGCACTGATACGACTTCTGAGCTTTGGTTACCTTTGTTCCCACACAAATATCTACCCCTGCACAGATTGAATTTTAGAAATGTTCTAAAGGTTTAGCCAGGCAGCTGGTGCTCACATCTCCTCTTCAAGGTAGGGGACGTCATCTCTAGAGTATGCAGATACCCTAAGAAACTGGGTGATATCCCCTGTGATACTCTTGCGGAGAAGCTGGTAAAATGTGAGCTGGACAGGGTAACTGTTAGGTGGATTTGCAGTTTCTTGCCAGCCTTCCTAGGGGCCAGTTTGGGCTCAGCATTTTGAATCTTCTTGGTCCTTTTTGTTTCCTCTGCGTGTTCCTCTCAGCCTCCAGTGTCTCTCATTCTTCTACCTGTCTAAGTATTCTTCAGCAGCTCTGCCACAGGATGGAACTCAGGCTCTAGTAGGAATTACATCAGCTTCCTTTTAAAGTTTGTTGCTTCTTGCCTTTGGAGCAGCAGGATGATTATAACCTACTTGGATTTCTCCTTGCACTCTAAAAAAACCCCAAAAACTTTTGCAGTAAATATTACTGTTTTGTTCTGGTGTATCACGTTGGTGTTTCATGCCTGTGGAAAATGACAGGGCAAACAAAGTGAAGTCATATTTTTTTCAGGGACACACATAGCATGAAAAGGACATGCTTTCCCGGTCCTTTGAAATTTCTGAAACAGTGATGCTAAACAGGTTTTTTAAATACTTTTCATTTTTATGTTGGAGATGAAAAAAAAATCTCAATTGCTAATTTTATTGTACTCATAAGTATACCTTGTAACGAGGAGCTCCCAATTACTGATTCCTGTAATAAATTTTGAGTTGGCTACTTCTTTTGCTAACTGGTTCTAGTGCCCAAATTTACATCTTTGCAGGACATGCACCGTTTTTTTTTAAAAAAGGAAAAAATGGCTTGTATGAGAGCTCTGTTTAACTATTCTTTTACATTCTGATCCTGAGCTGAACTTGTGAGTTTTTATTGCAAGAGCTCAGACACAAACTGTAAAAATAGAGCAAATGGAGATTTTTATAGTTCTAATCAAAGTCTTGGTAATAAGTCCTTTGCATTCCAGGGAACTGTGACCTAATGTATGACCATAAAAAGAATTCTAGAAGGGATTTTCTTCTTCTTAACCGTTTCTGAATGCCTTTTCTGTCTTCAGTATTGGTGCTTTATTTATGCAGTTAAATTTCTTTTTCTTTTCAAAATACACATGCTGAGTTATGTATTATTGTTGTAATCTACCCTTCTAGAAACACAGACTATAAAAGACACAAAAAGGGAGCTAAAGAACATATATAGTGTTCATGTCGCAGATTTAGGTCCCTTAGTATCAGAGGTAAGTCAACATATATTTAAATATAATAGTTTATTTCACCGAAAGCTGTTTTTTAACCTGTGTCAGTGAAAGTCTTTTTGTCTATTTCAGGTTGATCTGTGGCTTCATTTCCAGAAGTATAATGTTTCTGAGATTTCCATTTGTGAATATTCTGCCAATTGCAGGTACTCCATAATATACTGTAATTTTTTGCTTGCATGATTTCATAACTGAAGTACATTCAGTGAAAGACAATAGGCCAGCGCATACTTACTTACGCGATCACAATCTTACACGGGGGCTGGTGGGGGGGGAATAAATAAATAAATGCAGAGTTGGGGAGACCCTCTGCTCTCCATTTATTTGTTTTTTGTGCACCCAGCATGTTTTCCTTGGTTTCTGGGCTTGGGGTCGGGAGTGAGCTGTGGCAGCATCCCCAAGCCCCTGCACTGCCTTCCGAAACCAGGTAAGCAGGGCGGTGCCTTCTGGGAAGGAGGGGGGGGCTATGGGAGCATCCCAGAGGCCAGCAAGAAAGGTGCTGCTTCGCTTCCTGGGGTCTGGGAAGCTCTTGGGGGCCTCATGCAACCTTCCCAGGCCCTGGTAAGCAGCCCTCTGCCTCTTAGAAGGGCAGTTTGTGTTATTTTGCCTTTGCTTGCAAATCCCTGGAATCAAACCCTCACGTAAGTGGCAGGCCCACTGAACTTTCGTTATTAATGGATGATTTGCAGGATCCTAGGGATCTATCACCATATGGCTCTTGGAAGCCTTTCCCCCGTTCCCCCTTTTCCCACTTGCCTTTGGTCTCTTGTGGGCACGCAGCAGACACAGCCATCACCTGGCCTTGTGGGCCGCTGGATGCTTTCGGTTGGTTGCAGCCTTTCTCAGGGACACTCTGAGAATCGGATCTAAATAAATAAATAATGCTGGTAATTATAAATGTAGGCATTAATAGCAATAGGACAGTTCGTGAAATAAACCATGCATAGAATGAACCTTAAAACCTCAACTAATCATACTATACACTAACACAAATTACCGTAGATTAAATGTACTTGCTATATACTGCAAGACATAGAACCATAGAATTGTAGAGTTGGGAGGGACCCTGAGGATCATCTAGTCCAACCCCCTGCAATGCAGGAATATGCAGCCATCCCATATGGGGATCAAACCTGCAGCCTGGTGTTATCAGCGCCACGTCCTAACCAAGTGAGCTATCCAAGCCATAATGAAGCTCTGTAAATTTCTCATTGAAACAGAGACTGTGTAAATCCCTTCATGTGCACACCTCATGAAAATGAACTTGGTTATAAAATTTATGGAGCCTTTTGGGTATGAAATCCAGCCATTCTGTTCCACGGCAGGGCCATGAGCACAGGCTGCTCCTGTTCAGAGCGCAAGTTGTGTGTGCGCACGTGTGTTCCTGGCCTTGAGAAGGGGAGGTGTGACATAGTTCTGTCACTGCAGGCAGCGTTGTCTGTCTATGGAGAGGGGCAAGAAAGTAAATGGGCTTAGTTGATTCTTTTGCATAGGAGAAAGGATTATACCTCTTAAAGTTTTGGTTTACAGTTGAAGAGGCATATTGCATAGGTCTTAAATTTTCCATTTTTCTTAATTTTGGCACATCTTTTTCATTCTAGATACGCTTTCCTTAGTTTTAAAACAGGCTGTGATGCAAAGCTGGCAGTGAAAGAAATGAACGAGAGAGAAATAAAGGGCCAAGCAGTAAAGGTTCATCTTGTAAAGACTGCAAAAGAAAATGGGCTCCCGGATTATCAGAGTTATGTGAAACCAGAGTATGGAAACAAAGGACCACGTTATAGCTGTGAAAAGAATAATGAAAATAGAAATAACTGTAATCTTATGTTTAATGCACCCACTTCTGCCTCCGCTGCTTGCAAAATGCCTGCCATCTCTTCAAAAGGGCCCAGTATCTCCAAAAGTCCTTTAAAGTTGCCTTTGCCTTCAGCAAGTGCTCCCAGGCCTCTCTTGGACTCTTCAAAAGGGTCTCTTTGTGCTTCAGCCCCTTACAAAGTACCCAAGCCTGATCTCAAATCTTCTCAACTTTCATCAGAAAATACACATCTTGAAATTGATCAAGAGGTAACTTTTTCTCCCTATTGGAATGTATGTCAAAACATCTTTTAAATCACAGTGCATGCATTTTTCTTTTGTAAGGATAATACTGACTGCTTAACACATTGTTTAAGTGATTGGGTGCAGGCCATAGGATCGGGTGCTCCATTGTGGAGCAAACTGCCCCACCCCCACTGAAGCCACGGTTAACTTAGTCTAGCACCACCATTGATCACACTTTGGGGTAAAAGCAGGATGCTTGTTAAGGTTGGTGTTGGGGGGGATGCAGGGGCTGCTGCGGCTTTGTCACTTTTCTCCCAGCCTGACCAGATAAAGGTGTGGGCAGGTGAGAAAGGATGAGACAGCAAGTGTGTTGGAAGACTCCCCAGGGTCTGCATAAAAGGCAAGATGCACCAACAGCAGAGAGTGGTCCTAGCTGGAATGTGAAGGATTTACAAACCACAGGCAGGCTGCAGGGCAAGGAAAGTGAGGCAGAAAACCTGAACCAGACTTGGATTGCAAGGAAATGAAAGCTCCAATTGCGGATTACATTTATACAGTTACTGTGTTTAGACCTGGGGGAGATAATTTGCTCATCACGTGGCATGGAATTCGGATGGGACAGCTGCCTCCCCCCCACCTAACCATGATGAAGTGGTTGACACAGTTGCTTTGGAACAGCACGCACTCAGGCAAATCCACACAAGGTGTTCTGTGGGTAGCTGCTCCCACTTCTTTTTGCAGATGTAGTGGGAAGCATTTACTAACATTTTACTGAATATTTGTTTCAATTTTAGCTTTCCTTAGTTCTTCAGTACAAATGCAGTTTTTCCTTATTTTGTCCATTAAGTAGCTCATGTAATATTTGCCTAGGATCTTGCAGGGGGCCTCTTACCGTTGGGTTCAGTACAGTTTGTTCCAAATCCATCTGCTACCTTTATACCACCAAACGCATTAAACTTAAGAAGCTTCCGTAAAGTGGTGAAGAAGCTGGAAGATCTGTATCCAGAGCTTCATAGGCAAGTATACTTTTTAATGGTGGGATTCAGAAATTTTTTTTTACTGAAATTCTCTGGAGGCTCTCATCTCCTTTTCTCCTTCTCTTTTAGAGACAAAATTTTGGATGCTTTGGTAGAGATAAAAGAAAATAAGGGTTTGCTTAGTGGCTTATCGCTTAGCTCTATTGTCCAAATGACTTCATCACTTCTGGAAAAGAGATTTGGATGTAAATCTGACGGAAAGCAAAAGAAATAAGCAGGTGAGTACCCAAACTGCCTTCAAATTCTAATATTGCATACATCTTAGCTTGGCGGATATCTACTGGCCATTTTCTTTTATCATAAATAGAATGTGGCCCTCCAGACCTCTGTCTTACCCCCAGAGCTCTCTCATGGCCACACCTCTCTTCAAATGCCTCTGTTTGGTCAATGTGTATTCCGGAACTGTGACCAGGATCTCTTGCTTGACCGGATGAGGAGATTTGCATGTAGAAAACTGATTTTTGCATGGCTGGAATGTAGCCTATTGTAAAAAAAACAACAGTTGCTTATGTTGCTCAATTGTCTTTTCCACTGGCTGGAGCTCCCAGAAAGTTGCTCATGATGGAACTCAGCCATTGGGCTTATCAGGAACTTGAAAACATGAACAACCTCTTTATATTCTGCCTTGAATTTTTCTGTTCCATTTCTACTGCTGAGCCATTGCCTTTATTAATTGCTTAGCTATGTCAACCTAAACAGTTTGGTGTAGCACTCCTCACTTTGTAGAAGATTATCGTCATAGAATTACAGAGTTGGAAATAACCTTGAGGGTGATCTAGTCCCACCTCCTGCAACGCAGGAATCTCAACTAAACCATCCATGACAGATGACCATGTTTAACTTGTGGTCTGCTAAGACCCCTAGATGGCATACCAGGTGTCTCCCATCTTATATTTGTGCATCTAGTTCTTCCTGCCTAAGTGCGTAACTGCACATTTGTCCCTATTGAAATTCATTTTGTTTGTTTTGGCCCAGTACCTTCACTTCAGATGGAAAAATATTTAATCTGGCTTTAGAAAACAAAACGGCAATAGTTTGATATGGTCAGACTCTTAAGGTAGGGAGATAACAAGAAACCCTGCAGATATTGGATTCCTAACACAGACAGGGCACATATATGTGAGATTGTAAGTCACTGAAGGCACCATCCCATAACCTCTGTTTCACAGTTTTGAGGGCAGTATCCTACCCCAGGTGGATAAGAAAAGATGGTGAAAGACCTATGGAAGAGGGCTTACACACCGTGGTTTTTGACCAGGAACTGATGTACTCATTTATCAAATGAGTAGACCATTTCCAAGACTATATACACAGACTCCTAGCCAATATTTCAGAGCACTCCACCAGGCCTTAATTGAAAGTGGGCATTCACCAGTTTCCAAAAGAAGCATTGAATTTGGTACCTGAAGCAGGGACCTCAGAAACTTTGATTGAAATCTATCAAGTTTAGGGAAAGAACCATTATACCAAATATTTGAGGCATAAAGGAATTGTATTACAGATTTTGCACTGAACACTTTTAAAGCTTAGGGAATATACTGACCTTCCTGTGTATGAAAAAAACAGAGAATTGCAAGTTTGCTCACCTCTGCTATTTGGGAAATAGCCAATGAGTGTTCCAAGACTGTATGGTGGACAGTAAGCCCTGAATACTGAAAGCTTTTAGTCTGTTCAAGTGTATGACCATTGAGGATGCATCTATATGGGGAAAATCTATTTCCAAAAACCATGATATTTATTTATTTATCACAATTGATTATAAGGTCGCTTTCAAGACACTAATCCAAAAACTTCCTCAGTTGATGTTTTAAGCTAGATTTGGCGCATGAGAGGATAAGCAGTGTCGTCCGTATACAGTGGAAGCGGGGTGCTTCTTGCCCCCAGCTTGGGACACTGTCCATCTGGGCCCATTAGAACTTTCTCTAAGTCATTAAAAAGAGATTAAGCAATAGGGGAACCCCTCTTGACATCATAATTTTGTTAACCCCAACAGACCATATCACCTGCATATTACTATCTATATGTAAAGCTTT
Source organism: Podarcis raffonei (assembly GCF_027172205.1). Classification (NCBI taxonomy): domain Eukaryota; kingdom Metazoa; phylum Chordata; class Lepidosauria; order Squamata; family Lacertidae; genus Podarcis; species Podarcis raffonei. The sequence continues at coordinate 135,477,758 of NC_070602.1, forward strand.
ATAAGATAGAGGAGACTATTGTCCTCCATCACGAAATGCAACTTTGACCATAATTTGGATCTAGGGATGGAGTCAATGGCAGATTTTAGGTCCACAAAGGCCACATATAGATGGCCTTGGAGTGGTCTAATATATTTGTCTGCTAGGTGTAACAGCGCAAGAATAGTGATCGGATGTTGAGTACAGTCTTACCTCGGGTTGAATACGCTTCATGTTGAGCACTTTCGAGTTGCGCTCCGTGGCAACCGGGAAGTAACGAAGCGCGCTACTTCCAGGTTTCGCCGCTTGCGCAGACGCTCAAAATGACGTCATGCGCAGAAGCGGTGAAAGGCGACATGCGCATTCGCAGACGTGCCGTCACTAGTTACGTTTGCTTCTGGATGCGAACGGGGCTCCAGAACGGATCCCGTTCGCATCCCAAGGTACCACCTTCCATGTAGTTTGCATGGAAAGCAGCCTGGGCTTCATAGATTGCTGTCCTCCAGAAAAGTTGAGAATTTAATGTAAAGAAAACAGGCCTATAATTTCCCATTATGGGACTGTTATTGTTGAACCAGTTATGCCCTGTGAAATTTGCAGTTTGGCCACCTGCATTTACGTTGTTTTGTGTCATTTTTACTAACATGGCCAATTAGTAATGTGCTTCTTAAAGCAAAATTGGCCATATGTTTTTCAGCAAAACATATATTTTACTTTTGCCCCAGCTGGTGGCAGTGTTAAGCAGTGTCTCTTCTACTACGAGTTGGGCTAACTGAATGAGAACAGTCTCATTCTTGTAGCCCTAATCCTGCTCCTGACATCCTTCCTTAGCTAGGACTGTGTAAACAAGGGGCAAGACTGGAATCTGCTGGTCTGCTCCCAGCAAATGTTGACAGGAGGCTGTCTTGTGCAAGGCTGCTCAGTGACCGGCCAGACCCCCTGCTTTACTCAGCCCCCTCAGATCAGAATAGAGGTCCTAGTAACGAAGGACCTAGTTCGTATTTCCATATAATCTCTTGGGTATTGAACAATTGCTTCTTCACAGTAGAATGCAGATTTCCTTTAAAAAAAATAGCATGTTTAAATTCATCTTCAATTTTTCAAGTGACAAAAACTTGCTAGTTTTACAATCTTTTTTCTATATATAGTGACTCTGCAGCTGTCTGTGAACCTGAACGTATTTTTTCTGGGTGTGTCTGTCACTGGCATGGATGAAAAGAAAAGCCATTATTGCAGGCCTGAAAAGAGAATGCACACTCGGTTGAGGAGCTCCAAGTGAATTTAAAGAGGAACGAAATGTTAGTTTATGGAAAACTGAGTTGTTTGGAAAATGTTCCAGCTTTCAAAGATATGCACATTTGCAAGGAACTGGTGGTCTTCTGCTCTTTTACTCTGCAATGAACAAAAATCTTTGCCTTAGGTAACTATTAAGCAAAAAGGTTCATCTTTTGTTTTGATAACCATATTTTGTGTTTGTCAGCTACTGTAATGTGAAACAACTTTAGAAAATAATACGTAATTAAGAATCTGATGTGGCTGAAGTTTGTAGCTGCAGTTTCAATAAATATGTTTGGTTGTAGTAAGGTGTAAGATGTTTGTATTTTAATTGACAAGGCTCATACTGTATTTATTTGACGGGGGGGAATAAGTGCTTCCCCTTTTAAAAAAACAATGTTCATACAAAATCAAATATATTTCACAGATATATCACTTTTTGTAGTTCTACACACTGGGAACAATCCAGCAAAAATTAAACATTTTAAACTACCATGAGTTCCAGTGGGAGAGATGTGCATTCTAACGTCCATTGAAATCAGTGAGATTTTAAAGTGACTTTTCTCAGGGCTTCCTTCATGTATGGCTCACATACTGTTCAACTGGGAGATCTTGCCAACCAGCAGGTCAAAGGTGGCATTCAGCTAAGTTCTACTCAGAGTGGACCCACTGGAATTAGTGGGCCTGACTGAATCAGGCTCATTCCAGTGGGTCTGCGCTGAGTTCAGTTTAGCTGACTACACCCAAACGTTCCAGGCTTGGTCATCTTCAGTAAGGAGGCAATCACACTCTAGGAATGCACAATCCAGCCATAAGCACAAAGCAGCCATGTCACTTTACCCTTCCGGCTCTAGCACTGGAACTACCTTCATGGAATATTCAGCAGCAGCTTACCAGGAATAGGCAGGCTGCTGTGGGAACAGGAGCTTGAAAGGTGCATTCATGCAGCAGGAGCAACTCCCACCATCCCTGACATGGACTGTGCTAGCTGAGGTTGGTGGAGTTGGCTGGAGAGCTTGCATGGGCTACCCCAGTGCCTTTCTCCATTCAAATGTAAGGTGGTTTCCCACACAAAGCAACATCTTTTAATTCCTTTTAAAGAAAAAGGTGAAGGAAATTTGGCAGGCCCCTTGCCTTCTAAATTCTTCTGCTGCTAGGTTTGAGTTAACCCCTTTTCTCCCAGAAGTCAGTAGTGGGATATGAAAACTGGGCAGAAAACCATCAGTACACTTCAGATTGCACTCTAAGCAACCATCAATTAAACTTTTATTTTTGAGCTTTAAGCTTCCGATATGATAATACAGTTTTCTGCCAGGTACTTTTGACCTGTGGGACTGGCTTATGACAGAAAAAGAAATTTCTTGGGTAATAATAGCAACTGGCACAAATGTAAACATACCAGGCTTGGGACAGAAACCTTATTACCAATAAATTTAACGTTTCTAAGGATTTGGTCAAGGGACATTCATTTGGTACATGGGAGCAACACACACCTTTTTCAATTTTTTAAAGCTGATGTTTTATATATAGTATATTGAGGAAACTTGTATTTCAAATCTTTTTTTAAAAAAAATAGGTGTAAAAAAAAAATACCAGTAGAAGGTGTTTGAACACAAATAAATGCACACTTAAATGCATGCCTATCATATACCCCAGGTTTCTGGAACTTGCAGTGAGTGACGAAGTACTGCTTGAGGTGAGGTGACAACACTGCAAACACATCCCATAGAGCACCATCCACTGGGATGGACAGGAGAAAGATTTTGGAAGCATAAAGTCAAAAGTGTTAATATACGGATGAAGACAAACACACAGAAACAGCAACCCATATATGCACAAACTCCCCAGTTTTCCCTTCTTCTAGGTCTCAGGAAGTGCTTAGCAGAATAATGTATTTGTAATTATGAGCCTTTATTGTATGGATAAATACACACTTCTGTTTACAGTGCATCCAGTGTACTCCCACTGGGAATGGGTTGCCAACTGTTGACAAAAATGATGTTCGGTTATATTAGAAAGTCACTCAGGTTAACCATTTGTTCCTTTGAACTGGGGAATGAGCATTTCTGTTTCAATGGCAGGTGCTCAGTTGCTGAAATGCTCTGCACATCGTCATTCCTCTTAGTGTCAAGTCTTTGAACTTCAGAGGAATAAAATAGGTACTCTGGAAGAAAAGCTCAGTATCGGCACAAAACATTAGAAATGGCTGTCAACCACAAAGGCATACATTCATGCACAGAACTTTTTGGGTTCGACGTTTGAGAGGGGGCGGGGAAGGTCATCTTCTCGATTCAGGGCGACATTTGTTGCAACCTTCAGGCTTCACTCCCCTTTAAACATCCAGCCTGCCGAGGAGTTCTGCAGAACTCAACACCTTGCTCACTGCTTCCTGACAATTAAACCACCTTCCTGCAGTTTTGGATTTCTTTGCCCGCCCGCCGAGCGAGTCCCTTTGCCGAGGTGCCTTTCCCAAGCAACAACTTCAGGTCCTCCTCCTCCTCCTCCTCCTCTGCGCTCCCTTTGCGCGCGGGGCTTGCGCCTGGCCGGCTCCACTTCGCCGGGCTCTGCGCCCGCCTTAGCAACCAGGACCTGGCCGGCGGGGGTGGGGGCGTGGGAGGCGGAGAGGATTTCTTTCAGCTGAGCGATCCACGGGGCGATCCAACCAGAGCTTCCCCTCCCACGTGGCCCCTTCAGCAGCCGATCGCCTTCCGAAGAGAGAGCTCTGCCTCGGGAGAAGGGGCTCTGGCCAGACGCGGCTCCGGGGATCCTCTGGACGCGCGAGAGACCTTCTCGCCGGGCTCCTCGGCATGGATCGCGTCGCCCCTTTGCAGTGAGGTCCGCGGGCGTCGGCGAGGCTCCCTCGCTCTCGGCCAGCCATGGCTTTGGGGATGGTCGTCCGGCTGAAGCGCTTCGCGTGGCTCCTCCTGGGTGAGTGCTGCTTTGTGCCGATGCGTTTGGAGACAAGGACTTTGCGTAATGGAGGCGCGGGACAAAGGTGATTGTTCACATGCCGTAGTAATATAGGAAGACCTGCGATAATGTCAGTCGGTCTCCATCTAACAATTAACAGGATCTGCAATACCCGGAGGGCAAATGACAGTGCCTGTAATGCAGTCTAGGAGATTTCCCACCAAGCGAGCCGGGAGTGGGCGAGGGAAGGTGGGGTGGCTTTGAGACATTTCACTTCCTCAAACCCTTTGTGAGTGCGTTGCTTCTTTGTACAAAATTTACTCTCTCCTATTAAATTTGCACCCAGCTTCTGCTGTATTTTCCCACAGTGGACAGATGAGAGACTTCTGTTAACCCCTGAAGTCAGTACATCTCCAGCCAGCCAGCAGAGTTGAGGCAGGCTGCATCCCAAGGCAAGCTGGCTAGAAGAGTAACCTTGAGTAGTCAGGAAGAGGATGTTGGAAACAAGCAGCCACAGGGAGGGATTTGAACAGATCACCAACACTCACCAACACCGCAGACCCTTTCACACATTACACACAACAAATCCAGGTTGGCCACCAGCTGCAGACCTGACAGCCAATCTTTGACGTGTACCCATTTATGTGTTTTTCCCCCTGCACTTTAAATTTTTTAGATGAATGCAACCCTTCAATGCCAGTACAAGAATCTGAACATGTACAGAATGCATTTTTATTCCTAAAGTTCATATGGGAATAAGGGACAAGGCTTTTGCCTGCACTGAGTGTGGCGGCTGCTTTGCATCCTTGAGCCACTTGCTTCCAGGAACTGGCTGCATGTAACAGACCATGTTCTATAAATTATAAAACTTGTTTGTGCCACCCATGTAAATCCCTCTTCCTCTGCTCAAACCATTTGCCTGCAGACCTTTGTTGTTGTTTTAGGTCCATCTTTTTCCTTTCCGGGATTTGATTGTATTACAAATCCTCTCTTGCAGCATATGGAAATCAGCAGTGAAGGGAAGGTGCCTTGTGCTTTCAAGAAGCTAAGCGTTCAGAAACATTGCTAGTATGTTTACGCGCATCGTTAGTCTGGGGGTGGGGGATCTGCATCTGGCTGGCAGCTAGATCCTTATCTCCCCTCACCCTGTGTGCCCACCTGTCAATCACCTGACATCAAAATGACATCATATAATTTCTCCTGTACATTTTTATTCCTCAGCTTAAACTTTGTGCAGATGTGTCACTGCTCAAGTTTTCACCTTTCCAGGGAGTTGCTTAAAATGGACAAATATTTAGCCATGACAAATTGTATCAAAAGCAAGCAAAGGTCTAACAGAAATGGCCACTTAAATTATAAGGGATGTACAGAAAAGGAAGGTGGGTGTTGCCTAGTGGGGCTAGTAGGTTAATAGCCATCTTCTTACATGCTCATGGCTTGCTTTGTACTTGCTTTGTCCCACAGTGTCACTGAGCATGTTTACTGCACAGGTTATCTTCAGTGTATTGCTCAGGTGTCCTGAGAAGGCTACGCTGTGAGGCAAGGATTTGCACCACTGTGTTTGCCTGTTGCCTGTGGCACTGCAGTCAAGCATGGTCACCTTTGGTATCACAATTTGCTATTGCAATAATGTTATACCAGTGGAATAGATGACCCTGCCTTGCAGTGGAGGGTAAAAGTAAATGACCTTTCTGCTCCCTTGCAGCGCTATAAGTTTATGTGTTGCCTTATTGGTGGCAGTAATGCAAATTATGTTTGGTGAATATGAAGTTGACACTCTTTCCTTGGAATGGAAATGAAGCAAAGTAAAACAGCTGGGTCACTGTAGTCATGCACTGGTCTTCAGCCTCTGGGTCAAAACCCACAAATGGATAGCAAGCAAGGCCATCTCAGGTGGGTTGTAGCAAAGCTGTTGCTTCCCTGCTGGACTCTAGCTAAGGTTGACCAGACCAAAGGATCACAAAATGTAGTGTCTGGGCTAGAACACATTGTTTTGATGAGACACTCATTTCAACAATTTCCATGAATGCTGGCTGCAAAGAGGCAGGAGAAAGGCAATTTTCAGTATTTTTCAGTAAGACAGACTTTTCTGGCCAACTGTATGCCCCACCTTCCTATAGCTCTCTATGGAGTAAGAACGCTGTGTTCACTTTCTGGTCTGTTTCTCTGGCTTTCTAGACTTCTTCTACAACTGGAAGTAAGCTGGGACTATAATGCAGACATATGCTTTGTAGTGGGTAGAAGGAGGAACAGTCTTCTGTTCTTCGGAAGAGAAGCAGCAATAATTCCCTCCTCCACACGCTAAAATCTACCCCACCACTCAGAACTCAGCACAACATTCTTCCCTTGTAGCTCACCAGAACACAAGCTAAAAAACAGATTTGTGGGAGGGTATCTAGTGAAGACAAGCAGCCATTGTGGACACACAGCTGCCAGGAATTGAGACAAGGAGTTGCAGAAAAGAATCCTTGGTCTCTGTGGTGGCACAACCTTAAAAGTGCAATTTCAGCAACTAATATTACCAAAGTTTTGGATATCAGTTAGTGAAGTGCACTTAGAATTGGCAAGTGAAGCAATCATTCACCCGTTGCCATTTGGTAGCACCTGTCTTCGTGAGCAGGCTTCTCAACAATGGTGACCTTCAAAACAAAAACAAAACCCCAATTTGGTTGTACAAGGTGAGCTGTGAGTTAGCTTTTCACGTATCACCCCCCCACACACACTGGAATTAAATCTGAAATAATGTTTGCTCAGATGTCTCATTGAAATGGTGAGTCAATCAAATCAATCACTGGTTTTCAATAGCTTCTCAGCCTTTTGGCTAAGAAAAAGTGGTTTTCATTTCATACTAGTGCCGAAGTAGTACTATGTATGTTGCTTTGTGAATTACCATTTCAATAGAAGTGAAGTGTCTTAGTAGTACTATGAAGTATAAATCAAATGTGAATCTGTGAAAGCGGCTAGTGTGGAGGTCAGAGGAGGGTCTCGGGCCGGGGCACTTAAAGCTATAGAACTGCAGAGTTGGGCTCATCTAGTCCCCTGGAATGCAGGAGAGACTCATTGAATCATAGAGTGAAGATCACTGTATGGGCATATTGTGACAGCCTCTTTAAAATAGACACTTCAGAAAATAAAATGGCTTCTAAACATAATAGCAAGATGCAATGTGAATTGAACGATAACAACAAATGACCAAGGAGCTTGTTATAAATAAACAACACTCATTTCCGCATTTCCCCATTTTGACCGTAGAACCATCTGGCACTGACACATATTAAAAAGTAAATTCACTGTTTCAGAGCAGATCTAGAGCACACAGATCCTCAGGCTTGATCTACCAGGCAGTGGTACAACTGCATGAATTGCAGCCTTTGGGCTCAATGGTCTTACCACTGAGGACCACTTTAGGGGAGGACGTCTTTAGATGGCTGCAGGTGTCGCTTTAGGAGCACATCTTCACGTGATTCTCTTTGGTTAAGCTAAGATGCTTTACGTTGCTTTTATGCTTTTATTCAGTTGCTTTACGCTGGTTCCAAGCAGGACATAATACAGAATTTAGTTTGTGGGAGAAACTGTGGAAAACTGATTTAAAATTTACAGCTTGTTGTGTGCTGAAAGAGAATTATGAAAATGATATATAGGTGGTACCTGACACCAAGTAAGCTAGCAAAGATGTAGAAATCAGAATCAGGTAACTGCTGATAATGTCAAGAAACAGAAGGTATGTTTTACCATATGCAGAACTAGCAAGCCTAACCATCAGAATAAGAGATCAAGAAGACTGGAAAATGTTTGTAGAATACCGTATTTACTCAAATGTAATGCACACCTCTTTTGGCCAAATTACGTCATGATAATTAGGGTGTGCATTAGATTGATGGCGCATTTACATTCAAGTAAATATGGTATATGAAGAATCATTGTAAACAAATTAAAACATTAGCAGAATTAGAGTAAAATCAGCAGTATAAATTATGTTGAAATAAAATGAGAAAGAGAGGTTATGGAGTGATTAAATTATGTAGCAGAAATGGATAGAAAGTGCCATGGAAGTGTAGGGGGGCGGGGGAGGGAAGTCAATGTTTTTGGTGAATGTGGAAAACTAACAATGAAAATCAATATGTGGTGTTGTTGTTTTTAAAAATACATTAGTTCCAATTTGGTTTGTTTTTTACATTAAAAACTTCCAAGACTCTTGTTACTCCAGGGGTTTCCTTGTCAGCCCATTCCTTTTCCCTTTAAAATTTGAGGCAAGTATTGAAAACAATATCAAATATTTTTGTACACTTGCAGACTTCTTGAGGCAATGCTTCAGTAACAATGCTGAAAAATGAAATTGTCATACAGATTGTGGGATTCTTTTTGAGGTCAGGTCCACTGCTTTGCTTCTTGCTTCCTTCTGTGCTCTTTCCTTTGCGGAAAGACTAGTGAATAATGCATTGGGCTGTGCTATATATAATGGACTTATCTGTACAACATAATTAACTATTTACTACTGTTTAGCTTGTAACTCTTCACTAGGAAACAGAAGACGCTACAAGTCAGACCCTCTTTGGTTTTAAAGTTATTTTTATTGTCTAAGAAATAGCAAATTGATCATATTATGGTTTGGGGAAAATGTTTCTTTTGTATAAGACTTTTTATTACAGTTTTATCATAATACAGTAAAATTACAAAAAAAAAAGAAACAGAGAATTGAAAGAAAGGGAAGAGAAAAAAAGAAAAGGAAGAAAGGAAGAAAGAAAGAAAGAAAGAAAGAAAGAAAATTTGATTATTTAAAACCTTCAGTCCATGTGAACTTCCATCTTCTCCACTCTCTGTAAAACAATATTTCGTGTAAGTCAAAGTGCCTCAGAATCATTCATTTTTTTCCTACAAAAAGTTCAGGATAGGTTCCCTAATTGTTATTATTATTAATAAATGTTAACCATACTCTTTCTTTTAATTTTACCTCTATTATTGTTGTTGTTATTGTTATTATTTATTGAATTTATATACCGCCCTGTACCTGGGGGTCTCAGTGCGGTTCACAGAATAAAATTAATTCCCACCACCATTACTCCATATTGAATAATAATAAATTCTTTCATCCATATCCGTATTAAAGTCTACACACACACACACACACATTGGGTCAATATTCCATTTTTGTTTCTCATTATAGCTAGTTCATATCCAGCTCCATATGTTTAGTTCCATTTCCTGTTGTGTTTACGACAGCATCCCAATCTCCTCCTCTAGCACATTCCATTTTCATACCATAACTTTAATAGCACCATTCCCTGAATTCGATCCAGGTTGTATGCAGAGTACTCCCTCTCTGCTAGAACTATAGAAAAACCAGGACTGAAGTCCCAAACCTTTCCCCCCTTTCTACTCCATCAGTGCTATATCCAGATAATTCTCCAAATCAGCATTTTTTATTTTATCTTCTACTTTACCTCCAAATCCTTGTATGGAAGTCATTCCATTTCTACATGACCACCTGCGTCTTTCAATTCAATTATTTCTTGATCCAGTCCTGCCAGCTTTTCCTCAATTTCGTCTGAAGCCTCTGCATTTACCCATTTCCATTTTCCATCTCATATTCCTCTGGCTCATTCTTCCTCATCCTTTGACTGATTTTCTTCTTCATCATCAAACTTCGATCAATCATTTTTAATTGTTCAGCCATCAACTGTTTAACAATACCACGGTCATTGATCAATCCGAAAGTACCTTTGTCATACTGGAGGCTTTTAATGTCCTAGATACTATTAGCCATTCAGTCCACCTTAATGTTTCCCCCTTAAATCAGTCTTGGACTTCCACAGCTGTGACTGCATTATCTCCAAGTAGATTCCATTCTGACAGCTAATTATAGTTACAGTCGTACCTTGGTTCTTGAGTGCTTTGGTACTTGTACTTTTTGGCTCCCAAACACCGGTTTTTGAATATTCTTTGGAAGCTGAACGTCCAACACGGCTGCAGGAGTTTCCTGCAGCCAATCGAAAACCTTGATTTTCAAACAGTTCCGGGAGTCAGACGGACTTCCGGAATGGATTAAGTTTGACAACCAAGGTACCATTGTACTTCACTTTCAATTTCCCCACTTCTTTAGTGGCAGGAAACAAACAAACAATAATAATTAAGGATTTTTAATACGCTCCATAGGGAACTTTGCCCTCTGTTATCAGGAGTGGAAGGTGTTTCTTGGTGTCACAGTGCCAAGGTAGAGCAAATAACAGTAGTTCTGAAGTAAATTAGAGCAGTCTTCTAGGAGACTGTGTACACACTATCCCTGTAAAGCACATCCAAAGCACACACACCCCACCTCAAAGAATTCAGTTTGTTAAAGGCTGCTAAGAATTGTAACTCTGTGTTGTGTAAAGCTCAGTGTTCAGAATACTCTGAAGGAAAGAAGGTGCTTTAAAGATATGATGTGTGCATAGCCAGAGAAGTTGTAATGGTGATTTCAGAGAAACTTAGAGCAACTGTGAATAAATTTGGAGGCTTTGTGAGGAGATGAGGCCTTTGCTTCCTCAGTGATTAGAAAAAGTCAGTCTGTCTTTCTTATGGTCAAAGACTTAGACCAGACAACAGAAATAATAATAATAACATGCATAACTACATCAGCACCAAGGGGCAGAAGTAGTAGATAAAATCCCAGCTGATATCAAACTATTTGCTGCAAAACCACCAGCACATTTACTATACAGGCTAGACAAAGTCAAAGCTGACCCAGGGGTAGCTGAAGAGGCCCATGAGGTAGATGAGCAGCAGATAGCTGAGAATGTAAGAAAAGCCCATCTTGGATTACCATCTGATCAAGCATCCAATTTCCCATAGTTGCTAACCAGATGTCTTCAAAAAGCCCAAGGGCGGGGCTTGAAGGCAACTGTGGAGGGCTGGGTATGGCTGGCACCAACCTCCACAGGTAAAGATTGATGGATCCAATGTGTTGTTGCATGGCTGCTGGCCACCCAGTGCTGTCTCACCCTTCCTGCAGGTGGAGGCAGAGGAGCAGTAGATTCCTGTGCCCTTTGCATACTCATTCTCAGGACCCAACAGCTGGCGTACCCTAGAGACAGGCCAAAAAATGGGAGAAATCCAAATGTCTGTGAGTGGGACCTACCTGCCATGTAGAAGAGCCTGGGATCATGGACAGAAAATGGACATTCAGGACACTGGCTTGAGCGAAGCTGATCTAGCTAAAGGCTAGCAAGCGGACCTTAGAACCACAGCTTGGACTAAGGCATGAGTCAGTTGGCCAGGGAACCAGTTGAGGAAGAAACTAGCAAGACAGAGAAAGAGGGAGACTCCTCCTCCTCCTCTACTTCACCATTTGTCACTGATAGACTTTCTTCCGACACTTTTCTTTCATCTCCATGGAAATGGGCCTTGAGATTCCTTGCCAAGAAACCGGAATCCCTACAGACATGGAATTCTGCTCAGTCCCAGAACAAAGGAAAACTACAGCTCACCATGGGAAATGTGCGCACTGCAGGAGGAGGGAGTCTTGCTGCAATTGAATGTTTTGAACATTCTGCCGCAACAGGGTGTCTCTTCTGCAAAGGAAACAAGTTGTTCAGCAAAGGGTTTAGCTGCTTAGGTTTTGTGTTTAAGTACAGAGGGTGCAGTAGGGGAAAATGCAGGCATGTTTTAGTTGCCTTCATGGAAATAAGCATGTATTTTGTGGGACCATGCCTTCAGGTGAAGAGCTAAACATTACTTGGTTGTGTTGTCTTTTTTGTTTTACAGGTTTTTTATTCCTGTATGCTGTCCTGTGGGCCACATAGAGAGCCATGGTATTCACTTCTGATAACCACAGGCATACGCAATACCCTTCCAAATACTGGAATGTTTATGCAAGCCAGTTCAAAATGGAAAGGGTTAAAAAAGTATTTTCATAGTTCTTTAATATCATAAAGCCATGAGTGCAATCCAAGCAAATCCACTGGAGCATATGGAATGCCACTTGAGATGGTGATGAACAGTTTGATCAAAATGTTTTACATTTTGGTAGTCAGAAAAGACCAAGGAGAAAAGCTAATCAGTGGGGCATTGCCTGCCTCTCCACAGAAATGGACAGCAGCTGCAGCCCCAGACACCTGCCCAGCTGTTAGCTTTGGGCTCACTCCCAGCAGAGAGCTGGGAAGCTCTTGACATTGATAGACGATTGGTCAAACTCCATCAAGGCTTTGGAGAATCATTAATCACCTCTAGGAGACGCAATAAAGTAGAAAAACTGGGGAGCAGCTCTCGGTTTTAGATTTCATCACAAGCATTTCATGCAATCCTATGATTGCTGAGGGAGAAGCCTCTGAGGGCTAATATGTCATCAGCCTGAAGCTGTGAATGCTTTTAATTCAGGGAATGCATTGCCTTTGTCCTGGGGGGAGGGGGAGAGGTTGGCAACGCTGGGAAGTGATAAGGAGCTGAAGGGTATAAAATGATATGTTATTCTGATTTGGTTTGTTACTGTGTTGGATCCATGTTTATACAGAGTGGCTGGGGAAATCCAGCCAGATGGGCGGGTAATAATAATAATAATAATAATAATAATAATTACAGTTTCTAAAAACAAAGATTTTTCTGTGAATGAAATGGACTTCACAGTGGCAGAATGGGACTGCCCCACATTCTTCTTTCTTCCCCGCCCCCCACAAAAAGTCTGCCGTTGGTGACTAGACGACTCTTGGGACTGGTGTGGAACTGGGTGCCTGGAGCTGAGGGTGAGAGAGCAATTTGAAGGAAGCGATGCCTTCCTTATGTGAACAGAAGAGCAACATCCAATCATTTCTGTCACCTGAGCTGCACTTGGGGTGTGCCCATCACAAGGTTCATTGTCACAAGAATGACAATGGCGACTCTCTGAGAATCTGGCTGTAGTACTGCAGTGTTTAGTGGAGATGTCTACTTTGCAGGAAGTTGGATTAGATGACCCTCGGGGTCCCTTACCAACTCTGTAGTTGTATGATTCTGGGAAGTAAGGATGGATCTGTGATACATATGTGTCTACCCTTCCACCCACTGCTACTAATCAGGTTGAAGTCTTAGAAGAATAGCTGCTGGCTTCTTTTTTAGGACTGCCCAAAGCAGAGCAAAGGGATGCAGGTGGCGCTATGGTCTAAACCACAGAGCCTAGGGCTTGCCGATCAGAAGGTCGGTGGTTCGAATCCCTGCGACTGGGTGAGCTCCCTGCTCCTGCCAACCTAGCAGTTCGAAAGCATGTCAAGTGCAAGTAGATAAATAGGTACCACTCCAGCAGGAAGGCAAACGGCATTTCCGTGCACTGCTCTGGTTCACCAGAAGCAGCTTAGACATGCTGGCCACATGACCCGGAAGCTGTACACCGGCTCCCTCGGCCAGTAAAGCGAGATGAGTGCCGCAACCCCAGAGTCGTCCGCAACTGGACCTAATGGTCAGGGGTAGCTTTACCTTTTTAAAGAAGAACAGGATGCCACAATGATTAGTTTACTCATACGTTTGCTTTATTTTGACAATATTTTATAAAAATCCACATTAAATTGATGTTTCTGAGCACATTATTTCTCAAAATAGGAATGCATTTTGGTACATTTTTAATCAATAACTGTAGCACATTATGTATGTAAGTATGTCTGTATTTATGAACATTTATAAGGCACATAATTTTTAAAACAAATGTAAAAGCCGGGATAAGTGGTGGACAGCTTCATTTTGATCTACACATTAGTCCAGTTAGTGTAGATCAGTTCAGTGTGTATCAGAACTGGCAAAGATCAAATTTCTCATGTGTCCCTACTAATAAGCAGCTTAAAATATTTCTTAATGAACTCAAGTATCAGACATGTAAATTACATTAAGCGTGATAGTGGAAAATCTCTGAGCTGTTGAAAAAATCAGTCTTATGAAGAGTGTAGCACTCTTATTTTGATCCCTGGGGAAAAATATTAACTGGGCCTGGCCTCAGCAGGATTTATCCATTCTGAAGGAAATCAGCCCTGAGTGCTCACTGGAAGGACAGATCCTGAAGCTGAGGCTCCAAGACTTTGGCCACCTCATGAGAAGAGAAGACTCTCTGGAAAAGACCCTGATGTTGGGAAAGATTGAGGGCACAAGAAGAAGGGGACGACAGAGGATGAGATGGTTGGACAGTGTTCTCGAAGCTACCAACATGAGTCTGACCAAACTGTGGGAGGCAGTGGAAGACAGGAGGGCCTGGTGTGCTCTGGTCCAGGGGGTCACGAAGAGTTGGACATGATTACCGGTAAATGACTAAACAACAACAAAGCATATTTAAATTCAAATTCAAACTGTTGGATGCCCTGAGTTCTGTTGCTTTACCTTAGTTATAATCAATACAGTAGTTTGGGAACTCGGACTGGATTTGGAAAGAAATATGTACTATTGCTGTAAATTTGAAGAACTTGATGGAGTGGATTATATATGGGTTGCATTTGTGAAAGCTGTAAGTTAGTGTATTTTACCATCATAGAGAGAGTGTTGGTCTATTTTGGTCAAAGGACTATCGTGTGTCTTCATGGACTTCACAGGCTCTTTTTATATCCAGGAGGGCCCTGGAGGAAGCGCAGGGCTGCCAACATTCTGGGCTGTTAATGCCTAGCAAATAGCATTGCCTGTACATGCGGAACTTTGTCATGAATGTCAGGCTCAAATCCCCCAATGGAAATGATTGAGATAGCCAAGAACTATATTGAGTCTCTTTGCTTTCTGTGGACCAAATGAGATGTGATGTTATTCATGTCTTTAGCCTTTGCACAACTGATTATTTTTTTTAAGGCCAGCAGTGAACAATAGGAAAGGGCTGTCTTTAGTGGCATCAATCATTATCCTGAGTCTAGTAAGGCAATTTCTGTTCCACACAGAAGTTTGATAGAGGCTTTCTAGCTCCAATTGGTTTCCTGTAATTGTTGACAAAGTAGCCAAACAGAGGGAAAAACAATTCTAAATCTGAATTATACTGTCATGGAATATCTCTGGCTAGGCAAGCAGAGGTTTATCTTTTATTGATTTATTTATTGATTTATTATCTAATCAATAAAATAGTTTGTCAACTATTTACACCTGTTTTCTAGAATATATTTTTTGGGAAAAACATGGATGTTTCTATCCTGCATCTCCATGGTTTTAGGGTTTTGGCTGCTACAGTTCTTCTTCC
The DNA here is from genome assembly GCF_027172205.1 of Podarcis raffonei. Classification (NCBI taxonomy): domain Eukaryota; kingdom Metazoa; phylum Chordata; class Lepidosauria; order Squamata; family Lacertidae; genus Podarcis; species Podarcis raffonei. The sequence goes on from NC_070602.1 coordinate 135,493,065, forward strand.
CATGGAACTGGAGGGTGATTGTAAAATTATGGAAGGACAGTCCCACGATGGTGTCTTGACACTTCGGGTTGATCTCAGTAATGGCATTTCTTTATTTGTATTAATGTTTATATCCCATCTAGAGATGGGAAAGCCTGAAAAAAACCGGAAAAATTGGGGGGAAACCCAGGTTTTTTCTGTTTTTTCTCCAAATGGGAAAAAATGGCTTTGGGGGGAAATGGGGGGGGGGACTGGTTTGTTTTTTCTCTGGGTTTTTTCCAGGCCTTCCCATCTCTAATCTCATCAGAGACTTCTTTACATCTTCTCAAGGTGTATGGGCGTTCCCAGAGACTGCTTGGGGGGCAATTGATTTTCTATCAAGGAATTCTCATATTGTCATGGGAGGTGATCGAAATGCTTCGTCAGGACAAACAAATTTGTAAATATGTAGGCACCTTTGCAACAGATATTTCCTAAGCAAAAAGTTTAATAAGAGTCAGCAGAATCTTACAACACTAGCTTATAGGGGTTTTTTCTTCCTAATTTTGAATGACAGTCCTTTGGATGAACCAGCAGGCCACAGTACATACCTATCATTGGGGGAGGGGGCAGTATAGTAGTTTTTTCTTAATTCCCCCTTCTTTACTTCCTGAGGTAAAAACCTCCTCAGCAGAGGATCAGCTGGAAGGTGGCCATTATCCCATCCAATTGCTTATTCAACTGACAGTCCAACTTATTAGATCTACCTCAAATTGGGATGCAGAGGAATCACTGCCCATTAGTGTTCTTTTCCTGCTAATGGTTGTTTATCCCAGGAGTGAAGAGTGACGCATGGAGATGTTTCTAAGGGAAGGAACTCTAGCCTCTCTCTTGCACTGGTAACTTTGAAATGTGTTAGAATGAATCAATCAACTCAGTCCTGGCCTTTACCTTTCTCCCCCCTTTTTCTCTCTCCCTCCCCTTTCTGCCTTTCCATTTCAGCCCATCACTTTATGGTGGTCAGGGCATGCCATGAAGTCGCCTATGGGCAGTACATCCAGGAATATTGTCTCAGCAAGTTTCAATCTGACATGGAAACTCTCAGGAAGACTCTGTGGTGTGACTGGGATATGACTTTGGGGTGAGTTGAAATTGTTTTGTCCAGTGGGAAGAAAAGAGCTATGTAAACATCTAAGAAATGGCATGCTAGGATTCTGGAGTGTATCTCATAGCCTCCTGCATTGGTGTAAAGAACCGTTTTCTGCTTGCTAGACGAAAGGCTGTGCATCCACCCTTGTTCCAACTGGTCATATGCAATCTTCATAGTTGACCAACTAGGCTACTTTCAAGGTAATGACAGATAATTTGAGCAACCTGATAGCAAATGATGATTTGCTACATCCCCTGCCCCTGTTTTTCTCCTCATTCTGCTTCATAATCTAGCACAGCGTCCAACATTTGACAGAGCAAAATACGGAGACTTATTTTTAGAACATATTATTACAATGATTTCATCTGATCTAGTGGATGCAAGCCAAAAAATTGAAAATCCTTACATGAGCTGAACATGAAATGAAATGAAATATTTTACTTAAACAAATATTTGGATTTTAACTCTTTAACTCTTTAGCCAAAACCCTGAAAATTGAAAAAAGATTAAAATGGCAGCATGCGTTTGCAGAGAATAAAAGACGAAAACCAACTAAATGGGATGCAATACAAACCATTACATATCCTCCCAGTATAGTTATGTTGTAAGATTAGGAGTTTGAACAAGAGAGGGCTAATGAGGACAGGTTGACAGGAAGGGTTTCTTAGTCATCCACAGACCAGGTTATTATGAAAACAGCAGGTAAAACCAGAAACTGAGAGACATATTGGCAAAAGGACCCACCTAATACAGTCCTGGCTGGGAATGTTGCCACCAAGGTGCCAGCTCCAAACAATGGAGGCCCTTCGCCTCAGCGACTGGCTAGAGCAAGACAAAGAGACGCATCTGAGTCCTGAAAAATAACAGTAAAAAAAAGAAGCCTGAGAGATTGCAACATAAAAGCCCCCACTTTGGAATTCCAGGTGGTGAGAACAAAAACATAAGGCAATTTCTTTCTTTAGTTTGAGGAATTTATACCCTGCCTATTGGCTGAGGTTCTAAAGAGCCCTGAGGCTGACCAAATGGAGCAGCCAGAGCTTTGTCCCTCACAAGCCAAGAATTCATCATTGACATCCCCTGGCTCTGGTGACAGATGCAGGAAGCACTGCGAGGTGCGGAAGAGAAGGCCCACTTAAAGGAGCCACTATGCTGCCTTTCCTTGAGATATCGCCAAGCCCTGCAATATCCTGAGAACAGCCTTTCCCCATTCATGGCGGCAACTGCTCCTCCTCACAAACTGGCTCTGGCTTCAAGCCCCCACCAGGTTGGCAGTTGCCTAAAGCCACCAACAGGGGCGGCCCATCCTGTTTCACCACTGGAAAGGTGAGTGGCAGTGGCTTCTGGCAAGATCTCTCTCACAAGCTCTGCAAGGTCTTGCCAGAAGCCCCCTGCCCTGTGCCACCCCAGCAGCTGGGGAGGGGCTGGGGGATCCCCCTGTGTAAGGCAGCTGCTTCATTCTGCCTCATGGGAGGGCTGCCCTGGCCCCCCAAAAGATACAGGGTAAAACTGTGTGCCAAACCACTCTGTGCCTCACCCCCAAACAAGATACACACTACCTTTCACCTGCTTGCCCTGAAACAAATAATTTAGTTCATTTGCATCCTACTAAGTTCACCCAAATCAGTTCCGCTTCTGTTAATTTACACTCCCAGTTAATTCCCCAGCGAGAATCAATCCTTTTCTTTTAGTCACTCCGGTCATCAGTCTTTACACACCCAAATTAATCTAAACTAAACTAAACTAAACACTAAACTAGGTTCAAAAGTAATTCTGGTATCCAGGCAAGATTGCCCCCTGCACCTGTTACTAAAAGGGGGGATAAAACTCAGGAAAGACTGGCAGGCAGAGTATTTTATGTGAGGAGGGGATTGCACAGAACTTGCTTCTTTGCAGTTACTGCTTCTCTGCTCTTTGCTTGAAATTAGCCTACCAATCTAGGCATACCAGCAAGTCCAAATCTTGAATGCACCGAGGAGCTCTAATTGTTTCATGTCGGACTACAGCACCTGCTCCCTGATAATACATTATATTTCTTCCTTTTAAGATTCCTTGCCATTGCTCCTTTCAGGTTATAGCAACAAACCTCTGCCATAGGGAATCCTAAATTAGTAGCAAAGATATAGAAAGATTAAAATAAAATGATAGTCAGAAAAGGCCTTGGGGGGTTTCAGAAGATTTTTCTTTTCTTTTCTTTGCTGATTCTGACTTTGCTTTCCAAATAACCAGCAAAGACATCTTCACAGATCCCCCTCCGCTGCATCTCCACAAACTATACCTTCCAGGGTTTACCCTTTTCATTCACAAGGTCATGAAGAAAACTGCTGGTGACTCCTGACTTCCTCCTTTGTTTGCCTTTCCACTGTGTGCCTCCCAGTTTTGAAAAAGGAGAGAAGTGAACAAGGAATACTAAAGTCAAGCCAAGCTCAGTGTTTTTCATCTCCTCAATCGCCCTCTTTCCACTTTCCCTCTCTCCTTTCAGGGATGAGTGATCCACACAAAATGACCTGGGCTTATCTCCTCAAATATGATTTACATGACAACAAACAAATGCACACGGAAAAAGAACCACCCTAAAGGCAAACAATCTATGGTCAGATGCCGCAGCAAATGACAGGCACTCTCGCCTCCATAGTCTCATCAACAGCTCCCTTATTCCTAGAGTGGCGATGGCGCTGTTACTACAAGAGAGCCAGCTGTCTCTCCTTGGCCCTTGGTTTTTCCCAAGTGACTTGGCTGCTGCCTTCTTTTCTAGTTGTTATTATTTCCACCTGGGTCTGGGTGTTTCTTTTCAGGGCAGGGCAGAATTTTTCCTATGAGACAATGTGATTGGTGTGTTTTTCTTTTTTCTCCTTCAACTTATTGGTCGAGCTGTGCCAAGCTGTGTTGTGCACAATAGGGGGGGGAGCCCCCTAGGAAAATATGTTGTCTCAGCCATCAGGCACAGACCTGACTGTACGGCCAACACCCATGGCCTGCCTCTCCCCCTGCCCGCCCCAGGCCTGCATTCTTGGCTGTGGTTTCAGCAGGAAGCTATGGGACACGCGCCAATCAGAAATGAAGCAGCATATCCAACCCAAAACTGGTGCAGGAGGTGCAAGTATTTTGAAGGCAGAGTTGTATACAGTCTAACCACCTTCGTCCTATCCTGAGCACAAATAATTCTGAATGCACATAAAAAAAAAGTTGTCTGGAAGAGCCCTTAGATTTCTTACAACAAAATTTGCTGAGAGAGAGAGCGCACCCCATTTACACCAGGCAGAGGAAAATATTTAAAGCTGAGCTCTGCGTGCCACGGATTGTACTTTTTCATGAAGTGGGGCGTCCTCTTTAGTAATGATAAATCTTTTGGAGGTGTAGATTAATACATTCAACACCTGTTATTTCTGGCTCTTTTTAGACAATTATCAGTGTGCTTGGCAAACAGTCACTGTGCATATTAATATGGATATAATGAAAGACCCAACACCATGTGACTATTCTGCCAAGGAACAGTGGAATGACAGGTCTTCCTACGCCTGCTTTCAGGCAACCTACGCTGGCAGTCAGCTGCCTTCGCACCCTGTAATCAACATTCTTTTAGAACTTGGCATGGCTTTCTGGGTACACGGCTGTTTGTTGCAGTAAATACACAATGTGTGAAAAGGAGCCAAATGGGAAGCGGACACCGTTGGCCAAGGCTGCCCACCCATGAAGCAGGGTGAAGCAGCTGCCTTGGGCAGTGAAAGGCCCAGAGACTGTGCCATGGGGGTGCCCTCCCATGCCACTGTCTCCACCACAAACAGAGAAGTGGCCCCGGCAGCAGTGGGATCTCCCTGAAATCTCCTGAAAGCTCATGGAGCGCGAGAGATCTCGTGAGATTTCACAGACATCTTGCCATAAATCAGCACCACTGCCAGCACAGCTTCTCCACCAGCAGCAGCAGCAGCAGCAGCCCAGAGGTTATGCTGGCAGAGGTGGGGGCAGAGCGGGCAGGACAGCACTTTCCCTTTCGCCTCAAGTGGCGTAATGGGAGGTGCCACCCCTGGTGTGGTGCCAATGCCATGAGTTCGAGATCTGTTTCAGCTCTCCTAAGCAGCTCACTGGGAAGCGTCTGATTCAGTAGCTCATAAGTCCCTGATTCCGCCTCTGGCATCTCCATGGCGATAACCAGGAGAGCCGGATGGCATAAATGGAGTCAGCATTGTAAGGCAGCTTTCGATATTCACATTTCCTGGTTCCCAGCACCGCGATGCCCCTTTGTGATAAGCAGCAGTAATTTACATTCACATGCCGTAAAAGTACAGAGGAGGCAGCAGGTTCTGCAGCTCTGTTTTCCCAGTGCCCTGCATGTCTCAGTTTAGTATGCTTTATAATAACGAGACAATCCAACATGCAGTCAGATAGACTGTTTTATATATGCATTGGGTTGAATTATTTAAAGTCTTTCTACAAATGCCAACTCAGAAGTGGGGCTTATTTTCACATAAGAGGGTACTGGATTTCAGCCAATGACATATTTCATCAGCCAGGCTTTTAATGCATGTTAATATTGCGGGATATGGACTTTTTAAAACTTGCTTTTAACTTTAGCTTTTATATTTTTAACGTTTTGCTTCTGTAAGCTGCCTTGTTGGCCCCCTTTTTAAAAAGATGTTGTAGAAATTATTTTGTAAATAAAGAACAGGATGATACTCTGCAGTTTTAGCTGTGAATTCTGTAGTGGCAGCTGGAAGCAAAGTGAGAACATAGGTGCTTTGATAAATAGATGCAGTTGCAGGGCATGATGGGATAAGCAAAGGAATGATCCAGGATGAAAAAGGGTCAGGATCTGGAAAAAAGTTTCAGGGTTTTAGCCTCTTTCTAAGAATCTCCGGAGGAAGCAGTAAATCTATGAACCCCCACCCCACCCCCACATTTCATGATAGCCCTTTTCCTCTTTTCTAGGACAAAAAGCTACTGTACCTCTGTAGCTTTTTCTGAGGAAAAAGCAGAACTGAGAGGCGGACACTTAAGTCAGGCATCAGAAATACATTTTGAAAACATGTGGGCAAAGTTCCGCCATGCCTTCAACTCCAATTCTCGTGACCCTGGGCAAATCTAAAGGGAAATTGTGAATAATTTCATTGCAAGATTGTCCTCAGATGCAACATAGTCAGCTACCAGGCCCTTCTCTAGTTGGGCCTTCCTGATGCATCACCAAGTAAGAGGGTGGCAGTTATAGGAACCTACGAAGAGATTGCAGCTTGAGTTCTGAAGAAAGTTTGCAAAAATCTGAACTAATTGTGAAATGCTTATGTTCTTCCACAGCATACATTGAATTACCTGGCAGGATCAGGGTGTTTTTAATGCTTACTGAAACACTGGCGGAGGAGGGTGGGTGTGGGGGGTGCGGTGCGCACCGGGTGTCAGGCGTGAGGGTGGGTGACATCGCCGTGCCACACACACCCGCTCGCTGCGCGGGCAGCACCCCAGATGCTCGTTGCGGGGGTGGCGGGCCACTAGGGACACTAGGGCTCGCCGTGCGGGCGGCAGGTGGCTAGGGAAGCTCAATGTGCGGGTGGCAAGCAGCGCCCCCTCATGCTTGCTGCCTGGGCGGTGGGTGGGCGTGCAGGCAGCTAGCCTCACCTCCACACCGCTCCGGGTGCCAGGCCAGGTAGCTCCACCCCTGCTTCTGAACCCAGTTTCTGGATCTTTTAGTTAAGGCTCCCTTCTGAAGTTCAGGCCAGCAATTCATTGTCCATGCCATTTCACTCACTAAGCTAGAATCTATTCAGGCCCCAGCAATGATTTATTTCTCATATATTCCTTGGCACCACAAAGGATCTCTTGTGGTCCAGGGAACCCACTTAAGGACTCTATACAGGCTCTTGGATACCCCATAAGGGAAAAGGAGCAGTTTTTTCTTATAACAGCCCGTAATGGTTGTCTTTTTGCCCTGTCCAAAGTGTGTGCATCAGCCCTAGATCAGCAGGGCTGGGGGACCTGGGGCCCTCCAAATGTTTTTGGACTTGAATTCCCACCAGCCCCGGCCACGTGGCACTAGTCAAGGTAGCTCAGCTACAGGTTTCCCATCCTTTGCCTACAGCTAAGACTTGCCTTAATCTAAAGTAATCGTTGTTGATTTTTGGTCTCTTGTGACAGATGCACTTCTGAGCTCTTTGGGTAACAACTGGTTTACTGCAGATCCAACAGTGAATATGCAAAAACTGTAGCACTTTCAAATTGCTACTCTGATCAGGAAATAGAGCACCAAGACAAAAGTTTATGCGATAGCATCCTTTGGCAGAGGGAAATATTTAGGCTGGTATTTGTTGAGATTGTGCTAATTTTGGCAGATGACAGGCATCATTCAAACATTTTCGATGACAATTTTCCTTCTTTTTCCACTGTGACTAATCCTTTGTGGTTTGGTTCTCCATGAGAAGCTGAAATCTGCCTCACTCTCTTTAGAGATGAAGCAGATGACAATTGAGCTATTTTAATTGGATTCCAGATTACATGGAGTGGCGCATTGGTCCAAGTGGCCTGCGCTGGAATAGCCTTGGGTGACAGCATCACGCTTCTCAACCCACAATACTCTAACATGGTGTGCAGCTGTTTCAGTTGGGCAAGAGTAAAAATATCCACTGTGTGCCTAGGAAGATGGTGCATAAGCACATACCGTATTTTTCGCCCTATAGGACGCACTTTTCCCCCTCCAAAAATGAAGGGGAAATGTGTGTGCGTCCTATGGGGCAAATGCAGGCTTTCGCTGAAGCCTGGAGAGCGAGAGGGGTCGGTGCGCACCGACCCCTCTCACTCTCCAGGCTTCAGGAGAGCCCCGCCGCCAGCCCCGCAAACTTGGGGCACAGCGGGAGGCGCAGCGCGCCTTTCCCGCTGTCCCCCGACTTGGTTAGAAGGCTGGCGGGGGGGAGAAGCCTGCTCCTCCCCGTCGCCAGCCCCACAAACTCGGGGGACAGCGGGAGGCGCAGCGCGCCTTTCCCACTGTCCCCCGACTTGGCTAGAAGGCTGGTGGAGGGCTTTACCCTCCTCCAGCCCCGCAAGCTCCCAGAGCGATGCCAAAGCTGTACGCAGCTTCGGCATCGCTCTGGGTCCCGTTCTGGGGGCTGGCCAGCCCTGCAAGCTCCCATAGCGATGCCAAAGCTGCACGCAGCTTCGGCATTGCTCTGGGTCCTGTTCTGGGGGCTGGCGCTTAAGGTGGGAAGTGCACATCCCTAAGGAGGTTCAAGGCCTCTTGCTTCTCTCCCCACGCCCAGGATGCTTCAAACATTTCTTGGTCCCTTCAGTTCTCCTCCTCCTTCCCCAAACATCAGACATTCTCATCCCCAAGGGAAAGAAAGCCCTCTAAGCATTCGTTCCACAATAACAGACTGATTCCACCCAGCATACTTTTTCTCTCATGGATTCAAGCAGATGCCGTTTGTTTGTGGAACAGCAAGATCAGCAGTGACAAAGAAACAGCTGCAAAGTATTTGCAAATGGTAATTAGGATGCAACCAGAAAATAAACTGGATTTTTTTTTATGTTGAAAAAAGATTTATATCATAAAATATCCAATGTACTGATCAATAATCCCATATCCATTTTGTATCATGGCCTGCAAGAATTATCTTTCAGCCAAATAACCAATAAATATCTGGTCCTTTGCCTTGGGCAGAAAAAAGCCTTTGGGCCAGCCGCACGTGGGCACAATCTTCACAGCCACCCAGAGGAAAAGCAAAAAGCAGCAGGAAGATGTGCCATCTCCTCAGTCTCGCTGTGTGCCCAGAGGGGCAAGTGAACAGGCAGCAACAGCTTTATGGAGCAGGACCAGTGGGCCGCAGGAGTCAGCCCTAGAGCCCCCTTCAGGAGTGTGGACCTCAGGCAGGTGCCCAGCAATGCCAGCCCTTGATTGCAGCTTCTGGAAGCTCCTGACCAAGAGCTCACAAACAGGCCTTGCAAACAGGGGTGTTTGCAAGGGCGTTTAGCGGGGGGAGGGGGGAGTACTGTCTCATGGTATGCATAGGACCAAGAGACATGGAGGGTGAAGAAGCTACTGCAGTGACCTGTAACACCTGTGGTATATTTGTTTTCCTGCTGGGGGAAATGCAACAGTACAGTTGTAGCAAGTGCCAGCTGGATGTCTTGCTGGAAGAGAAGGTACAGCAACTTGAGACCCGTCTAGTCACACTTTGAGCTACAGGACAACGTTCAGAGTTTCTTGACAGAGCTGAGTTGATTGTGACTGAACAGCAAGACGGATGGGGTGCCCATTGCAAGAGACTAAGCTCTGGAGGAATGTGATGCGCAGGACAGCCACAAGCCATGCAGTGTCCTTGGAGCTGCAAAATCACTTCCACACTCTCACTTCGCACACTGATTCTGGGCCAGAGGAGCAGTTGCAGACCTCAGAAAACACCAAGGGGGCCGTGAAAGGTACAGCAGAGCACAGAGTGATTCCTGCCACCCCTCAGAGACAGGAGGAGTTGGACTTGCAGGAGTCCTTTTCCATTATTGACCCAACCCCTTCAGATCTCACGGTGAGCATGCCAATAACCCACTTTCTACCTTCCAAGGAGATGATATTGTAGAAAGCCCAGCAAAATGTAGATAAGCTCCAATAGACAAGAGGGGAAGACTCAAGAAGAGCAGTTGCAGACCTTCGAACACCCCAAGCAGGCTTTGGAAGGCACAGTGTTTAGAATGAGGAGGAAGAGATGAGTGGTGGAGATAGGTGACTCCCTGCTGAGGGGGACAGAGGCAGGAGGGTGTGGAGGAAACAGGGTGTCCTGGGAGGTGTGCAAGAGATGGGCTGCAGCTTACAGTGGGTGGCAAGAATATGTTTGCTAAGAGTCTCGCAAACCTGATGAGGAGGGCTTTCTTTTATTTATAAATATTTTTATTAATATCCAATTATTAAAATCCAATATAAACCACATTTTATCAATGTCAAATTACAATTTAAATTCAAATATACAGTGGTACCTCGGTTTACAAACTTAATCCATTCTGGAAGTCTGTTCTTAAACCAAAGTGTTCTTAAACCAAGGTGCGCTTTCCCATAGAAAGTAATGGAAAATGGATTAATCCGTTCCAGACTTTTCAAAACAACCCCTAAAACAGCAATTCAACATGAATTTTACTATCTAACAAGACCATTGATCCATAAAATGAAAACAGTAATAAATGTACTGTACTATAAAATAAATAAAACAGTATTGTAAATGATAAAAATTAGAATTAAATTATTTTCTTACCTGCACTGATGATAGTCATTGTTTGGAGGGGGGGCTTTTATCCATTTCCACAGTCACACAATCAATCAATCAATCAATCAATCAGACCCCTCCCCCATGCTGCTGTGGGAAATGCTCCCTAGAGGGGGCGCCTTCCACAGCAGCATGGGGGGGGGGAGTTGCGCACCTGCCAACCTGGGGCTACTCGAGGGTTTGCAGTACCAGCACCTTTCTCCCTCAAAGGCTAAAAGTGTGGCACTTCATGGTGAGTACTGTGAGGGGAGAAAGGCTTTCTGTTGGTCATCAGACGGTGGCTTTTCCACCTTCCAGCCCTGGGAGCCCTCCCAGCCCAGGACTTTGAGAGCAGCCGAAGCCGTTGGGAAGAGAGGAGTTCAGGGATATTTGGAAAAAAATAATTTTATACTTTGTGTGTCCTTGTTTCTCAGTTTGATCCTTTTATATGGTTTTGTATGTTTTGTGGTATTTTATGCATTGTGATTTGCTATTATTTTTATTGATTGTAGATTAGTAGTTCTTTATTGTAATTGATATGTGTAACCTGTAAACCGTTTAATTCTTATTTGATGTTTAATTTTACTGTTTACTATCAGATTATAATGAATTATTAAATATTGCTTTATTTGTTATAAGTTGTTTATTTTAAAGTTATTCTGACGTTTTATATTGGATCAGCTTGTTGCTATTAATGTTTGATGTTTTATTATGTTTTTATATGTGTTGGAAGCCGCCCAGGGTGGCTGGGGCAACCCAGCCAGATGGGCAGGGCATAAATTAAAAAATATTATTTTTATAATATAGCACCAGCACCATTTTTCTTTTAAAAAAGGACTGGCACAATCCATGTTGAATTATTCACTGTCTTGAGTTTGCAAGCCAAGGGGGCTTTCGGTTATTCACGAGACAGCATTTGCAAATGTACTTCTTCATATGTACCAGTACATGTTCACTTGCAGCATAAGCCTTTTAAATGAGCTGATTCATTATGCTATTCGTTGTTGTGGTGGCCTGACTGCCGTTTCTAAAGGGAGCTTATCTGAGTAGTTATTATAGCACAGCTGTTTAGATGGCTTGAAATGGATCAATATGATTGATATGGAAGAGTAAGTGCGGTGGTTCTGGGGAGGCTGAGAAATCTGGCACTTAAATGGATGCAGTTAGTAGAAAGTGGAGATGTGAGCCATTCTCTTCCATTACTGAAAGTCCCCCCCCCCCCCCTCTGCAGGCCTGGTTTGGTCACTGATGACAATTAGGCTGCCCTTTCTCCTGAAGCAAATCCTATTGAGTTCAATGAGACTTCCTTCCAGATAAGCAAGTAGAGAATTGCTGCCCAAGGCAAGTTTTTGACTCGGAGGCAGTGCTATAGAGTCATAATTTCCTGCTGTTAATGCATTTGTTGCTTGTATCACACGTGAATATTTAGTCAAACTGGATCTTCCAACGAAGGATCACTACAAGTTTCTGTGCAGCTGCTCACTTTCTTGCAGTGGCCTTGACTTTAATCTATTGACTTAAATAGTAAAAGTCACTGTCCTAGTTCTGTACTGCGTCCCCTACTCACTTGTTGCCCAGCTCAGGAAAAGTCTGGCATGCTGGTTTCCCTTTGGGCCGGTGGGCATCTGCGGCCATGGTGAGCAATTTCTATTTGCGTTGTTATGTTGGGCAGAAGGGCAAGTTCGGCCACGAGCTTCTCAAGTTCAAGTTCCGCCCTGATGGGAAACCGAGATATGCAAACAACAGCAATTATAAAAATGTCATGATCAGAAAAGAAGCCTATGTACACAAAAGTGTGATGGAAGAGCTAGAGGATAATCGAGGACAGTGAAATCACAAAGAAGATGATGCATTATCACCCCTCCTGACAGAGTTGGTCGGCAGGAATTTGAAATTGTAACTGGTGATGAACACATCTCTTTTACCACATCAAAATTTGTTCTTTTATTGATTTAAATCAGTCCAAGGATCCAGAGGGTCTAAAAGTATTTTACTCAGTGCTTTTTGTCTTAAAAAAAAAAATGTTTAAAGGTACTCTCATTTTCCTACTCATATTGAAATACTGCCCCTCAATGTCTCCAGAGACAAAGTATGAGTGTTCTCAAACCATGAACCTGGTGCTTAAGTTAAAACAGTTCTTTAAAAAGCTAGTTAAAAAGACTCTTCTTAAAAACCTAAAAACTCCCTTAAAAGAATCAAGTCTTTTTAAAGAATTGTTTTAATTTATTTTGACTACAGCAGACCAACACGGCTACCTACTAGAATCTGGTGCTTAGGTTCAGGGATAATGCAACCTCACCTCCTTGGGCAGACGAACCACTCACAAATAGTACTTTCATCTTATCAGAATTGTCCCTCCTACAGGTTCTTCCTGCTCCAGATTGTTATTCCCCACCCCCAATATAGAAGCTAAGCACATTCTATGCCAATGCCATCATGCTAAATATGGAAACCACAGTGCTGTTTCTAAAGCAAAGCCACATTTTGATTTGTTACTGCCAAACATTTGTTTTTCTGAGTTGGATACATAGGGAAAATAAGCAATATCACCGCTTAGCTATGTTTATAAATAGAAATTTATCTTAATAACATTTTACTTTTGGCACAGATCTTTCTGAAAGTCCAAAAGCTGCTTGCAAAGTATTTTGCACAAATGCATTTTTTCCCTTTGGGACTTCAGTGTTACAATTTCCAGAGCAGCAGCAGCAACAATTGATCTGTTAAAAACGGTTAGTTAAAAGGGTGCCCGTGGGGTGGGCCCTGCTGGCCATAGAGTCAGCAGCAGAAATTGAGAGCTCCCAGAGAAAATACTTTAAAAGATGGATTTCTCACTCTGAAGTACAAGTATTATGAAGCAAATAAACTTTTCAAGCAGGAAATGTGGAAAATAAAGATATGGAAAAAGTGCAAAGAGAATTGATATTCTTGAAAAGAGAATTTTTTGAGCAAATTGCTGGCCAAAGCTGTACAGTCAAAAAAGTAAAGATTAGCCTAATAAAAGATAAAATGGGTAGTATTCACAACTTGATGAAAGATAAGTTGGGAGTATTTCAGGAGTTTTACCCAAGAGTTAGCAGGTCACAATTCTTTGGGGAAGATGAAAGAATATAGTGAGACACACTGGAAGATGAAGCTAGAAAGGAGGGAACAGAAATAGGACCACGGGAAATTTCTCTTTGGGAAAGGGTGAAAGTAACAGACCCTTTAAGCTCACACCGGAACGTGTGAAAGTCTGACTGAGATCCCTGGAGTTGCCCCTCAGTCAGCTGTTTAGGCTGGCAGCGCAATCTTTTTTTATATATAAAATATTTATTAAAGTTTTACAAAATGAAAAAAGAAAAAAGAAAAATACAAATAAAAAACAGTTCCATCTTTCCATTACATTCTTTCATTTACTTAATTCCCGAACCTCCTCTAACCTCCCTTTTTGTATTCCAGTTTAATTTGTCAGTTCAGCAAATCCTTCCCCTCTTTGCTTATCCTAATCTTTAATCTTAAAATAATGTAACATTAGATTTTTGCTTATTAATAGTCCATTTTTTCATACTTCTTATAGCATTATAGCTAAAAACCACATAACTTTTAATCCAACATCATTCTAACATTCATTAATTTTGCAATATTTCTGTAAATAGTCTTTAAATTTCTTCCAATCTTCTTCCACCGACTCTTCTCCCTGGTCTCGGATTCTGCCGGTCATTTCTGCCAATTCCATATAGTCCATCACCTTCATCTGCCATTCTTCCAGGGTGGGTAGATCTTGTGTCTCCCAATACTTTGTGATAAGTATTCTTGCTGCTGTTGTGGCATACATAAAAAAAATTCTGTCCTTCTTTGGCACCTGTTGGCCGACTATGCCCAGAAGAAAGGCCTCTGGTTTCTTCAAGAAGGTATATTTAAATACCTTTTTCAATTCATTATATATCATCTCCCAGAAAACCTTAATCCTCGGGCACGTCCACCAAAGGTGAAAGAATGTACCCTCTGTTTCTTTACATTTCCAATATTTGTTATCGGGCAAATAATAAATTTTTGCCAGCTTGACTAGGGTCATGTACCACCTGTATATCATTTTCATAATATTCTCTCTTAAGGCATTGCATGCCGTAAACTTCATACCTGTGGTCCATAACTGTCCCCAGTCAGCGAACATAATGTTATGTCCAACATCTTGTGCCCATTTAATCATAACAGATTTCACCGTTTCATCCTGAGTATTCCATTTCAACAGCAAGTTATACATCCTTGACAAAATCTTAGTTTTGGGCTCTAACAGTTCTGTTTCCAATTTTGATTTTTCCACCTGGAATCCAATTTTTTTGTCCTGATTGTATGCCTCCATTATTTGGTAATAATGAAGCCAATCTCGCACTTTATTCTTTAGTTTTTCATAACTCTGCAATTTCAATTTGTCTCCTACTTGTTCCAAAATTTCCCAATATTTCGGCCATTTGGTCTCCATATTGAGTTTTTCAAGGCCTTTGCTTCCATTGGTGATAACCACCTTGGGGTTTTATTTTCAAATAAATCTTTATATCTTATCCAGACATTAAATAGTGCTTTCCTGACAATATGATTTTTAAATGCTTTATGTGCTTTGACCACAGATATGCATGCCAACCAAATACATTGTTAAAACCTTCCAAATCCAAAATGTCTGTATTCTCAAGGAGTAGCCATTCTTTCAACCAGCAGAAAGCTGCTGATTCATAATACAGTTTAAGGTCTGGCAGGGCAAATCCACCTCTTTCCTTTGCATCCGTTAAAATCTTAAAATTTATTCTGGGCTTCTTGCCCTGCCAGACAAATCTAGAAATATCTCTCTGCCACTTCTTGAAACAGTCCATCTTGTCTACAATTTGCAATACTTGAAACAAAAATAACATTCTTGGCAATACATTCATCTTTATCGCAGCAATACGGCCTAGCAGTGAAAGCTTCAAGTTTGACCAAATTTCTAAGTCTTTTTTCACTTCCGCCCAACATTTTTCATAATTATCTTTAAATAAATTCACGTTTTTGGCTGTCATGTTAATCCCCAAGTATTTCACTTTTTTAACCACTGTTAAACCTGTCTCATTCTGAAACCTCTCTCTTTCATTCTCTGTTAAATTTTCCCCCAAAACCTTTGTTTTTAGTTTGTTCAATTTGAATTCAGCAACCTGACCAAAATCTTGAATCAGTTCCAAAACTCTTTTGGTACTAGATTCTGGCTCCTGTAATGTCAATACTAAATCGTCTGCAAATGCTCTCAATTTATACTGTTTAGCTCCGACTTGTATACCTTTAACCAACTGGTCTCTTCTAATCATATTCAGCAAAACCTCCAAGACTGATATAAAAAGCAATGGGGAAATTGGGCAACCTTGTCGTGTCCCTTTCTCTATCTTAAATTCCTCCGTCACCTCATTATTAACAATTAGCTTGGCCTTTTGTTCAGAGTAAATTGCACTTATACCGTTAACCATGTGGAGGACTTCCTTCCTAATAAGTCTGTTTAGAATTAAAGCCTCACCCGCTGGTCTGAGAGCTGGCAAACAAAACGTGCTTTTCTTGGACATGCCAAATGTGATTCTTTTTGGTGCTGTTGTTTTGTAACGTCTGTCCAAAAGTAAATTGATCAGAATGCTTGGACTATTTCCCCCCAAATTGGCTTATGTTAAAAGAAGGATAACAAACGAAAGAAAAAAGCCAAAACATTTTTGAGGAAAGAGTAGAATTTATACTGTGGGAAAAGTTTTTCATGTGCCCATCTAAGGTGTCTGTATGGGACGGCTCCATGTGAAACTGGTAAAGCAAAGGGAGGCTCCATGTTAATATAAATCACTCGGCTGTCATTGCACTCAGGGAATTTTTCTTGGGGCTGCTATTTAATAATCTAATGGGAACCGAAATCAGCTGTCACTCGTTTAAGGGAAAGGGTTGTTTAAAAAAATTAAAAAACAAACAAACCCTAAAAGCCCAGTTCCATAGTGCGACCTTTAAAAACAGAACAACTTTAAAGCAGGAGTAGCATGCCAGGTGGGACGCGGGCAGCGCTGTGGGTTAAACCACAGAGCCTAGGACTCGCTGATCAGAAGGTCGGCAGTTCGAATCCCTGCAGCGGGGTGAGCTCCCGTTGCTCGGTCCCTGCTCCTGCCAACCTAGCAGTTCGAAAGCGCGTTAAAGTGCAAGTTGATAAATAGGTACCGCTCCAGCGGGAAGGTAAAAGGCGCTTCTGTGTGCTGCTCTGGTTCACCAGAAGCAGCTTAGTCATGCTGGCCATGTCTCAGGGAATCCCCGCCCAATCATTCAGTTTGTACAAACTCGACACACACACGACATATGCTATGCTTCTGTTATAAATTCATAGAAAATCAACCATACATCGGATCTGCACCGTTCCACTTTTATTTTACTCCATGAAGGAAGGACTACAAAATGGGGAAGGTTTGATACAGGCCAGCCATAATCCCTTGAGCATACCAGCACATACACAGGAGCCCTGCCCAGTTGCTATGCCAACCCTGATGGTCCTAGACAGAAGACCATCAAGGTCACAAAGGACTTGCATATGGGAGTGGATTCAACACAGACTGGAACAAAGGACAATGATCAGCTCTTCCCTCTGGGGGCAGAAAACTGCCAACTCCCCTTTGTCTCCTGGAAGTGACTCGTGGGGAGGGGGAGAGAAGGGAACCAGCCAGGTGACAGGACACTCAGGTTACCTCCACAACTCCTCCCTCAACCCCTCCTTGTTGTGATGTGTCAATGATGTAGTCATGATGTACTTGTGATGTAGTTCTAGGGGTGTAGTTTGGGGGATTAGTAACTAATAAAAGTTGGGGTCTTCTTTGTTCTGTGCTTCCATTTTGTTTCACCTGGTGGCAGGTGGGAGTCCTGTTGCGACAGTCTTCAATAAAGACCAAGCCTACTGGCTGCATTTTTGCTCTGGTATTCCTGGCTGGTGTCCTTGTTTTTTTGTCCAAGGGAGCCCTTGGATTTCTCCATTAACAGCCACATGACCTGGAAGCTGTGCGCCGGCTCCCTCGGCCAATAAAGCAAGATGAGCGCCGCAACCCCAGAGTCGGCCACGACTGGACCTAATGGTCAGGGGTCCCTTGACCTTTAGCATGCCAGGTGTTGTTGGACTCCAACTCCCATAACTCCCAGCCAGAATAGCCCAATGGTCAAAGATGATGGGAGTTGCAGTCCAAGGACATCTGGAGAGCTGCCCATTAGCCACCCAATTTTTTTATTTTAAATCAAGCCAAGATTTCCAAATGTAGCCGCAATGATGGCATTCTAATCTCCTGAAGGAGGAAGGTGGCATGTTTGAGTAAGACTCAGTTCAGATGTCATGGAGCTGAACATTGTGGGTTTGTAAACTCTGCCCCCCTCCAGCCTTGGACTTGTGCGCCCTATTCCTTCTTTGGGTGTGAGATAACCCTAGTATTCTCTTAATAATTGAATCAGATAAGTTGGTTACAGCTGAACTGCTTCCAAATTAAGAATTGAAACCCACTTAAAATTGTGATTTCAGTTCCAGGTTTAGGGGCAGACTATGGCTAGTGCAAACTACAGTTTTTCTGATTCAGATGTCTTGGTAAACTATGGTTATTTCCAACATGGAAAGGGGAGGGGAAGGGGCACATGGCGGGAGGTAGAGGAGGAGGAGTATGTGAGCCAACATACTCAGGATTTATATTCCTGTGCCACATTTCCATATTAACTTTGATATTAAAAGACCTGTGATGCCTCAATCAGTCTGATATAAAGCCTGAAATTAGTAGTCTTGCTTGATTATATCTTTAGACACTAGGCCATTCCTCTTCTCCCAGGCCTTTTAAATTGTCAGTTATTGTTTTTATTTGTTACTGTGGTGTGTATTTTAGTATGTTTATATTGTAAACCAACCGATCTTTGAATGAAGGGTAGTAGAGAAATTTAATTAATTAAGGCTTGCAAACTATTTTTTTCTGCCAAGAATCCAGTGCCTGCTGTCTTCAAGTGCCTGTAATTCAACAGGGAGGGGCCTGTCTCTTTCCCTTAAACAGAAAAAATGCTTGCGCATGTGATTTCTGAAGGTATTTGGGGTGAAAGCAGGTGTGTGTGCGCGTGCAGAAAGTGACATTCAATCTGAAATGTGCCTGCTCATAAATCTTCTTTTCAACAGAGTATCATGTCTCAGTTAGAGCAAATGTGAAGAGCTCTTTGCTGACATGAGTGAGACAAACAGAAAAAGGTCAACTCTGGGTAAAAAGAGCATTTTGGAAATCATTGTTTATACCTTGGCACCACATAATCCTGCCAGAACCCACATGGCTTCTGAGAAGCAACTTTTTGAAATATGTGTGCAGCAGAAGATAAAAGCTCCAAAAATGGATCTGCCTGGAGAATCTAGCGCTCAGGTGGTGAAGCACCTACCCTCAAAACACCTTCCTTCCCCAGTGACCATGTCTTCTCTCTCTCTCTCTCTGTCCTTGCATTAAGTGGTGAGGAAAATAAAAACAGCCTTGTAGTTTGGGTTTTAGCTTAGTATCTTATTTTCGTTGCGTAGGCAATTGATATGTAATTCCTTTGCAGAGCCAAACTCTTAGGAAGTGATTCTGAGCATAAGCAGTTCTGGCTCAAATGAAGGCCAAATGGCTGCAGAACCCAAGTTCTTCATCCTTCTTTTATAGGAAGTACTCTGAAGATAATGCTATTTTGAGCACCTACTGATTATAAAAGACTTTACTAGATAAGGAAAAAAAGAAAGAGTGATAAACAAATGCAAAGAGAATGGTTTCATGACGCCTCCAAAGAGATAAAGCTGTCCAGATGGCAGTGCTAACTGGGCCAACTGTTACAGGAGACATACACAGCAATGTCTATTTAATTGCTCCTCACCCAAACTAATTTATTAGTTGAACCCATACACAGATGTTCCACACCCATTTTTAAAAGTTTAGACTGGAATGTTTTGTCTCTTTGGTTTTTAGCAACAGCAGTTGACACTTGTTTCCATTATAAGATCCAGCACCAATTTTTTTGCCTGCTTCTGGAGTGATACCTCAGGGATAGTTAACAAAAGTGCCAGGTGAGTGATTTCAAGATTATTCTTTCTAGAAGTGAGTCAGAAGTGCAGTAAAATACAGTTCCGAAGACTGTAACAAATTAGTAAAGCAACATAAATATGAATTCTTCATTTAGTATTTATCTTCAGAACATGCCTTTTCACAGTCCATTTATTATAACTCCACTTTGTCAGCCTTGTCAGTAACTTCCTCTGGAAAAATAAGAGCCAAAGGATAACACAAAGTTATCCCAAAATGCTGCAGCGACTCTGCGTTACTCAATAAACTGGAAGAACAAAATTACCATTTTATTGTTATACTTGTTTAGTCAAAAGCCACACTAAAAGTGTTAACTAAAGAGAGATAATTTTAAATTACAAATATTATTTGTGAGGAGCTACCCCACTCTGTACAAGAAGCGTAGGCAGAAAAACCCCAAACACTTCTCTCTTCATTTTCTAATTTTAATTTTCTAGGCAAACCAGTGGTCTTGGTTTTCCTCATTACCGCATCTAGGTCTTCAGAGTCCATCCGGAACTCTGTGACTTCACTTGTGTGAAATGCTGAAGGCAGGAAGCCAAAGGTTGTCGTCCTTGAAGGCCACTCATAATAGTTGGGCAGGTGCTTCTTAGCCTACGGAAGTTGGATCAAATGCTCTTGGTTATTTGTAGCATTTGTTAGAAGGGGCACATTAAAATGATCTGAGTATAATATAACAGCTTTTATGGATCCTCTAATGTGAAACATCTTTAGGATTCCTTCAGACAGATTCTGAAGCAATTTCCTTGTGTCATAATAAGCTCCCTCCACAGAGTATTTTATTTGCGGCTTGCATTGAATATTTCATTTTCTGAGACTGTGGGGAAGGCTGGAGTTGCCTGTGATTCCTCTTTAATATCTCTGTGGCACAATGCAGTTATCTGCATGAAAATCTTGTTCTGTACGAAATATTATTCTCTGCCAAGTGTTATTCTGAAGTGATTTCCCCAAGGAGAAACACTCAGCCACCTTCCTCACTTCCTACTTTTAAGAGTGTCAGAAAGCTTCTGTCTGCCATTTGGTTTCTTTCTAACTTGTGTTCATAGAAATAGCAAAGTTGTTGGGAAATGTATGGTATCTTTTAGGGCAAATCATGTAACAGAATGAAAATATAAAAATGCACTGCTTAACATGTAAAGAACACTTGTCATAACAAAATAGAACGTTATGAACTCCAGAACAATATGAGTGGGAATGACTGAAGTGTCACGTTTGTTTTTCTGCAATTCTACATAATATGATGAGCTATGTTTAGGCCGACCACTTACAACGTAGAGCTTTCTCTGGGGGTGTATCTCTTTTTTCTGGGGTTGGGGTTTTTTTGGGGGGGCATTGTGTCTTGTGCTGAACAGCAGGTAGACGATAAAGGTGGGAGTCTGTAGGGGTGGAAGGATCTGTCAGTTTTGGCCGTCTTGGTTTTGCACTTTTCCAAAGTTAAATTCAGTTCTCAACATTTTGCAGCAATTTACTATTTGTTTAAATTCATCATTTAATGCATATTTCTCCTAATAAACACATTTTTATATGCAGTTCCCCTTAATATTTCTCTGTTATTGTGATTGATTGGTAAACTGCACAGCAAAATTTGGATAAGTGCAAATTTGAAGGACAGCTGTGTTTCATTTGCATGTTGTTTCTGAAAGGTCAGATTTGATAGATTTGCTCTGAATGAGACCTGAATTTCTCTCTGTTCCTGGGGGTGCTTGACTTACCAGGGTACATTTTGTGAAAGTGTAATGGCTCCCTCCTCTCCCCTAGATTGTACATGAGCTGTGATAGATGCTTCCCACTGTGTGATATTTCACTGAGTGCTCCCATTGCCAGTGCTTCTTGCTCATGATTATTTTGGATTTGCTTTAATTGCTATGTAAATTGAGTCCCTGCTGGCACACTCGCTTTCCCCCTTGCTTCTTTTGATACTGTGAGCTTGCTTTTAAATGATGAAGGACATCCTGGTTCATGGGAGGACTCAAATGCTCTTGTTTATTTATGCAAGAATACTAGGATGTGCTAACTGTGGTTGCCAAATCTTGAAGACAATTAATCAATCACCAAAGTTAAATAATAATCAATTACGTAACTAACTAACTAATAATTATCAGCCCAGAATTGCCACTCGTTTACTGCATCATTCTGCGTCCAACGCTTATGGGATGGCCATAAACACACATTTGATCCCTGAAACTGCAGGGTTTTTATTTGTTTTGTCACATTGAAACACTTCTGGCCCAGCATCATTAATCCAAGTGATATGTCTCCTGAATAACATGTGAACATACCTGGTGGCGGTATGTGCCACCCCTCCTAGGCCCGCCCGCCTCTTTCCCTGGCTGGGGCTGGCCGTGGCCACAGCGCTCAGAGCATCTCTCCGCCGCAGCTGCAGCCAGCCTGAGCCAGGGAAAGAGGCACGCAGGCCTGGCAGCGGCACTGATGATGGCAGGCTGGGGGCAGAGGCAGGACCCAGCTCCCACCTCATCTTCTAATGGCTCTCCTCTGCACACTCTCCTCCGGCCAAAGCGACCGCTCCACATAGTGCTTCCGGGGCACAGCAGTTCAGCGTCATCACCCTCCCAAGTGTGCATGTGCCAAAAAGAAAGAAAGAAACTGGACATTTCCTGTAAAATGTTGGTCCCAAAATGTTAGTCCCCAAAGAAGAAATGATTGGGAAAACACAGATATATGGCAACCTTATTTAACCATATCCTCTTGCTTTTGGATTACTCTGAAGTAAATTAGCAGCCACTTCTGGGTATAAAAATATTAGTTGTGCCACTGGCATTCATTTTCAGATAAAATGACCCACTTGTTCCATACACGTCCCAGCCAAAGCAATGCACACAGCAGGTAGTTGATTATTGTCAAAAGCAATCACTTACAGTAGCTTCTCTGCAGGACTCTATGAGTACACTTGCATTCAAGTTCTAGCATTGAGGCAACTGTTCCCAGTCTGCTTTTCAGCAACAGGGCACCACACATGGCAGCAGCTGCTGCTGCTCTTCCCTCTTCAGTCTTCCCTCTTCAGTCCACTCATCCCTCCACTTACATAATCAGCCTCTCCATTTCGCTCCTCCAAGCCCATTGTTCTGCCCTCCATCCCTGAGAGCTCTGACTATTCTTCTGACCCTGGTTCCTGCCTCCTGGGGGGTCACTGCACTCCTAAATTGATGGGTCCCTCTCCCAAGTCAGTTTCCAGCCCCCAGTGTCCAACACACATGCGTCCAAGTCCTGCCAGTCCTGCCA
Source organism: Podarcis raffonei (assembly GCF_027172205.1). Taxonomy (NCBI): domain Eukaryota; kingdom Metazoa; phylum Chordata; class Lepidosauria; order Squamata; family Lacertidae; genus Podarcis; species Podarcis raffonei. The sequence goes on from NC_070602.1 coordinate 135,515,696, forward strand.
ATGCTTGACATTTGAACCATCTGTTTTTGTCTTGCTGTGCTTAAGAAATGTATGGAAAGTGAATACGCCACCCCAGTATGTGCTTTGGAATCCACAGGTGGGTCATAATATCTGCATAGGAAACTATGTGCATACAGACCATGCAGTAGGAATTTATGCACACATTAATTTCATATGCCTATGAACGTATGAAGAAATGGGCAAGTGAAGAAATGGAGCGCCCGCCCCCAAACATTCATTGAAAACCTGAACAGGGCTTTTGTCTTTCCAATCAAAAATAAAAAATAAAAATGCTCAGTTATATGTAGTCATTACAATCATTTAGAAATACTAAAAACAAACTGCTCTGGTTGTCATTTAGCTTAGAGCTCTGAATGTTGACACCTGAAAGAATATTGAATTCTGCAGGTTTTGTTGCTGATTTACCCTTCTTGATTTTCTAACTTGTCATAATTTTAGGAGCATACCCAATGCATTTTAAATGTAGTGTGGCACAGAGCAATTATGCATCATGCAGGTAGACTAATAAAGAAGCTGTAGCTGCAACTTTGGGCAGACAAACACCATACATTGAAAGCACATGCCTTTACCAAAGAATCCTGGGAACTGTAGTTTTTTAAGGGTGCTCAAAATTGTAGTTCTTTGAGGGTGAAACAGTTCTCGGGATTCCTGAGTGGGGGGAGCCACATGCTTTAACTGTGTGTTGAATGTGCCTTATATATACTGTGTGGCTCTGCCCACAGCTGAGTGTACACTTTGGTGGCAATTCCTGCTTTGCCTCTCTGTAATGTGCGAAATGGGCCCTGATTGCGGCTGCCTACTAACAAGTGTCCTTTTCTCTTTTTCAGCTGGTATGGGGAGCTGACCAATTGTACCTACCAGATTGCTGGGAGAATGCATTGCTTCTGGCCAAACCAGCTAGTGGATGAATTCTTCATAGCGATTCACAAGCACTACTTCAAAAACTGCCCTGTCTCAGGAAGGGCTTTGAGAGACCCCCCTAACACCATATTGTGCCCGTTCATATTGGTACCCATTTTTGTCACGCTGCTCATGACAGCACTGGTTGTGTGGCGGAGCAAACGCAGTGAAGGCATTGTCTGAAGTTCTTCACAACCCCAAAGTCTCCGACCCTGATAGGAGACTGAAGCAGAACCCCAAGCCAGCTATGCTGAGGAACAGCTTTGTTACTCCTCTTGTGAACACCCAAAAAAGAGCATTTCTAGGCAATGCTACCCAGAGAAAAACGTTGTAACTCCACATTCTCTAGCTAACAAGAATTTTGCTGAAGCCAAGAAAAAGCGTCAAGGACTGAACCACTTTTTTCAACAGCCAAATTCTTTTCCTATATTCATGATTTGATCATGCTAAGGGCATGCCTGCACCAACATCTCCTTCAGACTCCCTTTGCCTTTGGGTTATTTCTGGTTTTCTCTTCATGCCCTTCAGCCACACATACTTACAGCGGATCCTCGGGTTACGTTACCTTTGGGTAACGTAACTTTCAGGTTGCAAATGAGGCAAACCCGGAAGTGTATAGTTGCGGGTTTCGCCACGAGTGCATGTGCAGAAGCGCTCTATCGCGCTGTGAGCAGAAGTGGTGCCTCATGTTGCGGACTTTTCGGGGTACGTAAGGACCCCCTGAATGAATTAAGTTCGTATCTGGAGGGTCCACGGTATTTAGGACTGTGGGCTGTTCTTTGGGTTAGGTAACTTGCAGCTGGGAACCATCTTGGATAGGCACCCTCCATCTTTGTGGAACCGAGAAGTGACCGGGGCTGTGCAATATTGGAATAGAACAAAAGAAAGCAAAGTTCCAGCTCTAGGAGAACAGCAGAGCAGTGGCCAGAATGAGAGCAGATTTGTACAAACAAGGTGTATAATATGAAGAGCAAGACCACATTAAAGAAGCCTAAACTTTCAAATTTTGTGGTGTGTACCAATTAGGACGCTGTCAGGATGCCTTGTAAAGCGCAGAAGGTAATTGTAGTGCATTCTGGAGTAAATGACACACAAAACCAGCTGGTGCAGGCATGCCCTCAATTCATTTTGACTGCTGACAGTGGAGGAGATGAAGCTCTAGCAAACTATTATTTATATGTTTTGCCAATAATCAGCCACATAATGTATTCTGTGAGGAACCATTCTGTAGCAATTAAAATGTATCCTAGGTCTTTGAAAAGTTGGATTTGAATTTTTATGAACTTCTGTCATTAATTAGTAAATAAATTATTGCTAACATTGTTTGCAAACAGCAGCAGCAAAACCCTAACAGTTTATTAACATTGGAGGAATTCCCTACTAAGTAATTACCAATTGCAGGGCTTTCATGTCATTGATGTGACATGAATGTGCGAGGGAGAGAATGGAATCCAATGTCACGTATCCCTTGTAATTTTAAATAACAGGATTCTGTTTTGGTATCTGAGGAAGACTTGCTGCTGTAGCAACACAGATCACTTATTCTTTTAAAGTAAGTGAATAAAATGCAACCAAAATGTAGAAGTTTGCTGAAAAAAGCCAAGTTGCTTCAATTACTGCTTTTACTTTACATTTCATATAATAGCACACCCCACGCACCCCTTCACTCAAAGAAGTCTCAAGCTTTCCAGACGGTGGACTCTCCTGGGGAAATGTAATATGTGAACCAGATTAACAGATACTGTCAACAGAAATTCATGTGCTCTCAGCAAAGCAGAGGGATTTGTGACTTAAGGGCTGATTGGAGCAGTGCTGAACTCCCACTCAAAAGCTCTGCCCAACCCCGTCCATCCCTGAAGAGTCTATGGTGCCCTGGTGGGTAGCCGGGACAGAGGGTAGGTGGGAGTTCAATGACATCTAGAGGGCCACAGGTTTCCCATTCCTGCCGAGGACATAAGGTGGGAACAGAGCCTGGGAACTAAGAAGGAAGTACTAGCTCAAGGACACATGCGGGGGGGGGGTAACTTGCAACATGGGAACAGGCGCTTGTGGTGGTGATTGCGTTGGCAGTTGAAGTAGAAGCATCAAGGGAGGTGCCCGTACTATGTCTCCATGTTGTGATTTGGCATTAAAAGAAATTTGATTAATGTGGGAACTTCCACTAGTACTTCCAAAGGGTGGGAGGGGTGGGAAGTGGGGAAAGATCCTGTGCCTTTAACAGCAGGATTGGATATGATCCATGCTATTAAAAGCCCAAAAGCAAGCCAGGAGGCTGGCCGCGGCCCCACCGCCATTGCCTGCGATTGGCAGCCCTTCAAAGCAATTACTTAGTCCCATTGACAGTGTTTTTCTTAAAGCAATATGATTGTTATAGATTCTGACCAATAAAACTTGCTAATGAGAAGTAAGCTGAATCTCTACACAACACTGACTATAGATGTACTCAACAAACATAGGTCAACTTTATTCTCAAAGCAATTAAGAATCTGTGCAATTCACAGACACTAAATACCTACCTATGAAAATTCATTTGCTTCCAGGGTAAACTGGAATGAACCTATCTATTGCTTCATACTTACTGATTTGTTAATCAGTGACAAATGAATCCAACTTCAACATTGTTTGCCACCATTATGAAAACAAAGCTGATGCACTAGAATGACCATGAGAACCATTATGCCCATTAACTTACTTTTTCTACGTTTCAGACTATTTCTTCCAGAAAGATGCCTGAATTTCCCTTTCCCTGTCCTTTTCTCTAGGGAATTTCTCCAACATGCTTTTGAATTTTCAGTAGTGCAGGGCAACAACAAAAGTCATTCTTTTTAGCATTGGGGCAATGCAGAAAGTATTGGTGTTATGCAGGGCTTTTTTTCAGCCCAAACTTGCCAGAACTCAGTTCCGGCACCTCTCAGGTGGGCACTATTGCCAATATAAGAGAACAAGGTGAGCCCCAGCACCTCTTTTTCTAGAAAAATAGCACTGTGCTATGTGATTCTTAGTTAAAACAGTAAACACTTGCACTAGTGGCAACATCCAAACTGTCTTCCAAGTGTGGCCCCATGCAGAGCACATTACAGTAATCTAACCAGGAGGAACAATGGGAAAGGAATAAGTTATGCCAGATCTGGTGTAGTGTGCTCCCTGGTTTAGAGAAATGTCAGGGAATAGGGAAGGAATTGCTTGGCCCTGCGGACATTGCAGCTCTGACTAAAGTGCAATGGTCAGAGACATATCCATGGCAGCAGAAAGGGGAAGTCAGATTTCCCTCTCCAGTTTCAGCACTCCATATAAAACACTAGTGAGTGAGGTTGGATATTTGGATATTGCTTATTATCCTGGGTTGCCCTCAGGACCCAAAAAAATGAGCCCCTGCAAAAATTGCAAGTGATCTATTGTGTTATGGAGAAACCACAGAAACTCAACACTGAAACTGGGCTTCTCTTATTAATTTTATGTGACACCAACTGCTGTGGTATCAAAGATGTAAAGCCTGCTTTCAATTAGCCTGATTTATGCTATCATCATCTGTAGAAGAAATAAAGTAACATAGCAAAAAACAAAACAAGATAAGACCAAAACAGTATCTGCCTCTTCTAAACGACACTGGCTTTCTTGCCTCCAAAGAATGACATGGGACAGAGCAACTGCCTTGCTTTCATCTTCCACTCCATCGGGCTGTGTGTCAAGGAGCACCTTCTTGGGAATCACAGTTCGCTCCCCTCCAGAGGAAAGGTGTGGTTGGCTTCCTGGACAGGTGGCTCCCTGCACCACTGCTGCCATCACTGCAGGGAAGGTGGGAGTCACAGCACTCACCCTCAGGGGGTTGGTATTCTGCACGCTGCTAGCAGTGGGAGGGGATGGTGTGCTGGACAGAGGCTCCTGGGGATGTAGAAGAGCAAACTCTGGACCTGAAAAGATGAAAAGCGCTCATAAGAACGTAGGAGCCCAATCTAGTCCAGCAGCATGTTTCGCACAACAGTGGACAACCAGATATCCCCAGGACACAAGAGACACACGCTCTCTCCCTCAGATCATTCACATTCAGAGGCATACTACTTCTGAACCAGGAGGGAGATCAGAGCCATCATGAGAAGTGGCCATTTGATAGCCTTACCCATTGTGAATTTGTTTAATTCCTTTAAAGACCAGTGAAGCCGTCCCCACATCTTGGAGCAGCCAATTCATAGCTTAACTAGGCACCATCTAGGCTCTCCCACCAATCAGCTTCATGACGGCCTCCATATGATCAGCATAAGACTGGCTGATCCTGTCACTTGCACCGCACAGTCATCTGGGGCAGGATCTCAGAGCTGCTTCTGCACTGGTCAGCTCAACACGCAGAAGCCCTCTTCACCTTGAGTGGCTGGATTTAAGAGAATCAACAGACCCCAAAGCAGGAGGAAGCAAAATATCTGGTTACTCACAGCTCCATGTCTCCAGGCTCTCCTGCTCTTGTGTCCTGGAGGAAAGTGCCTGACACACAAAATTAAAAAGAGGAAGGCATTGAGGGGCAGGGGGAGATACAGAATCTCTTTCTAGTGACCAGATGTCAGGGCCCCCTGGGTAGGAGATAAATTGATATACCAGCTAAGTGAAGGCAGATTACCTTCCTTGTTAAGGGTGTCTCAGAGCTCTAATCAGAATTTTGGAATATATGCCATCAAAATTCACAGAAGGGAACTGTCATAACAGGAACTTTTTGTGGAAGTAAAATAATTTGGTAAAGACCAAATGACTTCCCTGACTTCTGCATCTCTTGATATGAAGAAAACTCAGTTTTCTAATGTCCACAGATACCTTCCCCAAAATGTATTTCCATACAAAGATGCTAAAAGTAATAATTCTCCCTGGTGTCCTACCTGGTAAATGGCTTTGCCAGTGTATTGAACTAGCAGAGTTGAATGTAGCATACCCTACCTAAATGACTAGGATTAACTGTTAACAACCACTGATCTCCATAAGCGACCAGTTTTTCTGACCTCAACAAATGGGCAAATCCAATCAGTAGCAAAGAGGTGTGTGTAAGGCTATATCTCATAGACAGCACTGTTAAGTGAGCATCATTCTGACCTCATTGGCTTTCTCCTTAATGAAGTCAGTAGGATGCATGCTTAACAATGCTGTCTATGAGATAAAGACCACATCCACAAGATGCATTTAAAGCACATCTAACACACAGCTAAAGCACACGGCTTCCTCTGAAGAATCCTGGGGACAGTATTTTACCCTTAACAGAGCTAGCATTCCCAGCATCCTAATCAAACTACAGTACCCAGAGTACATGCTTTTAATGTACAATCGTACCTTGGAGGTCAAACAGCTTAGTTCCCGAACGTTTTGGCTCCTGAACATCGCAAAGCTGGAAGTGACTGTTCCAGTTTTTGAACTATTTTTGGAAGCCAAATGTCCTACGGGGCTTCCGCGGCTTCCGATTGGCTGCAGGAGCTTCCTGCAGCCAATCAAAAGCTGTGCTTTGGTTTTCAAACATTTTGGAAGTCAAACGGACTTCTGGAACGGATTCCGTTTGACTTCCAAGGTACGACTGTACTTGTGTATGTGCCCAAAGCCACCCTTACCTCTGAGCCTTTGGTGTGGTTAGGGAGATTGGTGCCTTCACAGAGCTCTGCACAGACATTGCTTGAGCTGATGCTATTGTCAAGAAGGTACTCTTATATGGCCACAGCTAAACACCTGCCTCCCAGGAAGAGAGGGACCAGGAGCTAGTTGTTTTTTATATGCTTGAAGATGTTTCCACTGTCCAGCCCCACCAACTCTGAAAGCAGTTATTTCAATACACAGGGACACAAAACAAATACACATAGAGAACACAACTGAAAGGGACACACAATAGAAACTGAGTAATAAAATAAACCATATCCTGATGATTAACAGCTGAAAAGTGTCATCAATTGTCATGTTCTGTCTTCCAATACAGTATGAAAAATGTTTATTCAAAATAATTGTGAAGCACATATTATGAAACACATATTGCACCAAAGTCAATTTACTTAATGTTGCTTTATATCCCATACTTTAATATTCTGTGATAATTAAATGTGGCTGCTCAGTTGCTTAGAGCATGGTGCTTATAACTCCTCGGACGCAGGTTCGATCCCCCTAAGGGATGGCTGCATATTCCTGCATTGCAGGGGGTTGGATGATCCTCAGGTTCTCTTCCAACTCCATGATTCTACGTCCAGCTGGTCCTCACACTTCTCCCCAAGTCTGATACTCAGGAAGTTTGACATAATAAGGCTTGGGCGTTTTTGTTCTTCCTCCAGTGTTAAGGAGGAAAATTAACTACAGCCATAGTCTATGCCAAGTGATTCCAAGCATATTAGGTTAATGTTATTATTATATACTTATCGTTACAAGCTTTATAAAAGGTTTTACAAAACAGATTTGTAATTTTAAATAATACAGTGGTGCCCCGCAAGATGAATGCCTTGCAAGACGGAAAACCCACTAGACGAAAGGGTTTTCCGTTTTGGAGGTGCTTCGCCAAACGAATTTGCTATGGGCTTGCTTCGCAAGGCGAAAATGTCTTGCGAGTTCCTGCGGGGTTTTTTCCCTTTCCCCTTTTCCCTCCCCCCCCCTTTTCCCCAAGCCGCTAAGCCGCTTAACAGCTGATCGCTAAGCTGCTTATCAGCTGATCGGCTAAGCCCGCTAAGCCACTAATAACGCTAATCCGCTAATGGGCTTGCTTTGCAAGATGAAAAAACCGCAAGACGAAGAGACTCGCGGAACGGATTCTTTTCGTCTTGCGAGGCACCACTGTACCACAAAAGCCCAGTGCCTGCCCCGCTCTCTGCCAAGCAGTGGCCAGAGCGCATGGGGTCACAGGCACGCATCCAGGGTCTGTGTCCCTTTGGAGAACAGAAGACACATGGAGACCCTCATGCTTTAAGAAATAGGGTTTATTCGCCTATGTGCACCCTCGGTCTGCATGGAGGGGACCCGCATCTCACAGCATGGCCTGAAACATTGCAGGCAGGCCTTCCTTCTCCCTCACCAAGATGGAGGCAAACGTTGGTCCTCACCATGATAAGTTCCTTCTCTGCAGAGAGAACTAGGATCCATGATGTTGGTTTGTCTTTGCCCAAGAAGAGGAGTCTCCCGAGGGGGAAGGAGAGGGGCAGCTCTCCTCCTCCTCCCTCCCATCCTGCTGGTCCCCAGCCCTGCTTGAACCAGGGGGGCTTTCCTGAAGGCCCCCTCTCGCTGCTGCCCTTGGCTGAAGGGGCCCTGGTGGGTCTGGGGAGGCCCAAAGCCTGACCTAGCCAGGCATTTCCGTCCAGGGGTCACGGCGGGCATCCCAGGGGAAGGCGAGGCAGGGGCCACCCCCTTTCTGAAGGGCTGGAGCTGCAGGATCAGGCCCCTCTGCAGGTCGCCCCAAACCTCCTCAGACTGGACTGCTGCTAAAATCAGGGGGATTCCAGGTTCCCCCCAGGAGTCAGGAGAAAGCTCCATCTCCCAGAAAGGAGAACCCCTTTCCTAGGCTTCCCCCTCAAGTCCAGAGGCGTCCAAAGGGCTGTAGGCCAGAAAAGAGGCCTGGGGGGAAATCAGAGCCGAGAGGAGGGAGGGAGAGAGAGAGCGCAAAAGCCTGCTATGGAAAATGAAGGGAGCTGAAAAGGGGGGTGCAAGAAACGAAGACAAAGGAAGAACAAAGGAAAGAAAGCTCCCTTCCAAGATGGCGCCCCTGCCTTTTCCTTTTGCTGTGCCCAGAGCAGGCAAGTGGCAAAGGCAGGAACTGGAAGAGGAGCAAAGGGCTCACCCCCCCCCTGCCAGGGGTGAGATGGGCAGAGGCAAACCCATAGCATGGGCCCCCATTTTCCCCTCCAGGAGAACTCCCCTCCTCCCTCCTTCTCCTTCCCAGAAGCCCCTTGCCCCCCTGCAGCTACCCTGGCAACATTCCCAGTCTCTGGTCACACCGGGGGGGGGGTCTTGTTGAGGACCCTCCATGGCTTTATGTGGTAATAATATAAAACAGCCCTGCTCCTCAGCCAGCCAGACTGGTTTGCATAAGGCAGCCCAGGAATCCCATCTGGAACAGCCCCAAAGTTTCTGTTTTTTAATCCATATCCAAATCAAAATCCTAGTCTTTATTTGTTCCTAGTGTTTAGGGGTATCCCCCCTATTTCTATAGCACCTACAAAACGGATTTGTGGAGGGTTTTCTCAAAAAGCAAAGTATAAATCCCTCAATTGAAATTAAGATATTGTGCTCAATTCATTCCTAGCTGACAATGCAAATAGACTTTGTAGCAAAGTAGCTACACATAATCCAGTTGATCAACTCATCATCCAAACACCACACTATCTTATCATCTGAAAGACAATGTCATTATTAGATGCAATATTCTCCTTCCCCCTTTTAAAAACAACAGGGAAGCTACTTCAGCCACCTCCAAAGAGGGGAGCGACAAACCTAAGTGAAGTCACTGGAGAACAAAATTAAGACATTCCCAGGTTGAGCTCAGTTACAGAAGGCGCAAGAGTTTTCATTGAAGGCAACCAATGAATGTCCCATCCGCTCTTGTGGAGCAGATAACACCCTTAAATATGGCCACACCACTAGTGCCACATCTATTTTCCATTTCCTTACTGCAGAAATGATAAAGTTCATTCATGGTCACCAAGTTATTTTCTAAATGGTTTCCATACATGTGGGAAAGTCAACATTAGTCACCAATTAAATTTTTATTCTGGTTTTTATTGCCAGCTGGGTGAACACTTGGAAATTGCAGCAACTTGTTCATTGCCTGGATACCCTGTTAAGATGTGAAGTTTTAATTATTCCTGATCAAGGTGATTGCTTTGCTAACTTATTGCCCTGAAGTAGCTCAATAAAGCCAATACACAGACAAAACATTTGCCAAAGTCAACACTGTTTGGCAGAGCACATTAGCAGATTGAAATTGTTGATAAGAGACGGGTGTTAGCAACTGTGTGCTTGCCTAAAGTACAAGACAGAATTTCAAAAGCCCCTAATTCCCATGGATAATTGCTCACACAAGCAATCTGCATGACCATGGCCCTTTAAAGGGATAGAATGGCATAAGGGGATCTCTGGGGGTACTTGGCATGGTGAGAGAATCTATTATTTTGCCTCTCTTCTAAATCGCATACTTGGAATTTCCTGACGATTTCATAGCCTGTGCTCTGGTAGTGCAAATGGGCGCAAGGAAACAAGCTGCCCTCTTCCTGATGCAGACTGCCCTGGGAATGAGGCTTCCAGGAAAACAGCTGAAGCAGCCGAGCCACCACTCCATGCAGTCAGATGCCATCAAGCAAGCAAGATAAAGGCGGGGTGGGGAACCTCAGGCTCGGGGGCTTTTGCCACCTGGGGCAGTCACTGAGTTTACTGCCCCTCTCACTGTTCCTCATCCAGGAGCCCCCACTTCCCAAGGGGTGGGAAGGAACTCAGTTCGTGTCACCTCAGATTCCACCTCTTCTTCGCTCTATTTAATGCCTCATCATGTAATTTGTTTCCCTTGCTTCAACCACAGACAGAACTCAAGCCATAATGCTGCTCAAGTATGGTGGATTTGGGTCAGGCAGAGGCAAACTCCGGCCCTCCAGATGTTTGGGACTACAATCCCCATCATTCCTGACCACTGGTCCTGTTAGCTAGGGATGATGGGAATTGAAGTCCCAAACATCTGGAGGGCCGGAGTTTGCCTATGCCTGATTTAGGTAGAGTCATAGGCGCTGGGGCCAACCCCCCAGGAGTGGAGGAAGGGGGGTGCAGTGGGGACGGGCTGCTCCAGGTGTCTTTGCTGAGGGTGGGTGACATTTGGTGGGTCACCCGCCTGCAACTCCCAAGTCTACCCTGAGCCATCGGGGGAAGGGGGGAGCTGCGTTGCTTTGCCGGCAGCATTCCCCCTCCCCCCCCGTGGGCAGCTCACTCCTCCCCCGGCTACACCCAAGCAGCTATCCCGCACCTGGGAGGGCGCCCTCTGCGCCCCCCTTGGGAGCGCGTCCGGCCTGGGCAGCGTGGGCAAATGCTCCGCCACTGCCACCCCCACCTGCAACAAGCCCCATTGGGTCTTTTTACGGCCCACCGCAGGTGCAGACAAGCCCAAGCCCAGGAAGGTCTGGCAAAGCCCATTGCAGTGAGGCCTGGCCCCTCAAGGTTGGGGGGGGGCTCAGCCTCATCCCATTTGGAGGGATGAGGTTCCCTCATCAGCAGTTGGCGCCAATGGGTGGTGTGGTCAGATGAGGGCTGCCATTTTAAACTTCCCCAAGTTTAACTGCTTCGCAAAATTCCCTGTTTAAAAAAAATCCCTGAATTGTAGCAAGTGATGCAGGAGCCCATCAGAAGGGATTTGTCTTTCTGTTCTTCTAAGTCCCACTAGTCCCTTTTCAGCCTGAAACAAGCAGCTGCACCAATATAAAATGGGGGACACCTGGCTTACCAGCAGGACACGTTAAAAGGATCTAGAAGTCTTAGTAGACCACAATATGAGTCACCAATGGGATGCTGCAGGAAAAAGAGAGAGAAAAAGGGGGGGGGGGCTAATGCTATTCTTGGCTGCATCGACAGAAGTTTAGTCTCCAGATCCAGTACTGCTCTATTTTGCCTTGGTCAGGCCACACCTGGAATACTGGGTCCAATTCTGAGCACCACAATTTAAGAAGGATGTTGACAAGCTGGAACGTGTGCATAAAAACTCTCCTGGCAAAAGCTTAATCACTGGACAGAATTTGCATGAAATTATTTATGGTGGCAGCACTCAGGACTCAGATTTGATCTGGATTGATTAATAGTTCATGGATAGTTCATAGCTACATAGGCCTGGGAAGGATGTAAAGGCCACATAATTTTGCAAACTGGGTGCACTTGACATTTCTGTTTAGGTCTGGCACCTCTTGAAAGCCGTCTCTCAGGTTCCGGCTGTTTGCTCATGACCATAAAACATTAATGTTAAATATTTGGGACAAAGCTTATGGGGTGGGTGTCAAAAAGAATTACCAGAGAAGGTGGTGGTGGCACCAGTTCAGAGAAAATTCCCAGTGGTATTTCTTAAAGTTAGCCAGATCTAAAGAAATCTAAAGCAGAGATTTAATTACTTTCCTTTCTCAAAATAAAACTTGAGGACCCTCCCCCCCCTTTGTAACTCAAAGACATTCCCTTCCCATGCAATGAGCTATGGGTTCCCTATTCTCTCTGGACAACTGGGTGGTCACAGTTCACTCATTTCATGTCAGCTCTTGATTAGTAACATTTGGCTGCCAAATTGTGGGTTATAAATTAGATCCTGATGCTTTCTCAAAATAACATTTTTTCCAGCTAAAACATTTTTAAATTCCTGATGAATAAACTACATAAAGATTAATTAAGGAGTTTTGCTGTGAGGTTATTTTTACAAGTGGCACTGAGGACACCTTTTAAGATTTTCTATTTTTAGAAGTGTAATCATTTGCAGTTGTTATTCATTGCTTCCAAGGATCCGGGCAGCTTCCTGTGTGAATAATATGAATCTGCCAGAAGGACAGCACATTTTCACATAACTCAAATTGCAGTACTTTAAGCCTAGGAAAATTACATGTTATCCCCTCATTTAGCCTGTCATTTGCAGCAGTCCTGTGCAGCTGACTGGCATGATATGATTAGTCAAAAACCTATTCGGCACCTATTTGTTAGTTCCCGTGATGCCATTAGTGACACAATTGACCCCCAATGCCTTCTCCATTTTGTGACTTCTCCTTCTTCTTCTTCACAGTTCTTAGGCAATGAGCCTAATATGGGAACAGTAATCTTGCCATATTTTAACTATCTTCACTCAGGAACGCTATCTGGTTTACAATTTTGCTGCTTTCACCTTCTTTCCCACATTATTTCAATTTATTTCTCTTTTAGAAATAGGTTATAAGTTTGTGGGTGCCACTAAATTTCTGGGTGCCAGATACTCCCCGAAAATTTATGGTGAACCACTGGGTTGACTCAATATATTAAATATATTACTAATGCCTGTGCGGAGTAAGTAAAACCCTATTAACAACCTCTGGCTTTTGTATCCTTTTTAAAGTAACCGTTTCATTTTACGAAAGCCCAGATGCAGGGGCGTAGGAAGGGGGTGACACAAGGGCACACCATGAGGGGCAGCACTTACCACAGGGCCTGGCCTGCAGCACGCCTGAGCCACACATCTCTCCTGGGAGTGACGCAGTGGCTCAGGGCGCTGTGCTGCTAAAAACGGCAGCGTGGGGCTTGCGTCCACCAGGCGGATTCCATGAGAAATGCTGTGGACATGGTGCATCTTTATGTCAGTAAGGCATCTGACAAAGTCCTCCATGATAATCTCGCAAGGAAGCTGGTAAAATGTGGGCTGAATGAGGTAACTGTTAGGTGGATTTGTAACTGGTTGGAGGACCGAACCCAAAGAGTAGTCATTACTGGTTCCTCAACATCCTGGAAAAAAGGTGACAAGTGGGGTGGCACAGGGTTCTGTCCTGGCCCCGTAGTTGTTCAATGACTTTATAAATTACTTTGATGAGGGGATGCTCATCAAATCTGCAGATGACACCAAACTGGGAGGGGGAGCTAATGCCACAGAAGACAGAATAAAGATTCAATATGACCTTAACAGATTGGAGAACTGGGTCCAAGCTAACAAAATGAATTTCAGTATGGACAAATGTAAGGTTCTGCACTTAGGCAGGAAGAAGCAGATGCACAAATATAGGATGGGGGCCACCTGGCTTACTAGCAGTACATGTGAAAAGGACCTAGGGATCTTGGTGGACCACAAATTTAACATGAGTCAACAGTGTAATGCAGCAGCAAAAAAAGCTAACGCTATTCTAGGTTGCATCAACAAAAGTAGTGTCCAGATCAAGGGAAGTAATAGTCCCCACCTGGAATACTGTGCCCAATTTTGGGTACCATAATTTAAGAAGGATGTTGACAAGCTGGAAGGTGTGCAGAGGAGGGCAACCAAGATGATCAAGGGTCTGGAAGCCAAGCCTTATGAGGAGCGCTTGAAGGAGCTGGGTATGTTTAGCCTGGAAAAGAAGAGACGGAGAGGCGATATGATAGCCATCTTCAAATATCTCAAGGGCTGCCACAAAGAAGAGGGAACATTCTTGTTTTCTTAAGTTCTTGAGGGTAGGACTCAAGGCAATGGCTTCAAGTCACAAGAAAGGAGATTCCAACTATGCATTCGAAAAAACTTTCTCACAGTAAAAGCTGTTCAGCAGTGGAACAGACTCCCACGAGACGTGGTGGACTCTCCTTCCTTGGAGGTTTTGAAGCAGTGGTTGGATGGGCTTCTAACATGGATGCTTTACCTGAGATTTCTGCATTGCAGGGGGATGGACTAGATGACCCTCAGGGTCCCTTCCAACTCTAAGATTCTATGATTCTATGAGTTGGGAGAGATTGGAAGGTGTTGAGACAGTGAGAAAACTTCTGTTCGGTGATTGCATAATGAGTACAGTGGTACCTTGGTTCTCAAACTTAATCCGTTGCGGAGGTCTGTTCCAAAACCAAAGCATTCCAAAACCAAGGCAGGCTTTCTCATAGAAAGTAATGCAAAATGGATTAATCCGTTCCAGACTTTTAAAAACAACCCCTAAAACAGCAATTCAACATGAATTTTACTAACAAAACCATTGATCCATAAAATGAAAGCAATAATCAATGTAATAAATAAAACAGTATTGTAGATGATAAAAGTTAAAATTTTCTTACCTGCACTGATGATAGTCATTGTTTGGATGGGGGGGCCTTTTATCCATTTCTGTAGTTACACAATCAATCAATCAATCAATCAATCTGTAGCTGAACTGGGATCCACACAGTCACAAAAACAAATTAACTGAAAAAGCCTCAAAACAAAAACCGCAAAATAAATAGCAAAAACAAAAGCACCAAATATAAGCTCCAAATATCATCTCAGAACACTGCAATCGGAAACGGAAGGCTTGAATTACAACGGGGAGATGTAAATGAGCAGTGCAACAGGAATCACAGGAGAACCCAAACGGAGCATGTTCAGCTTCCAAATAAAAGTTCAAAAACAGGAACACCTACTTCCGGTTTTGCGGCGTTCATGTTCCAAGTTGTTTGTGAACTAAGCTGTTTGAAAACCAAGGTACCACTGTACTGTATACAGAGAAATGTTGCTATCCTGTCTTTTTTAGCAGAGCAGGGTATAAGTTCAGCTGACTGATAGCACACAGATCTATGTACTGTATATATGCACAAACAAATGTAGTACCGCCACCTTAATGTATCAAGGGAATAGCTTTGTTTTTATGGAAAGACCAGTGCACTGCAGATTTTATGTGCTGAGTCGATTCCTCTGCACAGTTCATGTACTAGCTAAGCAGAGCTACCATTTTCTCAATGGAAGGGGGGGGGAGGATAACTAAGTATCAACTTCTTCCTAGGAATGTTTGTTATAAAGCACTGAGAACACACAAAAATCTGGGGAAAGGAAAGAGAGCTAAAACCTTCATAATTTAATTCTGAAATTTGATGCAAGGTGGAGGCTGCTTGAGATTGACTGATAACCTTGATACACAAGGAGGTGGCTGGTTTCAAAGACTCTCTGAACCACATAACTTCTTCCCTGGAACCAGAGAAGCCAGCCTTGGAACCTTACTTCCATTGTCACCTGAAGTTGGGTTCCGAGGTCTCTCCAGGTCTTGGAGATGCTGTCCAAGGCCTTGTGAGACCTCGAAGGTTGTGTTGTGAGCCCTGCGGTGTGGGTGCTGAGCACACACAACCATTTTTTATGGGTGCTCAGGCACCCAGAGCCCCCTAAAGTTGGCACCCCTGCTTGGAACTAGCATAGGTTTCCACTTAATGCTGGCAGTAAATGATGAGCCCATTTCTAATGGCTAGAAATCCATGCTTTTTAAAAGCCTGGCTGGAGGAAAAATGAACATGTTTCACTGCCTGCTGCTGCTTCCTAGGATGCCCATCCAACACCATGCTGCTCCTCTGCTTAACTGCAGCTATTTTTTTCTAGACTTAACTGCTTGCATCTGTCAATTGGTGCTCATCTTCTGTTCTTAGAATACTTCAGCCCCTGGCTGGACATCCTTCGGTACACAAATAGACTTGGCTCCTGCTTTTCAGAGCTATAAAGGAGGCTATGATTTCAGCACCAGTGGAAGACAACTGTTCTTAGCTTCAGCAAAGCACAACAATTTTTTGGGGTGGTTTTATTCTAGGTCGTATTTAGGATCATCTTCCCTCCCTTCCCTGATGATGGCAATGGCAATTTCCAGACAGATGTCAGGTTCAAAACCTGCAAGAATAAATATGTTATAGTTCTAGCCATTCCTGGGCAGGATCAGCCTGACCACTGTAGTCCATGCGCTGGTAAGCTTGAGGCTGGATTGCTCAATGCGCTCTGTCTGGGGCTGGTGTTTGGACTGGTTCGGAAACTCCGCCTGGTACAGAATGCTGCAGCCTTATTGCTGATGGGAGATTATGGTTGGGAACATGTGACGCCACTGTTGAAACAGCTGCACTGGCTGCCCATCTCCTACTGAGCCAGGTTCAAGGGTCTTTGATTGATTTACAAAGCTCTGAACAACTTGGTTTCCTGGATATCTCAGGGATCACCTGAACCCGTCTACCCCAGCTCTGTCACAGAGATCAGGGAATTAGGCAAAAGAAAAATCCCTAAGTTTTTGCCATCCACTCCTTTTTTTACCCTGCATCTACATGACAACAACACCATGTTGCTTTTGTCCTGTGTCCCCTTGTGGTTCTGCTATTGCTTCTGAGGCACAACCTCCACAGAAATAAAGGCATGGCGATAGGTTCACACACCTAAAATGTCATTCACTGCGCATCTCATTTTGAAGAAGCATAGAGTGCTTCTTCAAGCATACAGTGACATCTTAGGTCAGGCACAGGCAAACTCGGCCCTCCAGATGTTTTGGGACTACAACTCCCATCATCCCTAGCTAACAGGAACAGTGGCCAGAGATGGTGGGAACTGTAGTCTCAAAACATCTGGAGGGCTGAGTTTGCCTATGCCTGTCTTAGGTAGTTGAACGTATCATCATGCTTCTGTAGCAGGGTGTGGTACCCTCCAAATGTTGCTAGCCTAGAGCTTTCCTCATCCCTGACCATGGGAATTGGAGTCCTGCAACTTATAAAATGTGTCATGTTGACTATACTCAGGTGCCCCTACTTTGTTTAGCAGTGTGTGTGTGTGAACACACACGTGAGCATGCACACAAACGTGTTCAAATCAGTCTTTTTATTTAAGCTAAATGCTGTATTGCCTGCATTTCTTTTTTTTAAAAAACAACATAACCACAGTGCTTAAATAAAAGAAGTGTCTGAGTGCAATCATTAGAATGGCGCATAAGGTTAAATTGAGGCAAGGTGGAAGTTCTGTGAGATCACTTGCTTCAGAAGCGGGTTTTTGGGGATCTATGATGGTACCTCCCACTCTCCCACCCCAAAGTTCACCGTGTGGGGCAGGTCTAGGCTCTGCACTAACTTGGGAGGTCTTGGCAGGGGCAGGCAGAAGCATGTTTCACCAGCTTTGGCAGGTATATCAGCTGTAACCCTATTCACAGATCATTTGAGCACTATACAGAGATTGCTTGATCACTTATCTGTAGCTTTCGATTTTTCCCATGGGAGCTGCTCCTGCATCTCTTGCCGACATGTGCTGGTTATGTAATCCGTTGCAGCGCCTTTGGAGCAGTGGCTTGCATCAGGGCCAGCCACAAGGCTGTGTCTTGTCAAGTTCATTTTCAGCCTCCATCTGTTTAAAGAATGTTCATCCACATGGAATATCCTGTGCATCCAGGAATGCTGTCTCATTACAAACTAATTGAGGTCAGGTCTCTGGGTCCATTAAGCACTGATGGCTTTCAAACTGCACAGATGATTAATTCTTGCCTGCAAGGGACACAATGAACAGTATCAGACTGAGTCATGCTTGCAGTTCACTTGAGGGAAGGACGCACAGTGAAGTGCGGCTTGTAGTCAGAGAAGTTTAAGGGATTCTGCTCCTTTGCCAACTTTTCAATCCTTTTCTTTTTTCCAGATAGGCTCTTTATATACTGGAAGGAACTCAGCTGCCAAGAAGGATCAATGGTGGAAGCATAAACTGCCTGTGTGGCAGAGACTCAGGCACAATCAGTGGCCCCAGATGGCCTTGCTATAGCCTCTAGATACGTGACTTAGGCCTGATCTACTCCTGTCAGGTGGTAGAATGAACGGCATCACCTCAGACTGCAGGTAGAAAATAGTATTCTTTTTTGTTGTTGTCGTTTAGTCGTGTCTGACTCTTCATGACCCCCTGGACCAGAGCACGCCAGGCACTCCTGTCTTTCACTGCTTCCCACAGTTTGGTCAAACTCATGCTGGTAGCTTTGAGAACACTGTCCAACCGTCTTGTCCTCTGTCGTCCCCTTCTCCTTGTGCCCTCCATCTTTCCCAACATCAGGGTCTTTTCCAGGGAGTCTTCTCATGAGGTGGCCAAAGTATTGGAGCCTCAGCTTCAGGATCTGTCTTTCCAGTGAGCACTCAGGGCTGATTTCCTTAAGAATGGATAGGTTTCATCTTCTTGCAGTCCATGGGACTCTCAAGAGTCTTCTCCAGCACCATAATTCAAAAACATCAATTCTTTGGTGATCAGCCTTCTTTATGGTCCAGCTCTCACTTCCATACATCACTACTGGAAAAACCAGAGCTTTAACTATACAGGCCTTTGTTGGCAAGGTGATGTCTCTGCTTTCGAAGATGCTGCCTAGGTTTGTCATGGCTTTTCTCCCAAGAAGCAGGTGTCATTTAATTTCGTGACTGCTGTCACCATCTGCAGTGATCATGGAGCCCAAGAAAGTAAAATCTCTCACTGCCTCCATTTCTTCCCCTTCTATTTGCCAGGAGGTGATGGGCCCAGTGGCCATGATCTTCGTTTTTTTGATGTTGAGCTTTAGACCATATTTTGCGCTCTCCTCTTTCACCCTCATTAAAATGTTCTTTAATTCCTCCTCACTTTCTGCCATCAAGGTTGTGTCATCTGCATATCTGAGGTTGTTGATATTTCTTCCGGCCATCTTAATTCTGGCTTGGGATTCATCCAGCCCAGCCTTTCACATGATGAATTCTGCATATAAGTTAAATAAACAGGGAGACAATATACAGCCTTGCCGTACTCCTTTCCCAATTTTGAACCAATCAGTTGTTCTATATCCAGTTCTAACTGTAGCTTCTTTTCCCACATAGAGATTTCTCAGGAGACAGATAAGATGATCATGCACTCCCATTTCTTTAAGAACTTGCCATAGTTTGCTGTGGTCGACACAGTCAAAGTCTTTTGCATCGTCAATGAAGCAGAAGTAGATGTCTTTCTGGAACTCTCTAGCTTTCTCCATAATCCAGCGCATGTTTGCAATTTGGTCTCTGGTTCCTCTGCTCCTTCGAAATCCAGCTTGCACTTCTGGGAGTTCTCTGCTTTAGCCTTCCTTGTAGAATTTTAAGCATAACCTTGCTAACATGTGAAATGAGTGCAATTGTGTGGTAGTTGGAGCATTTTTTGGCACTGCCCTTCTTTGGGATGTAGACTGATCTCCTATCCTCTGGCTATTGCTGAGTTTTCGAAACTTGCTGGCATATTGAGTGTAGCACCTTAACAGCATCATCTTTTAAAATTTTAAATAGTTCAGCTGGAATATCATCACTTCCACCGGCCTTGTTATTAGCAGTGCTTTCTAAGGCCCATTTGACTTCACTCTCCAGGATGTCTGGCTCAAGGTCAGCAACCACACTACCTGGGGTGTACGAGACATCCATATCTTTCTGGTATAATTCCTTTGTGTATTCTTGCCACCTCTTCTTGATGTCTTCTGCTTCTGTTAAGTCCTTACCACTTTTGTCCTTTATTATGGTAATCTTTGTACGAAATGTTCCTTTCATATCTCCAATTTTCTTGAACAGATCTCTGGTTTTTCCCATTCTATTGTTTTCCTTTATTTCTTTGCATTGCTCATTTAAGAAGGCCTTCTTGTCTCTCCTTGCTATTTTTTGGAAATCTGCTTTCAATTTCCTGTAGCTTGCCTTCTCTCCCCCGCTATTTGTAAGGCTCGTTGGACAGCCACTTTGCTTTCTTGCATTTCCTTTTCATTGGGATGGTTTTCGTTGCTGCCTCCTGTATAATGTTACGAGCCTCCATCCATAGTTCTTCAGGCACTCTGTCCAGCAAACCTAAATCCTTAAACCTGTTCCTCACTTCCACTGTGTATTCATAAGGGATTTGATTTAGACTCCCCAATTCTCCCTGCAGGTAGAAGGATAGCACATCAGGGGGAAATATTCTAGCCAATCCCACTCCCTGCGCTGCTAATATTCCTTCTGCAACTTCAGTATTCTGTCACCACATCCTCATATCATTGTGTTGCATGTATAGAATTGTCTCAATGTTTGTGCAGATTTTTGTTGTTGTTGTTGTTTTATATAAAGAAAAGCTATAGAAGCTGTAGAAGTCATAGCTCAGTTGGCAGAGCAGGAGACGCTTCATCTCAGGGTCATGGGTTTGAGCCACACATTGATTCCTGTATTGCAGGGGGTTGGACTAAATGATCCTTGTGGGCTTTCCAACTCTACAGTTCTATGTCAGCCCCCACCTGCAGCCTGAAGTAGTTCCCTCCAAACACATGCTTACCTCCTCAGTGAGCACTTGAGACCTGCACCATCAGATTAAAAGACTAGATCATTATCAGCCTCCTGTAGTGCAAAACACATTTGGTATTGTGTATTGTGTGGTGGTTGCCAAACATGCCCTGATGTCATGGCCTGCATTCCCTGCTCCCATTAGCAATGTGGGGCAGGGAGTTAAGGAAGACCATTACATCAGGCCCCATGTCAGTTGTCCTATAAAAGGGAGAATTGTAGTTCACGCCATTGAAATCCTTGTGAAGCAATGGCTGGGTATGATATTTACAACAAAGTCTGCAACTAGCTGTCTTATGAAGCTCATACAGGGCTGGGATAGCTCAGAGCAATATTATATTCCTAATTTGATATGAAGTCAAGCAATGCAGGTATCCAGAGCCCCTGAAGGATTTCTTTGGGTAAGTCAACACCATAAAGAGCAGGATGCCTGCAAATACTGTAAATAAAGCTCCTACCTGAGCTAGTAAGATTTAGCACAATATTTTGCAACGCATAGTGTTTTGCTGGTGATGGCTTGCTGCTGAGGTAGAGAGTGATGCAGCTTGATTTTAGAAGTCCTACTGACTACTGCGGCTGTAGGCCATAGCAAGGTCCCTGTTTGGCCAACTGCTGAACACCAGAAGCCCACAAGGGCTTTTTTATCAAGTTCATGAGCTCTCTCAGTCCAGACTCCAAAGCCATATTGGGAACAGCATTTTATAGATAATATATTATTATTATTATTATTTCAGGAAGTTTTTAATGTTTGACATTTTACAATGTTTTTATATGTGGCTGGGGAAACCCAGCCAGATGGGTGGAGCATTAATAATAAAATGATAATTATTATTCTCGAGAGCAGAGCTTGTTCAGAAACCAGATAGAGGGTAACTGTTTCTTAACATTAAGAAGTCAAAATGGGCCAAACTAGAAATGGTGAGGGCAGCCATGTTTTTTGCTTATGGGTCTGCCCCATTCATACATTATGTGTGAGTTCAAAAGTCTAACATTTACCACAAAAAGTGCAGGCTGGTAAGGGGAGCTGAACTCTTCCCACTGCCCTACCATAATTTTCTGTGTTCCATTAGAACAGGCACTGTCCTTCCATCCCAGTGCTGCTTGTTCCACACAGTCATTGGCTGAGCTGCTGCTACAAATACATCAGTTGCTCTCAGCAAAAAAATCATGAAAATTAAAGAAGTCTGGCAGGCTGTGAAACAGACATGCAAATAGAATTTGTCAGCAGTGCTCCATCCTGACTGTTTACATCAAATGGCAGACTTAGGTGTTTTCTTACAGTTATATTGATGCCCGAGTAACCACTACATTTCAAACAGCTTGAAGAGAACATGGCAAAGAAAAAAAGTCTGCTATCCTAACCCACTTACTTGGGAGTAACCACCATTGACCTCTGTAGGACTTACTTCTGAGTGGACATGGTGAGGATTGTGCTGTTCATAATTCAGAGACACTGAATCCTCCAGAACAAAAGTTATTTGCACACAATGGACAGTGACGTGTTTCTGACATTTACTGCAAACTTGCGCAGGCATTTCCTGATCATTAATGCTGAATTCTAAAGTCCTCAATTTATTGATCATCTGATATTTTCACTTTTTAAAATCAATTTAATTTTTCATCATTATGAACTGCTTCAAGACTTTCTAAATGGTAAGTGGCATACAAATAATTTTAAACAATCATAAAAGATGGAAACACCCCCTTCCCCCCCTCCGCCTCTTCTTCCTAATTGTTTAAACCAATTCATAAACCAATATTTTTACATTGACCACTCATAATGAAACATATGTTGTAGATATGTTTCAACATTTATTATGCTATTTTGTGATTTACAAGTGACATTAAAAACTTGGTATACTTATTTGTATAACATTATTCTTGTTTATAAAACCCAATAAAATAAAATAAAAATAAATAAAAGATGGAAACAAAACTTTAACCATGAAAACATCCAGGCCAAATGTGGACTGAATTTCTATTTTGGGTATGTCCTCCTAAGACACACCCCAAGACACAACAGCAGCTGCTCATGTCTGCTAAAAGACTGAGTGGCCAAAGGAACAGCTGCCTTGACTCCAAATATGCAGACAGTTGAAGCTTCACCTCCAGATGCTGTAAACAAGTATGGGAAGAGGATGTTCAACTTGTTTACCTTTTGTTTAGAATGTTTAAATCTATTCTTGCGCAGGAGGCTGGAAAGTAGGAAGAAAAGCAGGCACACAAAGTTCACAAAATGAGGAACCAAAGAGACAATGGGGATGGACTAAATCTCATGTAAGATCTACTAACAGAAGGATTTTGAGATACATAGCAAAAAGTTCTGGGACTTCTGGGGAGGCATCATGGCCAGTTAGTCATCTCGGTTGACAGAAATAATTGAGTGGTGATTAACAATAGATACCGTCTATCATATTATCTCTGAGGAACAGAGATAACGGGGAATAACTTCCAAATGCTCTGGAAGGATTGCTCCCTGCTGTGGGAGAGAGCCTCTGCCAGTCAGTGTTGATGATAGAGGGTTAGATCAAGGGTCAGCAAGGCTTAACGGGCATGGGCCGGAACACTCCCGCAGAGATCTTCTGTGGGCCGGACCGATGCAGCGCGACGCCAAAAATTGCATCTGCACATGTTCGCGGCGCCGGAAATCGCTTCTGCGCATGCCCAGATACCGAAAATCGTGCCTGCGCAGAAGCGATTTCCGGCATCTGGGCATGTGCAGAAGTGATTTCCGGTGCCGCAAACATGCGCAGAAGTGATTTCCGGAGCCACGGAAGAGAGTCCCCGTGCTGCACTGCACCAGTTTAGCGCAGCGCGTGGGGACTCACCGAGTTTTTTTTTTTTTATAATATTTTTATTCAAAAAGTTTTCCATATAAACATAACATACATAAACATACATAAACATACAAAAACAGAAACAAAAACAAAACAAAAAACATGTACCATTTCATATCCTAATTTCTTATACCTTCCTTCCCCGACTTCCTCATGCCTCCCTTTTCTGTATTCCAAATTCTTATCAATTACTCAGCAAATCTTCCCTTATTTTAATTTAAGTTTAAACTAACCTTCCTTATTCTCCTTGTCTTAACCATTACTAATAGTAACCATTTACTTTCAGTCCATCATCATTCTAACTTTCATTAACTTTGTGGTATTTCTTTAAATAGTCCTTGAATTTTTTCCATTCTTCCTGCGCTGTTTCTCTTCCCTGGTTTCGGATTCTGCTCGTCATTTCTGCCAAGCCCATGTAGTCTATCACCTTCATCTGCCATTCTTCCAGTGTGGGTAGATCTTTCGTCTTCCAGTACTTCGCAATAAGTATTCTAGCTGCTGTTGTAGCATACATAAAAAAAGTTATATCTGTCTTTAACACCCCCTGGCCAACAATACCCAAGAGAAAGGCCTCTGGTTTCTTGGTGAAAGTATATTTAAATACCTTTTTAAGTTCATTATAGATCATTTCCCAGAATGCCTTAATCTTCGGGCACGTCCACCAAAGGTGAAAAAATGTACCTTCCTTTTCTTTACATTTCCAACATTTATTGTCAGGCAAATGGTAAATCTTTGCAAGCTTGACTGGGGTTATGTACCACCTATAGATCATTTTCATAATATTTTCTCTTAAGGCATTACATGCCGTAAATTTCATCCCGGTGGTCCACAACTTTTCCCAATCAGCAAACAAAATGTTATGACCAATGTCCTGAGCCCATTTAATCATAGCTGATTTAACCGTTTCATCTTCTGTATTCCATTTCAGCAGCAAATTATACATCTTTGACAAATTCTTAGTACTGGGTTCTAGCAGTTCTGTCTCCAATTTTGATTTTTCCACCTGAAAGCCAATTTTACTGTCCACTTTAAACGCTTCATTTATTTGATGATAGTGCAACCAATCTCTCACCTTCCCTTTTAATTTCTCAAAACTCTGCAATCTCAGTTTATCCCCTTCCTTTTCCAAAATTTCCCAATATCTTGGCCACTTAGACTCCATATTTAACTTTTTAACTGCCTCAGCTTCCATTGGCGACAGCCACCTTGGAGTTTTACTTTCCAGCAAATCTTTATATCTGACCCAGACATTTAATAATGCTTTCCTGACAATATGGTTTTTAAAACTTTTGTGTGCTTTAACCTTGTCATACCACAAATATGCATGCCACCCAAAAATATTATTAAAACCTTCCAAATCCAAAATGTCTGTGTTTTCAAGAAGCAGCCATTCTTTCAGCCAGCAGAAAGCTGCCGCTTCATAATACAGTTTAAAATCTGGCAGGGCAAACCCCCCTCTTTCCTTTGAGTCCGTTAATATCTTAAATTTAATTCTGGGCTTTTTGCCCTGCCAGACAAATTTAGATATGTCTTTTTGCCACTTCTTGAAACAGTCCATTTTATCCACTATTTGCAATGCTTGAAACAAAAACAACATTCTTGGCAATACATTCATCTTTATAACTGCAATTCGACCTAACAAGGAAAGCTTAAGATTTGACCAAATCTCCAAGTCCTTTTTCACTTCTGTCCAAGTTTTTTCATAGTTATCTTTAAATAAATTCACATTCTTAGCTGTCATATTTATCCCCAAATATTTCACTTTTTTAACCACAGACAACCCCGTCTCATTCTGAAACCTTTCTTTTTCGATCTGTGTTAGATTTTTCTCCAATACCTTAGTCTTTAACTTATTCAATTTAAATCCTGCCAATTGACCAAACTCTTGGATTATTTCTAAAACTCTTTTCGTGCTAGCTTCTGGCTCCTGTAATGTAAGTACCAGGTCATCTGCAAATGCTCTCAATTTGTATTGTTTGACTCCGACCTGAATGCCTTTAACCAACTGGTCCCTCCTAATCATATTAAGCAAAACCTCAAGGACCGATATAAAAAGTAATGGGGAAATAGGGCACCCCTGTCGTGTCCCTTTTTCAATCTTAAACTCTTCTGTTACAACATTATTTACAATCAATTTTGCTTTCTGTTCAGAATATATTGCACCTATACCATTTTCAAACCCTTGGCCTACCCCCATCCCCCGGAGGTTCTTCAACATAAAACTCCAAGAAATGTTGTCAAAGGCTTTCTCGGCATCCACAAATATCAAAATAGCCTTAGTGTTTATATTCACTTCCAGCTTCTCCAAAATGTCAATTATATTCCTTACATTGTCCGACAAATGCCTTTTCGGGAGAAAGCCCGCTTGGTCCCCATGAATCTCCTCCATCAAAACTCTTTTCAGTCTCTTTGCTAAAACATCAGCAAAGATTTTGTAATCCACATTTAGTAAGGAGATGGGTCGGTAGTTCTTAAGTTGGGTCTTTTCAGTCTCTGTCTTTGGTATAAGTGTAATGTAGGCCTCTCTCCACGTATCGGGTGCCCTTTTCCCCTTCATGATCTCATTACAGACTTCCTTCAAAGGTTGTATAAGTCCTTCCTTCAAAACTTTGTAATATTTGGAAGTCAGTCCATCCGGTCCAGGTGATTTGCCCAACGTCATATTTTGAATGGCATCTTCTATTTCCTGTGCTGTTATCTCCTGGTTCAAAATTGTCTTACTTTCCTGCGAAATCTTTTTCAGCCCATTTTTCTCGAGGAATTGTTGTATATCTGTTTCTTTTTGCGGCCCTTGTGTGTAAAGTTGTCTAAAGTAGTTCTGAAAACAGTTTCTAATTTCAGCTGGGTTGCTTATATTCTTTCCTTCCACTTCTATGTTTGTTACCGTGTTGAGTTTTTGTCTCTTCTTTATTTGCCAAGCCAGTAGCTTGCCACATTTATCAGCAGATTCAAAAGTCTTTTGTCTCATTTGCTTAATTTTCCACTCTAGTTCTTGATTCGTCAGTTCCATATATTTTGTTTGATAAAATTTAATTTCTCTTAGAATCTCTTGTGATTTTGGCTTCAATCTTAGTTTCTTTTCCCCTTCACTTATCTTTTCCAAGATTTTTTCCTTCCTCTCGTTTTGTTTTCTTTTCTTCAGTGTATTTTGTTGTATCAGAAACCCTCTCATCACGGCTTTGCTTGCGTCCCATACTATTCTTTTTTCTACTTTAGTCCTGAGGTTAATTTCAAAATAGTCTTTCAAAGTTTTTTGGGCCTTCTTGCAAATCTCCTCATCTCTAAGTAAGGTGTCATTCATTCTCCATCTAAAGGAGCCAGTTGTTGTTTGCCTCATCACCATCTTTACTGCATTATGGTCGGAGAAAGTTTTTGTGCAGATTTCCACTCTCTTTATGTTCTGCGCCATATTGCTAGTCACCCAAATTTGGTCGATCCTTGTCCATGTCATTTTGGCTTCAGAAAAGAAGGTTCCCTCTCTTTCTAATGGGTGTTTTGTTCTCCATATATCGATCAAGTCCATATTGTCAGTCATTTCAAAAAAGGTCTTTGGTAGTCTTCCATCTTTTGTTACAACCTGTCTTTGTGCTTTATCCATATTTGTTGAAACTACTCCATTCATGTCTCCCATCATGATTAGTTTGTAATCCATATAATCCATCAAAATCTCATGCAGCTTCTTAAAAAATTCAGCTTTCCCTTCATTTGGTGCATAAATTCCCACTATCAAATACTTCTCTCCTTGAAATTGAATTTCAATTGCCAAATATCTTCCTTGATCATCTTTAAAAATTTGTTTCGGTTGCAGCTTCTCCTTTGCATAAATCACCACTCCTCTCTTTTTTACTCTGTCTGAAGAAATAAATTCTTGTCCCAATCTTTTATTTATTAATAACTTTCTATGAGCTCTTGTCACATGGGTCTCCTGTAAACAAATTAGGTCCAATTGGTCTTTCTTCAAAGCATGAAATATATTTTTTCTCTTTCTAGGGATGTTCAAACCGTTACAATTCCAGGTAAGAAGCTGCAGGTCCATGATGGGGTTATTTGCTCTTTCCTCCTACAGCTCCCAATTTTTGTTCTTCGTTTGTCGGTGGTTCCGTATCCGTATCTAATGAAGGATGCCCTTGTCCTGGATGCGTCTCTTTCTGTAGGTCTTCTTCGTGTTCTCCCAAGAACTTGTCTTTATCACTCACAGTCTTTATTCTTCTCTTCTTCCCCTTATATTTAAAAGACAGGCCTTGGGGGCGCGTGGGGACTCACCGAGTGGGCAGCTTGGTTCGGGGGTGGCTCATGGGCTGGTTAAGCTTCCGGCCCATGGGTCTTAGGCTGTCTACCTCTGGGATAGATTAACAAAAAGGCTGTCTTAGTAGAAGGAGCTTCCTGAGTTTCCTAATGTAGGAAGGATCACTCCACCTCCCTTTGTTTATTTGGAGCATGTTTTCCAGGTGCAGTTCTAGGTATATTTATTTACTCAGGTGAAAGTCCCACTCCCCTCCGTGGGGCTTACCTTCAGGTAAGAGTGTACAGGATTGCAGTCTTCAAGCAATCAGGAGAGGGAAGTAATAAAGAAACAGTACCAGTTTGGGTACAGGCAAACTGTGAAGCTAAATGCATGCTTCAGATATAGTATTGCGGTAAAAGAACTGCCGAAGGCAGACCACATGCCGAAGGCAGCCTACTTAGCTGAAGAGCTGGCAACAGCGATTAAATTCTGATTTTTAATAAGTGCAGGCAACAGAAAATTTACTGCAGAACCTTCTATTTATGGAACCTTTCAAATTCTAGCAACAAAGGATGGAACAGTTGTGAATTCAGGGAAGCTGGAATGTTAATGAGAAATTAGCATAGTAGAGGACGGATACAGGTCAGAAAGCTCCGGAAAGGAACTGCTTGTCCTTTTTAATTATCCTATTTACAATTTGTTTAACTGATTTAAGAAAGACTTGAATGGAAACATAGCCTAAGATAGGTTTTATTTCCTGCCTCAGGTACACTGAGGCATAACGTTAAGGCTGCAATCCTATATGTGCTTACCTGGGAATAAGCTCTTACACCCGTCACCTCACGACAACTTACCTTTGTTGAAGTGGACATATATAGGATTTGCCGTTTTGCTGTTACGTGTCTTTGCATCTAAGCTGCCACATTCTTTAAAAAATACAAATTGTAACAGCTGGGTGTATGTTTGATAATTAATGGCATCAGATCAGCCATGGGAAATGAATTTAACCCCTTCCTCTCCTGCTACAGTCCTTGGATGAAATCTCTGTGCTCAAGTGCTCTCAATGACCTTGACATCTCTCACACCTAGGGATGTGTTGGAGCAGGGACAAAGTTCTGACACTTATTTCACAGCAGGGTCAGTGTTGCTATTTGCCAATCCTATATGCCATTGCTATATGCAATGCCAAATAAATAAGCTTTTCTAGTAGAGAGTATAATAAGCTAAGCGGAGGAAGTGAGCATGGCTAAGCACCAGAGTGACGCTTTTAACTTGAAAAATTCAAACCAACCAAAACCAATCAAGATGTCACAAAAATATAAGCAAGGGTTTGGGTCTACTTGACCTCTCCAGCGAAGTGTGATGTGGGAGTGAGAAAAAGGCTGCAAAACTAAGTGCACTTATTAGGAAGTAAATCTAATTGGGCGGGCCTGTAAGAAAATATGCATAAATTTAGTTTGCTTAAATGGAGTTATTTTGGATATGATTGCCAATGTGTCTTTAACAGCTGTGTGGTAAGAAGAACTTCAGCTGATGACGCTCATCCTGCTACTTTATGGAATCATAGAATTCTAGAGTTGGAAGGGACCCCAAGGGTCATCTAGTCCAACCTCTGCAATGCAGATGGCCACCCAGCCTCTGCTAAAAGAATCTCCCAGAAAAGAGAGCCCATCACCTCCTGAGAGAGTCTGATCCAGGGATATTTTTTCAAAACAGTTTTATAAGTTGTGTGTCTTTGTTTCTCAATTTGATCTTTTTACATTGTTTTGTATGTTTTGTGGTATTTTATGCATTGTGGTTTGCTGTTATTTTTATTGATTATGAATTGGTAATTATTGTGGTTGATAAGTGTGAACTGTTCAATTATTATTTGCTGATATTTAATTTTACTGTTTACTATTAGGCTGGATCTAGACACAACAAAGAAGCATTTCAGTTAAACGCATTGTAAACTCATACAACGAAATCCGGTTGTGTCAGGGGCTGGTCTCAATCAGAAGATGGGGGAATGCAATCGCAGGAAGATCAGCTTCTAACAGAAGAGGAGGGGGAATATTCAACACCCCCACCCCACCCCATTTTTAGAGTCTCACGAAGCAGAGAGACAGGCAGATTCGGAGAATGCACAGCTGAGACAGGAACTGCCCAGCTTTGAGATAGTAGCTAAGCAACAGGAAGGAGGGAGGCAGCTGGGCAATACATCAATAGAGGGGGGGAGCTAGGTGGTATGAGCATGTCAGAGAACAGAAGAGATGCGGGGGGGGGACATCCTGTTGGAAGACTAAGAAAGATTCCAGCATAGTCAATTTTTTCCAATTTTTTGGAAACAAAAAAGCTTCAGGTGAAAATGTTATCTCCCCACAAGGAGTCCCCTGCCAGAGGCTATCTTCAGGTTCCGCCTATGAACCCCACAGGGTGGGGGCAAAATCCCTGCATCAGTCCCCTTCTCCTATGGGTAGGCGTAGCAGTCCTGGGCACAGGAGACAGGCACCCCAGAGGGGAAGCCCACTGAAAGATCTTACATATAGGTGAAAACAGCCTGGGTGGAAATGGGCCTGTGAAGCAGCAGATCTGAAATAAAACTGTCCTTCCAGCATCCCAGATGTGAATCTCTGCCTTCTTGGACTGTGCTGTCAGGTGTGGGCCTTTGAGGTTCCCTTCCCCTGACATTAAAGCACAGGGGTATGTTAAAAGATCAAGATTGGAACCGTGATTGTGTGGAGTTGGCAATGAACTCTTTGCATTCTAATAACTCTTAAGACGTGGTAAAGGTTGAAAGGATAAAGTTCAGCAATGCTTCCATTGGAAGGTAACCCTTCCCTAAACTTCATTTCAGTATGGAGGTTTCCTTCCCCCACTCCTCGTGCTATTGATAGATGGCCTGGGTATGTCGC
The DNA here is from genome assembly GCF_027172205.1 of Podarcis raffonei. Taxonomy (NCBI): domain Eukaryota; kingdom Metazoa; phylum Chordata; class Lepidosauria; order Squamata; family Lacertidae; genus Podarcis; species Podarcis raffonei. The sequence continues at coordinate 135,546,229 of NC_070602.1, forward strand.
CAATGGCCAGCCTGTTGAGTGCTATCCAGGGTTGCCATATGTCCGGTTTTCCCCAGACATGTATGAGATTCAAAGGGTGAAGTCACCATCTGGGGGAATTTTTTAAAAATCAGCAAAATGTCTGAGGTTTTGCAAACAGAACCAGGAAGTGTGTGTGTGTGTGTGTGTGTGTGTGTGTGTGTGTGTGTATCACACTTTCCTTTTTCCCATATCTATGGATGCACCTGCTCTGTACAAAGACTTGCTTTGCAAGCAGAGCCAGGAAGTGTGCATGCAAGGATCCCTCAAGGATCCCTTTCCTCTCTCTATGGTGTGCCCAGATGGTGCCTGCTGGGATGGGGCAAATCAGCTGATGAATGGCTCTCCTGCAAGCCCCCCCCTTCTGGTTTCATTTCACTACTTTTGGCCATTGCATGATTTTAAGGTAGAGGAAAGGCAGGAGGTCTCCCTGGTGAGTTGCATCTGGGGCAGGAAAAGATTCTGCAGCTGTTTTGGAGGCGGCGCCTCAGGATGAGTGGTGGGAAATCCTTCCCCTGCCTGTTTAGAACAAGTCTCTCTCTCCCCCCTTAATGAACCCGCCCTACAGTGAATTTTTGCAGAGTCTGCGGGCTCCTCGCCTTTTGCTCCTCTTCCCAAGGTGTGAAGGGCCGGTGTGGCTTCTACACCCTGTTGCTTCTGCGGGGAGAGCTCATGCCTCCCTCAGCAGCTGCATTTGACAGGTCCTAGTTTGCAAGTGAGGACCAGGCTGCTAGTACACTTAGCAGTCTGGCCGAGAGAGGACCTCTGAGCATGTACAGATGTTCTACCACCCCAAAAGAGCTACAGTGCCCATAAACATGTGCAGAGAGAGTTTAAGAACACAGGTAATGTATGTGGGCCTTTAAACAATTGTAAACGCTTACGCGGGTGGCGTTGGGGTCTGAATTACAGAGCCTAGGGCTTGCCGATCAGAAGGTCAGCGGTTTGAATCCCCGCGACGGGGTGAACTCCCGTTGCTCAGTCCCTGCTCCTGCCAACCTAGCAGTTTGAAAGCACATCAAAGTGCAAGTAGATAAATAGGTACCGCTCGGACGGGAAGGTAAACGGCGTGTCCGTGCGCTGCTCTGGTTCACCAGAAGCGGCTTAGTCATGCTGGCCACATGACCCGGAAGCTGTATGCCGGCTCCCTCGGCCAATAAAGCGAGATGAGCGCTGCAACCCCTGAGTCGTACACGACTGGACCTGATGGTCAGGGGTCCCGTTACTTTACAGGTTTTTTGCAAAACTGTGGCTTTGCATTGTTTTTTTTGAAAAAGGGCAACCCTGGGCAGAAGGGTGTTGTTCTTTTTCAAAGTTTTTTAAAAAAGCATTTTTAGCCCCCTCCTTTCTCCCCTTCATCACCTCACTTTCAATTACTGTGCTGCTGTTATTGGTTCCTGCATGTTGCTGATCTTTCGGGTTCTGGCGGATCAGGGCTTGATACCCCAACTGGCAGGAAGAAGCGTTTTTAAGGGGGAGACATCAAGCAGTGCAAGTAGGATAGTGATGAATAGTTTGGCTACATATAAAGACCTCCTGCCACGTGGCTAAGGTTTATGTACCGTGAAATAACAGAAATAACGTGCCGTTTCATGGGTGGGTGTCTGCACATGAGCTGTCCTCTGTTTCGCTCTTCAGGATATGGCTGCTTTCCACATGCACACCCAAAGAGCAACTCGCCTTCGCTTCAGAGCAACCATGGGATGGGTAAAAGAGAGGAGAAAATAGGAGTGGGGCTCAGACTCGGATAACAGGAGGGAAAAGAGCCCGTGTGAGCAGAGAAACAACTTGCTCTTATTATTTTACTGTGCTCCCTGTACTGGCCAGGGTTGGACTAGATGGCCCTTGGAGATCACTTCCAAATCTTCAATTCTGTTTCTATGAAGTGCATCAAAAAAAGGGGTGTTAACACGGAGCTATTTGAATTCCAATACTACTCTCTAGGCACAAGATAATGCTTACTGAACTTAACATGACATTTTTGGTTAACCTTTTCTCTTTAAATTGATTTCTAGCTGTTAATAGTTTGCACCTAGCGCAACTTCACCTGGCTCCGCTGCTGCTAATTCCAGCCTGCTCTTGTATTCTGCCTTCTGCTATCCTGTATTTGCTGCCAATTTCAGGCTGCTGTGGACCTGGGGCTGTTGCTCTGTGATGGTGTTGACAGGGTGCTCTCCTCCAGACTGTCATTTTGTGTGTGGGAGGGATTCCAAGACATACTGGGAGTGTGCCATTTAAGTGGATAAAAGCACTCTGTTGCCCTAGTGCAACAAATCTACTTTTAAAAAATCCCAAGATTTTTTGCAGTCCAGAAAGTGAGGGTAAATGGGCTGAAAAGTGCAGGATGGCTAATGGGAAAATCAGTAAGCCCTGCCCAAGCAAATCAAGATGAATGCTCATTGTTCTTGGAAATTTAGCAGAAGAAATGCTCCGTAAAGACTGGGCATAGCCTAGTCCAGTTGTTCTCAAAGGGTTTGGCAGGAGAGGATGGCAAGTGTGGTGGGGAGATTCAAGGGCAATCCATATATTTTGAGAATGATCCATGTTCTTCTGTCACTGCCTTGTTTTATACTTTCTGGATGTCCAGTGGTCATATTATAAAGTAGTTGTGTTCTTCTATAAATCAAGCACGGCTAGTTGTTGTCACTTTTTGTTTTCCAATGTATTTCTTACCAGTAAAATATTGATGTGGCACAAGGAAATTTTTATTCTGAAAATGTGGCTCAGAGGAAAAGGTTTGAGCACCACCTCATAAATCAGGATGAATAATTAACAGATTGTCAGGAGCTTCCATGTCACTTTGATCCCCCTGAACTGAGCTTGTGAAGTATGTTGCAGTTGAGCTTGAATGAATTATTTTACTCCTCAAATGTCTTTTCTGTCTTTCAACTGATCTTGCTCTGTCAACTGGATCTTTTAAAAAACAAAAACAAACCAACAATTAAGAGTCTTACTCTTTTGTTTTCTTTTCCTAATGGGTACTGTTAGCCATACTCGTAGGCTTAAGTCCACTGATTACAATTCTAATTATGACATAGTAAATATTACTCAATGATTCTGAGAGTATGGATTCAAGCCCATTGACCAGCAAAATTATTTTGATAGGTTTTTATTTTGATACATGTCAAAAAGGGAGAAAAAGATAGGGAAGAAATGGAAGAGGATGGATATTTGTCAGCAGAAGGGGTAAGAGCTATATTTTCAAATGTTAAAACTATGAAAACTATGAAAAATATATTAAAAAGCTAAAACCAAGTGAGGAAATATTGGGGAAAAGTAAGAAGTTTAAAAATTCAGTTCATTAATGGAACTTGTGAATTTTGTTAATAATATTTTATAGAAGGTGGTTGTTTTACTGATGATTTATTAATTGTTATTCTGAGGTTGGACTAGATGACTCTTGGGGTCCCTTCCAACTCTACAAATCTATATTCTAATTCTTTTAAGTGATTTATGTTTTAATTGCAATGTTCTAGTATGTTAGTTATGTATTGTTCATAAGCAGCTTTATGACCGAATGAAAAGCAGCATTGAAATATAATGATTTCAGACTTCTTGCTCCCTATATTTTGCAATCCCCCCCCAAAAAAATTCTCACCAGTTCAGAATTCCCCCCAAGTCTATAGAAGAAATGCAAGATCTCTGAAAATTTCCATTGCGTTGCACAACTGGTGACTAAGAAGTGTGGTGGTTTTGTACACAACTGTCAGTTTTCATTTTTTTAAAGTTCCAATCGTAACCATAATCACAAGAAGTTAATTTTATTGGTTTCAAATTATACAGACTGACATGATTATAATCACTGATATTTTATGCTACCTGCCCATTACACCTTACAAGGATTCACAAGCACTGCAATAGTTTTTTAAAACAACGTAAGGCTTTAATTTTGTGCCCATGTGCTTGACAGAAAGTCCACTGAATGCAGTGGATATTTATTTCTGAGCAAATATGCATAGAATCAGGCTTCACATTCAACTTACTAGTCAAATAAATCAAAGTGATAGAAAGCTAAAAAAAAATGTACTTGATTGTGTATCTACTCTACAGGATATGAAATTCTGTTCTGGGACACTATTGTTGTTTTTCTGTGCTGGTTGACTGAATCTCCCTTTGGCTCAGGCTTTTAAGTGCATCTTACCTTTTATAAAGCACTTCAGGACCATCTTCCTTGTAATTTCCTCTTCTTTGAAATCAGATCCCACTCATCTTCATTCCTTAATAACTACTAAGGTGATGGTCATCTGTTTACACAGAGTTATTTCCCTTGCACTTACGTTTTCAGTCTTTGTAGTCCACAACTATGTCATTTCATTTACATACATGCATGCATGCTATGTTCTTCTCTGCTCAGGGCAAGACAAAATGTTACAGAGAGCATATCTACAAAGCCATTCCAAATTTTGTAAAGACAGAAATACTGGCTAGTAGGGGGGTACACTGGCCACAACAGTAGGCTTTTATTTGTACCTTTAGAAAGCAGCGGAATTTCTTCAGAGCTGTTCTGTGCCTTTCCAGTTTGGCTTGTTATTTGGGACCAGATTAGATCCATTAAAAACAAAGCTTATTCCCATTTTCTATACAGCCATACCTTGGATCTCAAATGCCTTGGCTCCCAAACGATCAAAACCTGGAAGTGAGTGTTCTGTTTTTCGAACGATTTTCAGAAGCCAAAAGTCAAGCACTTCCTGCAGCCAATCAGAAGCTTTGGAAGTCAAATGGACCTCTGGAACAGATTCCGTTCGACTTCCGAGGTATGACAGTAATGGGGAATCTAAAAATGGCTGTAGCTCCATCCCCATTTTCACAGAATTGAATGAAATTGGCAGGCATGCAGTCGCCTCTTCTAAGGGACAGAAGTATGACAAATTTTGGAATGAGAACTGGTATGAATCTGCCACAAGGGCCAGCATTACCATTCAACAGGTTTTCAGGGATAAAGCCTCTTTTCTCATTGACTTGAATAGGGAAAGGGGTGGAGGAGAAATAGAATAGGCCGTTCCCCCCTTATTTGTTTGTTTGTTTGTTTGAGCCTGCATTTTTTCCTGACAGGGATTCCAGGCAGCTTACAGAAAAACTAAGAACAGTTAAATACATGGAAAAATAATAATTTAAAAAAAAAACAATCACACACACACACACTCCATATGTATGTATGTATGTATGTATGTATGTATGTATAAATCTATTTAAAACATACAGATAATTACAATAGAAGCGGCATGGGACCAGCCCTTTCATTAAAAGCAGTTGGTTCCCAAAAGCCTGTTGGAACAAGAAAGTCTTCACTTGCTGACTGAAAGGCAACAAGGAGGGAGCCAGTCTAACTTCTCTAGAAAAGGTGTTTCAAAGTTTGGGAGCAGCCCCCGCCCAGAAGGACCTTTCTTGTTATCCCAATGGTCATTTTGTCAGTGTGAGATCGGCCTTCGTCCCCCCCCCCCCATGGATTTTTGGAGATACAATGGAGATCTCTCAATTTCTTGCATTCAGGAGGGCATAGATCCGCATGGGAAAGTTGTCAATTTTTCCTGCAAATTGCTGTGAGAAAATAATTGATTATGATAAAAAAAACTAGACCTATCTGCCATAATAAAAGATCCCCATCTCTCCCCTCTTGAATTCTGGGCTTCACCACCACCCAGCTTTTTTCTCAGAAAACATAATAATTGTGCGGAGTTTCCGAACCATCTTCAAAGGCAGCCCCATGTTTAACATGTTGCAGCAATCTAACCTAGAGGTTACCAGAGCACAGACTACAGAAGTCAGGCTCTCCTGTTCAGATTGTGGCACAGACAGGCCACCTCCTGAAGTTGCAGGCCACTGAGGTCACCTGAGCCTCAGGCAATAGCAGGGGATCCAGACGTGCCTCCAAGCGACATACCTGATCTCATCCAGTCCATTACCAAGGCAAGGCAACAGTCCAGCACTTCCACTGCCACATCCGTCGATGTAAAGGAGCTGTACCATCAGCATATTGCTGACTAGGGCTGGGCAATGTTTGGTTTTCCACATCACGATATATCACCAGCTAAGTATCGCAATACCTCAATATAGCACGACCTATCTGCAGTGGAGGGCCTTTACTAGTAAAGTTGCGTCTGCTTCCCCCCTCAGAGGTCTAAGTGGAATCTGTGCATGCATAAGCCCCATTGAGTTCAACTAAGCTTACTTCTACTTTCCTGGGAGTAAGTCTCACTGAATTCAGTAGGGCTTGCTTGTGAGTAGACATGCAAAAAGCCCTCATCACACCAATCCCTTGATATGGACGAAAGCTAGGGGGAACCAGCCATGGAACCACCACCAGAAAATAAAAACAAAAACTCTTCCCCACCTTTTTTCCACTGGCGGGGGTGAGTGAGAGAGAAGAAGGAAGTGCTTTCCAGTTCTTTGTCTAGTTATTTATTTGCTTTGCCTTGTTTACTTTGCTGCTGGATCTTTTCTTATTGGTTAGGAGGGAGAGAGCAAACATAGCAGGAGACAGGGTGCCTGCAAATTATGTGCAAAGTATCTATAAAGAATCAGTTCAGCTGAGCTACCCCCTGGGAAGCTGTCAAGTTTCCACCTTTTGTTCAATGGTATATTGCCTTGTTGAAACACTTATCACAATGTTATTTCAATATCCAATATGGGGCAAAGCCCTATTGCTGACAACATACCCCAAGACCTCACTCAGAGGTTTCATGTAAATGTTAAGCAGCATGAGGGATAAAACTGAACCCTGAGGAATCACACACTGAAGGCTCCACGAAGTCGAAGAGAATCCCCAAGTAACATCCTCTGGACTGGAGACAACCATCCAAGTATGACTGGAACCACCACAGAACAGTGCCACCCACCCAGAACTTGGATAGCAGCTCCAGAAGAATACCATGGTTGATGGCAGAGGTCATTTTACAGGGCAACCAAAGCAGTTCCTGTGCCAAAACTGAGCACAAAACTCAATTAAAATGGATCTAGAAAATCAGTTTCCTCCAAGAGCACCTGGATCTGGTCCACAACCACCCACTCAAGAACCTTGCCCAAGGGGAGATTAGCAACTGGCTGGTAATTTCTTAAGATTTTCTGAAAAGGCAGGGACCATCCCCTCTCCTAGGGAGACAATAATCACCTTCCTGGCCCAGCCAGCTGCCACCAGCCAAGAGGGGCAGGGGTTGAGAGCACGTGGTCATGCTGGCTTACCCAAGGACCCTGTCCACATCCTCAGTCCTTACTAACTTAAACTCATCTAACATAACACGACTAGACAGTGTGCTGAACGCCTCTCAAGATTCAGCTGCTGTAACACTGGAGTCAACGTCCTGGCAGATGCAAGTGATTTTATCCTCAAAATGCTTTGCAAAGAAGGCACAGCGAACTACTGTCAGTTCTGTCACTTCCTTTATGCCAGACTGTAACCGGCCCCACACTACCCAGAAAAGCTCTGCTGGATGGCACAATGAGGATGCAATGGAGGCAGCAAAGTAAGCCTTCTTAGCTGCCACTAGGTAGGCTTGATGAGGAGCCCTCACCAGTTTTCAATTGCATTGCAGTTTTCTTAGACTTGCGTTCCAGCAGTCTCCCATCTTGTTTCCTTGGCCTAAGCTCTGGGATATACCAGGGAGCCAAAAGAACTCCATGAAGTGGAAGAGGGCGCTCTGGAGTGACCGTGTCAACAGCCCACATCATTTGGATATTCCAGAGGTCAGCTAGGGCTTCGACAGGAGTGCATCATATCAGATGGAAAATACTCCAGAGCCACCTAGAAACCCGTTGGATTCATCAGCCTCTTAGGGTGGCCCATCCTCCTAGGTTCCCCACCTCTGTGGAGGGGGAAAGGTGCTGAAAACCTGAATCTCAACAGGAAGTGATCTGACCATGACAAGGGACTGATGTCAATATCCCCCTACTTTCAGATCACCCTCTTGCTGCCCAGTTGAGAAAACAAGGTCCAGAGTGTGGCCAGGGTTTTTTGTTTTACAAAACTAGTATCTCACACCAATACAATATCAAAGAGCATGAATTACTGAGCACCCATTTTATGATATTTTCTTAAGGTGAAAAGTTCCCCCCAGATACATGATTGGATGGTCACTTATTGGACAAATCAGCAGATGGTAAAACTATGGATAACTTTAATCATACCTAAAGAAATGTATTTCCACATTATACATGTTTAACAGGGGAAACAGTCCTCCAGGCTATATTCATGTTACTGATTACAAAGATGAATGTGCAGTGGCTCTTATCTTTCCTGCTGTTTCAGTATTTTCTTTTTAAGAAAGGGGAAAATGCTTCTCATGAAAACTGCCCTGATTAGGAATAATCTTTCATATTTTCCAATAAAATTACACATTGCTTTATAGATTCAGAGGAATATTTTTGAATAACTTCTCAGAGGCCCAACTCTGCACACCAACATCAGTGACTAGAAAAGGTCATTTACCCAAGTTCTGAGTAGCAGCATTGCAAGTTTAAGGAACTATATGTTTTGCAAAAGATCTTTAAGACACACTAGGTACAATCCCGCCAAAGGTTAAGTACTTTTAAAGTATCATTGATGGCAAAAGGAAAGTTAAACTTATGTTTAAATATTTCCCATTCAAATCGATGGGACCTAAAAGCATATAACTTTGGCTAGATCGTAACAATTGCACAGCCAAATGTCTTACACTGATAAAATCTATGAAAATCATGGTGCAATTTCAGGGCTTTCATTATCAAAGTTTACAGTTTTTACAATAATGGCAAATCACAAGCACCTGATGAATTTAAATGGATTCTTTCATATGGCACAGGTAACTGTTGAGGAAGGAAATGTTTTGCACAACATATGCATGAAACTACACAAACATTTATTCATTTCTGGCTTTAGCGGTAATTTATCACAGTAACCCAAAATACATTTCACTTTTATGTATGAAACCTAAATAAAATTTGATGACTATGGCTCTCTCAATTGATTCCCAGGCCAGTTACAGTATCAGCTGTGATCAACATGTCAGGAAGAAGTAGGCTAAAATAATAAACACACATTGTGTGTGGCATTTGCTTTGAACTAGTTCCTGAGGTACATGCACCCTCCCACCCAACAGGCATGCTGCAATCTGATATATACATTCTTTGATATAGAGCTAGCTAGCTAAGTAGGCTTTAAAAGCACTCTTCATCAACTATGCCTTTATCCCAGAAGAGTTGGTTTGCAAGAGTGTGATAATGAAATTGCAGCATGAAGTAAGTTGCTCTCATGGATTAGGTGCTAGAGCTTTGGGTAGTTCTCCCAAGTTATTACTTGAAACTTCATGTCACTTTATTATATAATAGTCTGAAATATCAACTTTCCACAGCAAAATCTAAAATTTAAAAAGATAGTTTAAAAAAACACTTCCCTTTCATTGCACCTCCATGTAAAATATTGGGTTTTAAAAATAATACACTGCATTTATATGTAGGCCACAGAATCAGCCTTGTGTTCAGTAAGTGCTTTGCACAATAAATGCAAACTAAAAACACTGTAGGCAAAAAAGGAAGAGAAAGCAGCAATTTTAAAAAGTTAAATTAAATATAAGAACTTCAACAGTAGGTATAAACTGGCTTTATGCAATTACCTTTGCTCAAGTGCAGGACTCTCTTTTCAGTTCCAGCAAAGGCAAATATTTATGCGTCTTAAAAGTTCTATAAAGACCAATTTTATTGCCAATTTTTAAGTGTTCCAGTAAACATACCATTAATTTTTACTAGACATGAATAATTTTTTGAGTGAAAATAATCTTAATAGTGATTTCTTCTAAGTTTCAAGCATATCTCAATTCCAGATATACAGTACAATTTCAGAAAAGAAAACATTGTCAAGAGTTAAGAAAACAACCTTATCTCCAACCAACATACACAATTTTCTTCTTGTATTGACGGTGAACTCACCATTTGACATGAACTATTTTGAAGTTTGCTATCTTCTTCAGAACAACATGGATACAGAACAAGCGCATTCCAGGTTTTTTGATGTTTTATCAAGTTACCAATCAACATTGCATATACAATCCATGGTCCTGCCTTCTCCCTTCATCATCTTGCATAGCGCTTAATGTAATCTTCCACTTTAGATCGGAAATCCTCCTGCACCAGTGGGGTGGGGGGGAGGAATAGAGAAAGATTTGTCTGCAGAAATATTGGTAACATTTTTGTTGAAAGAAAGCATCTGCACTTGGAAATATATGCATTTCAGCCTGCCAATACATGTAAGGAATAGAATGGTATGACTCACTACATTAGATTGTGCAGAGAGGTATGAAACTTTAAACACCTGAAGCTTGTGTTTCCGTATTTCATGGAAAGTAGATTTAGGAGGGTTGGGGGGGGCGAAGACTGAATGCCCAGGCCCCCTTCCAATTCTTTTAATTGCCAGGTGAGCTGCTGGCCTGGGTGATGGGCCATTAAGGAACAGGACAAATGAAGGTGGTCTGTGTGAGATGGCAAATGGGCAGGGCCCCCTCCTTCAACTCATGGGTAGTTAGGACAAAAGGCCAGAGTTGAGAGTTGGGTGATGTGAGCTAGAAGCTAGCAGAAAAGCTGCAGATTAGGAAGCCAGAGAGAGTGATGTTTGATTTCTGTTCGAATCAAAGGTTGCGGCTATGGGGGAAGAAAGGTCACCTTGGGATGTTGATGCTGTAGGCTCAGGTTGTATATATGTGTAAGTAAACCATATATCATTAAGACACCGCAGGCTCCACTGTGTCTCATTCTGAATGAAACATGAACCCTGGGTGTCACAGACTGGTTTGACGCATACAAATGGTAGGAAGAACCAGCTGGGGAACCCCAAAGGGAAGAAGGCTCAGAGCCCAGGTTTTGGTGGTGGGAGAAGACGACGACTGGGAGGTGTTGGAAGCTGAAGAGTTAACAGGGTTTAGTGAGCAGGGAGAGTTTGTGGCAGAGAGAAGTCCAGAATCGGAACCAGAAGCTGAAGCAGGACACAGGAAGGAGGCCAGGAGGCAGAGAGGAGTCCAGCTGGTGAAGAGGTGTGGTTGTCTGCCCCTCCTGCTACAACAAGTTCCCCTCTCCCTGGTCTCCCAGAAGCAGAAGGAGCAAAAACTGCAGGCACAGTCAGAGATTGCTTGGGAAAAGCCCTGGAGAGGAGGGGAGTCAAATAGCTGTGGGAAGGTGGGGACCTTCAGTTTCTGCTACTGAAGATGAGTTGCTCTGCACATTAGGCCTGGCACTCCTGTGCAGATCCTGTTTTTTCCTAATCAAGAGTTAATTCTACTTGCTTTGTGTAACTAACAGCTGGCTTGCTTCTGTTGGTAAGTGCATGGAACCCCTGGAATCTCATAGCACTCGGAATGAGGTGGGGTGCAAATAGCATGTTCCAGTGGTCTTCCAACAGGTCCAGACCCAAGATCTACCTGACTCCCAACTTGTATTATGGGACCCAGTTTCACATATTCATTTTTGATTTATAACTTAATAGCACTAATAGGACACTTCACTTCTATTGAAATGGTAATTCTCAAAGCAACATACATAGTGTTACTTTGGCATTAGTATGAAATGAAACCAGTGATTTTTTCACTTTTGCTTAGCCAAAAGGCTGAGAAGCTATTGAAAACCAGTGACTGCTGGATTGACTCACCATTTCAGTGAGACATCTGAGCAAACATTATTTCAGATTTAATTCCAGTGGGGGGGGGGGGTGATACGTGAAAAGCTAACTCACAGCTCACCTTGTACAACAAAATTTGGGTTTTGTTTTTGTTTTGAAGGTCACCATTGTTGAGAAGCCTGTTCACGAAGACAGGTGCTACCAAATGGCAACGGGTGAATGATTGCTTCACTTGCCAATTCTAAGTGCACTTCACTAACTGATATCCAAAACTTTGGTAATATTAGTTGCTGAAATTGCACTTTTAAGGTTGTGCCACCACAGAGATCAAGGATTCTTTTCTGCAACTCCTTGTCTCAATTCCTGGCAGCTCTGTGTCCACAATGGCTGCTTGTCTTCACTAGATACCCTCCCACAAATCTGTTTTTTAGCTTGTGTTCTGGTGAGCTACAAGGGAAGAATGTTGTGCTGAGTTCTGAGTGGTGGGGTAGATTTTAGCATGTGGAGGAGGGAATTATTGCTGCTTCTCTTCCGAAGAACAGAAGACTGTTCCTCCTTCTACCCACTACAAAGCATATGCCTGCATTATAGTCCCAGCATACTTCCAGTTGTAGAAGAAGTCTAGAAAGCCAGAGAAACAGACCAGAAAGTGAACAGAGCGTCCTTACTCCATAGAGAGCTATAGGAAGGTGGGGCATACAGTTGGCCGGAAAAGTCTTTTTTGTAAAAGAAAGTTCCATTCCTTTTTCTTCTGCCTGCATCTCTCTGTTTGCCTCTCTCCTCCCTTTCGCAGGCAATGAAGGCTGGGTTTCTTCTTCCTCTGCCTGTCTCTGTTGCTTCCCCACTTGTTTTGTAGCTGATGAAACTAGGGTTTCTTCTTCTCTAGCTGTCTCTGCTTCCCTGCTCGTCTTGCAGCTGAGAGAGACGGGCGTCTTCGTACTCTCCTGCCTTAATATCTCCCCCTCCTGTGCTGCAAATGTGCCAGGAAAGCCGTTGCCACCAGTGGAGTTGAGCATGTGTAATTGAATTCACTCAAGTAAAATGTGTGTGTGATGCGATTACACTGTACTGTGAAGTTACTGAAAAGCCTTAGAGATGTGGAAAGTGAATTACAGAAAAGTCTTTTTTGCTTTTCATCAACAACTGGCAATTCTTAAGTTCTGCATCTGAATTTCTAGTAGAAAAACAGTGATTTAAATACAGCAGAAACCCTCATGAAGATGCTGCTGCTGCGGCTTGTGCATAACTTCCTGAAAAGGTGACAAGTTCTAAGTGAGTGAATCAAAAACAGGGACTGATTCATACAGCTACTGGACAGATGGTCCCTTTGTGCTTGACTGTCAGGTGTGCAATGCAACCTAATTTGTTCATTAGCACTAACAGTGATTTGTAATGAACTGAACCTTCTGCCTTCTTCCCCACCCCAAAAATATTAATTGCCAAGCAGTAGTACACTTTGCATCACACACAAAATACTGGAGCTGAAATCCAACAAGATATACCCTGGGTGTTCCTAGAGACGTAGGCAAAAGCCGCGTTTTTCAGATTGTCTTAAAATAGGAGACCCCCACATTCCCCTTAGTGCCAAAAGCAACATGCGTGGCAAACAGGTCCTAGGAGACATTAACCCTTTTTTGGTATCTCAGTCTGATTCAAGGTATTCAGGTTACTGTTCAGGTTTGCATGGTGGTGGCTAGACAGCAAACCTTTATAGTAGCAGAACTGAATTTGTGGGCCCTCCTTCCTGAACAGTTGAGAAAAGGGGTTTGTTTGTTGTTTTGGAAAAGATGTAAGACATGTCTTGCTTGCACCTTTGTTCTCAATATTGTTTTCTATTATGCTGGTTATATTGCTAGTATGGAATAATTCTTTCTGCTAACGGAAATGGCTTTGATTGTCCCAGGAAAGTAATATACAGTGGTACCTTGGTTCTCGAATGGCTTAGTTGTCGAACAAATTGGCTCCTGAACGCTGCAAACCTGGAAGTAAGTGTTCTGGTTTGCGAACATTTTTTGGAAGTCAAACGTCCAACGCGGCTTCTGCTTGAGTGCAGGAAACTCCTGCAGCCAATTGGAAGCTACACCTTGATTTTCGAACAGTTTCGGGAGTCAAACGGACTCCCGGAATGGATTATGTTTGAGAACCAAGGTACCACTGCAATAAAAACAATTCATAAAATAAATAAAAAAGCAACTCAGTTTAAAGGACACACTAGAAACTCAACAGATTTCACTAAATTGCCTCACCTGTCACCTACTTCTAAGTCCCTGCTACAGCAGAGATCTCTAGATAGTTTCAAAACATTCATTCTCCATTATTTCCACCCATGACTTCTGTTGGCTATTTTAGAAAGGTGGGTGGGGTGCAAGACGGCAAGAAGGACTCTACACTGCAACATTTTGTTGTATCTTGTCCACACCCACACCCGTACCCTTTACTTTCAAAATGTATTTATGTCCCATCTTTCCTCCAAGCCGTAGGAGATTCCCATTTCATCTTCAGAATAACCTTTTGGGGCAGGTTAGGCTGAGAATAGTCCAAGGTAACTCGGTGAGGGATTTCAACTTTGGTCTCCTAGGTCCTAGTCCTAATGTTAAAACCTGACATTCCAATAAATTAGTCTTAAGGCAAAAGTGCATGCCAGCTACTGAATCACTATTACCACCACAAAATATCTCAGCAGCGTGGTAAGGAGATACCCAAACCCTGAACACCTGTGCACATTTATGCATTGGGCTGGATTTCACTGTGAAAAGGCAGTTTTATGCCTAGTGCTAGAAACTGAAACTCAATCTCAAAAATGTTCTGGAAAGCATAAGAATTGCTAGAGAATGTACTGATGATAACAGTGCAGAGTCATTCCATATCAAGTGATCCATTTATTTTTTTTACCTCATGTAACCCAATTTTCTTAATATTTTGAACACTTGTTTAATGATCAAAACTAAGTTTAAATCTAAAATTTACATTTTTATCTCATCCTGTTTTTGAGTTATGAGGGTCTGAAATTTTAAAAAATTGGCAACTTTGGCCTTGCCGGACTACACAATAACCTTAAAGGCTCAGCCCAGAATTGAGATATTTCAAAACTAAAAATATCAATCTCCTCAGAACTTCATGGGCTTTAATATGATATGCCGCATCATGGGCTTACATTAACTTCTACATTTAAGTTACTTTTTTTTTTAAAGAAAGTGATTAAAAAAGTAATATGATTAAAAATCTCCAAATATATATATATTTCACCATTTTCCAAGAATCGATTTCCACAGCATAGGCCAACAGTATTGTTCTACAATTATTTGTGCAGTCAGATTCTACCTATGGCTCTTTGGCTATAACTCATTACTGTTCTTACTGTATGACACAATAAACTTTACAGAGTTCACAGTATAACCATGGTGGTTTGGATAGAAAGATGCACGTGCACAAGTTGAATATACTTCTGCTTGTAGGGTGTTCCCTCCCCTCCCCCAATTCTTCCCACCCATTGCACCTTGCTCCTGCTCCCAGTCACTGTGGAGGGTCACTGAACACTCTGGCACTAAGGTGGGTTGGTGGGCAGAGGGGCTTGCAGGCAGAAAGAGAAGATCCAGCATCCTGCACAAACCTTAATGCCATATCATTGTGCAGTGGAGAAGGTAGATCCAAGATCCATTGAATAATTTTTTTAATGATGCTTGTTAAATATTGATGCACAGAAATCATTCCCTATCAAAGGCTACACAAGAGATTAGAAAATTGAGCCGTATTCTCATACAATTGAGCCGTACTATTTAGTACATTGCTACTCACCTTGTCGCGTAAATGATGCTCTGCAGCTTCAATATTCAAAGGATCATCAAAATTCAAGAGATCCTGAAGAGAAAAAACCAGACATTTAAGAAAATGGTTGGCTATAACTATCACACAAATGAACTTTGAAACTAACCCTTTCTACCACACGGCAAACTGTTTATGATGTGGTATAATGGGTCTGATGTCATAAAAAGAGAGTCAGATGTCTCATATAGAATGTACAAGCTCTTGGACTGACTCAATGAGATCTCTGGAACCCCATCCATTGAATTTAACTAAAATTCTTATACATACGGAAATTCGTAATACAAATTGAAAATCTAAACATTCAGAGGCTATATACCAATGTTTTACTATTAAGGTGTTTGCAAAGACCTGGTTCAGATGTCACGACCAAGTTAACAGGCTGTGCCTTGGGTCTTTCCATTCCATTTACGCTCTCAATTCTTTCCCTCACTTGTTTATTTTAAATACTTTCACTTTCATACCACTTTCCCTAGTGGTTTAAAGTAGCTGGTCACAACAGCAGAAATATATATTTAAAACTCCACAAAGCTGTATCGGTAGCCTCAGAGAAAAAGCCAACTGACATGAAAGAGGCAGATCTGAAAGCTCAGTAAATAAGTTTTCAATCTCTTTCAAGATTCTATAGTATTGGAATCATAACTGAGAAAGGTTGGGCGACTGTGATAATCAAATTATGTTTGTAAGTTTTAAGGAAGCTCTTTGAGGGGAAACGGTTAAAACGGTAGAAATGTGTAAAAAGTAATAAAGTGAAGGAATTTCAGATAAATTGAGGGAAGTCAAAAAGAGAAGTAAGATGTAATTAAGATGTATGGAATGTACAAATTTGTTTTTATATTTGAAAACCAATAAAATATATTATATATAAAAAAAGAGAAAACTTGGGCGACTGCTGTTGCTGTTCTGATGTTACAAGGTTGGAATGGACAACAGAATTTATTGATCAGATTTCCAACAATTGTAAAAACAATGGACTAACCACACCAACATTGCCTCCAAAATAGCACTGGAAACCCGCTTCAAACAAGTTTTGAACTCTGCTTTGGAGCTGAATTATGGTCTGCAATGACCATTGTTTGCCCAATTCATATACTCTGGGAAACTATGGTTAACATAAACCAGGAAGCGAGGAAAAGAATTGAAGTGTACAAGAGGAGGAAGGAGTGCAGTAAGTCCAAAGCCCATTCATGATGACCGAAGAAAGGTGATCTGTGACACTTAACTGAGCCAAAGAGATTGAATTTAGCACAGAGCAATAGCTGGATAAGAATTAGATAAATAAATCTGGAACCTAAAGGCAAACCAAAATCCTTAGGGAGGCCTACTGTAATTTTTTACTTTAAGAATCAGGTTGCTATGCCTTATCACAAACAGCTTATGAACATCCACTCCTCCATTTCAACAAAGGTTCACCATTCGGCAGGTTGTGTGTGCATGTGCACACATGCTGTTATCCAAATCTGGGTGGGCAATACTTCAGTTCCAAGGAAGTAACCACGTCAACATTACGTCTCCACAAAATAAATATGTCCATAATTCCATTAACTTTTCACTCAATAAAATCAATAATCAAGTTACCCTATAGGAGAAAGCAACACTCCCAATCTAGCTAAAATTAGTTAAAATAAGGCTGCAGTTCTATAAATTTGTACCTGAATGAATTCCTTCAGAATAGATATGTATACAAGTGAACTATAAATCCTATGAAAGCAATAGGACTTACCGTATTTTTCGCACCATAGGACGCACCGGACAATAAGACGCACCTTGTTTTAGAGGGGGGAGAACAAGAAAAAAACATTCTTTCCCTCTCTGCCCAGCGCCCCTTCAGCGAAGCGGCAGGAGGCACTGCACAGAGAGGGGGAGAATTTCCCCCCTCTTGTTTTCCCCCTCTAAAACAAGGTGCCGTTTAAGGTGCGTTCAGACGCATTCAGGTGGCTACCTTGGAAGCCTGGAGAGCGAGAGGGGTCAGTGCGCACCAACCCCTCTCACTCTCCAGGCTTCAGGTTCCTTTCGACCTGCTCTTTGGGGCTGGCGGGGGGAAGCCCACCACCAGCCCCAAAGAGCAGGTCGGGGAGCAGCGGAAAGGCGCGCAGCTATAGAGGCTCCTGCCATAGCTGCGTGTCACCTCTCCAGCCGGGAGAGGGTCGCGGGGGGCTTCTTTAGCCCCCCGCGCACTCTCCCAGCTGGAGAGATGGCGCGCGGCTAAAGAGGCTGCTGCAATAGCTGCGTGTCACCTCTCCAGCTGGGAGAGGGTAAGCGGGGCTTCTTTAGCCCCCCGCACGCTCTCCCAGCTGGAGAGGTGGCGCGCGGCTATAGAGGCTCCTGCCATAGCTGTGTGTCACCTCTCCAGCCGGGAGAGAGTCGCGGGGGGCTTCTTTAGCCCCGTGCGCGCTCTCCCGGCTGGAGAGATGGCGTGCGGCTAAAGAGGCTGCTGCAATAGCTGCGTGTCACCTCTCCAGCCGGGAGAGAGTCGTGCGGGGCTTCTTTAGCCCCGAGCGCGCTCTCCCGGCTGGAGAGGTGGCACGCAGCTATAGAGGCTCCTGCCACAGCCGCGCGTCACCTCTCCAGCCGGCAGAGGGTCGCGGGGCTATGCTGTCTTCGCTCCATAGGATGCACACACATTCCCCCTTCATTTTTGAAGGGGAAAAAGTGCGTCCTATGGTGCGAAAAATACGGTAAGTGGTTTCAATGGGATTTCCACTATTTCCATGAGGCTTAATTCCAAGTGTGTGTAGGATTGCAGTCTCAGATGTGACTAATTTTAGCTAGTTTTACTAGACAATAAGGTCCAAAGTTCCAAAATGCTCTCTGCAACAAACTCTACTACTCTTTTGCAAGAAGGCTAAAATTTAACCTTGTTCAAATCAAAGCAGCCTGAGAGTTGACAATCTCATGAAGTAATTAAGTCACTGTGAGAAGGAGGGGAAAGAAATGATCACTATGGAAACAGAAGATTGTCTGGCAATTATTTTTGCAGTGGTTGGTGCTGAAAGTGGTATAATATTGCACCTCCCATATTCTGCTTTTCTTGCTATCACAGTCACTCATTATGGGTATTTTTAAAAAAATCCCCTAAACAAAAACCCCCAAAATGTGGTGTCTTTTAAACAAAAATAAAATATTATACAAGCTTTAAAAACATAGCTCAGGCCTAAATTGCACATGCTATATGTGACCAGGTCAACTGATATTTTTATTTTTACATAAAAGCTGCCCAAGGCATCCCAAGTTAATTGGACCAGCAGCCCTGAGGGAAGAGGTCATTAGCCTATTCAATCTGAGCAGTATTCAGAACCTGTGATCTGAAACAATCTGTTGTTTACACTTTTTTTGCGGGGGGAGGGGGGAGATGTGGATACTTCTTGAAATATACCGTATTTTTCGCACCATAGGACGCACTTTTTCCCCTCCAAAAATGAAGGGGAAATGTGTGTGCGTCCTATGGTGCGAATGCAGGCTTTCGCTGAAGCCTGGAGAGCGAGAGGCATCGGTGCGCACCGACCCCTCTCGCTCTCCAGGCTTCAGGAAGCTATCCGCAAGCCTTGCAAGCCCGGCGGGAGTTCCCGCGGGCTCACAAGGCTTGCAGGCAGCAGCCTGCAGCCCCGGCGAGTGTCCGCAAGCCTTGCGCGCCCGGCGGGAGGTCCCGCCGAGCGCGTGAGGCTTGGAGCGGCAGCCTGTCGCCCGAAGCACGGGGAGCCCTCCGGAGGGCTCTCCGTGCTTCGGGCGAGTGTCTGCAAGCCTTGCGCGCCCGGCGGGAGGTCCCGACGGGCGCGCGAGGCTTGGGGCGGCAGCCTGTCACCCGAAGCACGGGGAGCCCTCCAGAAGGCTCCCCGTGCTTCGGGCGAGTGTCTGCAAGCCTTGCGCGCCCGGCGGGAGGTCCCAACGGGCGCACGAGGCTTGGGGCGGCAGCCTGTCACCCGAAGCACGGGGAGCCCTCCAGAAGGCTCCCCGTGCTTCCGGCGAGTGTCTGCAAGCCTTGCGCGCCCGGCGGGAGGTCCCGACGGGCGCACGAGGCTTGGGGCGGCAGCCTGTCACCCGAAGCACGGGGAGCCCTCCAGAAGGCTCCCCGTGCTTCGGGCGAGTGTCTGCAAGCCTTGCGCGCCCGGCGGGAGGTCCCGACGAGCGCGCGAGGCTTGGGGCGGCAGCCTGTCACCCGAAGCACGGGGAGCCCTCCAGAAGGCTCCCCGTGCTTCGGGCGAGTGTCTGCAAGCCTTGCGCGCCCGGCGGGAGGTCCCGACGGGCGCGCGAGGCTTGGGGCGGCAGCCTGTCACCCGAAGCACGGGGAGCCCTCCAGAAGGCTCCCCGTGCTTCGGGCGAGTGTCTGCAAGCCTTGCGCGCCCGGCGGGAGGTCCCGACGGGCGCGCGAGGCTTGGGGCGGCAGCCTGTCACCCGAAGCACGGGGAGCCCTCCAGAAGGCTCCCCGTGCTTCGGGCGAGTGTCTGCAAGCCTTGCGCGCCCGGCGGGAGGTCCCGACGGGCGCGCGAGGCTTGGGGCGGCAGCCTGTCACCCGAAGCACGGGGAGCCCTCCAGAAGGCTCCCCGTGCTTCGGGCGAGTGTCTGCAAGCCTTGCGCGCCCGGCGGGAGGTCCCGACGGGCGCGCGAGGCTTGGGGCGGCAGCCTGTCACCCGAAGCACGGGGAGCCCTCCAGAAGGCTCCCCGTGCTTCGGGCGAGTGTCTGCAAGCCTTGCGCGCCCGGCGGGAGGTCCCGACGGGCGCGCGAGGCTTGGGGCGGCAGCCTGTCACCCGAAGCACGGGGAGCCCTCCAGAAGGCTCCCCGTGCTTCGGGCGAGTGTCTGCAAGCCTTGCGCGCCCGGCGGGAGGTCCCGACGGGCGCGCGAGGCTTGGGGCGGCAGCCTGTCACCCGAAGCACGGGGAGCCCTCCAGAAGGCTCCCCGTGCTTCGGGCGAGTGTCTGCAAGCCTTGCGCGCCCGGCGGGAGGTCCCGACGGGCGCGCGAGGCTTGGGGCGGCAGCCTGTCACCCGAAGCACGGGGAGCCCTCCAGAGGGCTCCCCGTGCTTCGGGCGAGTGTTCGCAAGGCTTGGGGCGGCAGCCGCGGCTGGGGGGGGAATAATTTTTTTTTTATTCATTCCGCCCCCCAAAAAATGAGGTGCGTCCTATGGGCCGGTGCGCCCTATAGAACGAAAAATACGGTAAATCATTGTAAAGCACATATACAGCCAATTGCCAAGAATTCAGAGTATGCAGATTCTACAGCTTGTCAGGCCTTACATTTTCCAATGTCTCATGGTTCTTCTGAGTTTATACTGTAGAATGTGCTTAAATTGGGGCAGGACACACACAATTCAGTTAATTCACAAAGTCTGCCTTTGAAGTAGAAAGAAAACTTTGATGTAGAAAATATGGTCCTGGGTGCATAATTATTTACAAGGGAGGTTTAAAAATGATGCTGTTTCAGACTTCTGGTGGAGCACAGGAAGCTGAAGGGAATCCACTGCTAGCTTGTCTGCCATCAGGGATAATTATTTGTTAATAAGAGGTTAATAAGAAGCCAGACTCAGTTCTGAAGAGACACTCGCCCATTGTTATGGGGAGGAAGGTGAAACTTCTGGGGAAGGGGCGCTTAGAACAAGGAGTTACAGCAGCTCATACACCGAATAATCGCCCTGAAATGAGGGCATCGGGTTTGCATCTCCATTGCATTAATTATTTTTAATGGATTGGAAAGAAAAGTAAACTGGACTCTCTATTTGTCAATAGCACCCAGTGATAAAGGGTGCTAAGGACTACAAAAATAATATAAACTATCGTAACAGGCTGGAAATGTCTTCAAGACGCTCTAAATATCTGATAATTTTGAAAAATGTAGATCAGATTGTGACTTTTCAACTGTCTACAACCTATAAGTTATGTACTTGATAACTCGCAGTTTCTTTGTGTTGAGTCGATGAGAGACGGTGGCTGAATTTACAGCTGCATCACAGCTCTGGAAGAGAAATCCAGTGATCATGAAGGCTGATTTTGGGCATCTTGTAATAAATGCTTAAAGAGCAGTTAATGCAGTTGGAATTGGAATTTCGGAGTATGGTTAGAGACACTGGAATAAGGTTACCAGACGTCCCCGTTTCCCGGGGACAGTCCCCGGATTTACAAATCAGTCCCCATACAAAATCCACTGAAGCTGACAAGTGTCCCTTGATTCACCGAAAAAAAGATGGTAACCTTACATTGGAATGCAGATGAGACAAATGGGAGGTGATGTGAGTCTGGATGAAAAACAAGAGGACCCATTTTTAATGAATTATGAAGACTCAGAAAGAGAGGATAAATTCAACCCAGCAGATGGCGGTGCGGAGACAGAGATACAAAAATATTATTGGGGAAAGTGCCTGTCGTAAACTCATGAGCCGAAAATCATTCAAAAATAAAAAATGCTCACATCGAAACGTCCTTAAAGAGAAGTCAGATGAAAATGTTGCCTATCTCCTGAAGGAAGATTGATTAAAAAACTGGAAAAGCAGGAGAGAAAAGCATGAGGTTATGATTTATTGATTAAGCATCAGGCAAATAAATGTGAATTCTCATTTTATTGAGATGTGCTGGAATCCACAAAAAGAAGTATCCCATAAAAAACTGGAGAAATATTAGTTTGGGACATTCTAAAATGAAATGTCATATTGAACTGATTGAGTATCAGAACTGGCGATGTTGGAGGCCTGCAGAGGAAATTTGAAGAAGCACCATTAGCAGACGGCAGAAAGCTGCATGCCACCTACAGCTAGGAGTTACGATGGAGTGTATCTGCCAAAGGTTGGCAGATAGAAGGTGGAAGTACCTCTCCCCCCTTATTATTAAAGTTTTTTATAGTTTGTTTTGATTAATATTAAATTATATAAGCATGAGATGAGATGATAATATGATACGAAGATACATACAGAGAAAAAAATGATAGAAGAGATCTGTGTGAGAGAGAGAATCGAGTGGTTTTTCTCAGGGTGTGAGGCTGATAAAGATGGGATCTGTCCCGGGTGGGAGCTGGGACGATGTGGATTTATGTTTATGAACTGAAAATTAAGATAGAAGGTTGAAAGAATATAAAATTTTGTTTTTGTGTGAGAGTGTGTCCCCCCCTTTTCTTTTCCTTTTTATTATTTTGCTCTTTTTAATATTAGCTTTGTTTGGTTTTTATTATATGTTGAAAACCTTTAATAAATTTGAATAAAAATGATACTGTTTCTTCCTCTGAGTAGATTGTCAATACCTTATAATCATTAGATTTCCCAGCGTCAAAGACATAAATATAAACCATACATCTCTACTTCAGATTGCAAGTTGGACAGCAGAGCAGAAATATATTCCATCTGATGCTGTAACTACATAACTTTAAAGCATACTGTCAACGTTTCCCTTTTTAAAAGGGAAATTCCCTTATTCCAAATAGGATTTCCCTTAAAAAAAGGGAAAAGTTGACAGCTATGTTTTAAAGGGAAAAAGCAATTAAGACCTTATTTATCCTTCCTTTTACTTTCCAGAAGAATAGCATGAGTGTTTGATTACAGAAATGTTAATTTAAAGAAGCAACAGTACATAGATTCAGATTTGTTTATCTCTTATCATCCCAGAAGTTTACATAAGGTAACATCCATAGAAGTTAACTGAGAGCCCAATAAAACCACAACATAAACTTAAACTGCCAAATTTACAGAAGAATCGGGGTCGACCCAGGATTCACTGGGACAGCAGATCCCAATGTGGATCATTATTCCTCTTTTTCTTTAACAGGGAGGAAGGCACCATTTTGTAGTTCACCTTAGGTGCCAAACTACCTGAGAAGAGTACATACTTTCTTCTCAATGTGATTTGCTAGGGGAAGTAGGCTCCTGATGTTTATAAGGACTACAAAGAGTCTTGTAACACTCTGAAGAGAATTAATTTCATTAGGGCATAAGCTTTAGTACAGTCTACCTAATCAAGTGCATGCAAGGAGACTCTAGTTCACTGAAGCTTATGCAATCATAAATAAGATGATGATATTTCAGGCCCTACAACACCTTTGATGCAACAAATTCACACGGTAACTCTTCTAGAAGCTGTAAGCACTGTTTTCTTTTGCAAAGGGCAAGTGTGATGAGGCCAGCTGAAAAAGATCTCAGCCAGTGAGTGCACTTGTTACTTACAGTAAATAATGAATTTAATCCCCAAACAACATCCTGAAAAGAAAAAGAAGTGGATTCAGTCAAAGAAGTTGAACAACGCACTCTTACTTATTTTTTACCAAAGGCAAAATGCAAAAATACTGAATTCTAGCACAAAATGTTCAGTAAATGTTGAGCTTTCCATAAAGAATGTAAAAAACAACAAGACCCGACCCTTATGTAAAACATTTAATTTCAAGGTATCTATGAGGCAAAGCCTATGGTGGGGAAAGCGAACCATTTCCAGCATGACCATATGGTGGAACAGGCTTTATCCCACTTCTCCCAATACTCCTTTCTGCCTTAACGAGACTACCTCTCACATCCACTTCATAGGTGAACAGGGGAATATGCCTCAGAGAAATCAAAACTTTCATAAAACACAAAAAATACAGCTTGGGTTAAAAAAATAAACAATGAAACCACATTTAGGTCCCATTTATTTATTGGAAGAGGCAAGAAACTAATCTTACTAGAGAGCATGTATTCACCATTCAAATCAAGATAACAAAAATTTGTTAAAATTTGCCCTGAAGATTTACACAAATGTTTCTGATTTATGAAAGTTTTCACCTGATAAAGATGATCACATTTGTATGTTTAAGATAATACTACCTTTAATGTTCTAGTTGGAGCCCAGCCAGTGCCATCAATTGAATGTTCTCTCAATAAACTGAAATAAAGATGCAAATACATATTACACACTGATTTCATGTGTGCTTTGCTTACTCTAAGATTTAAGGGACAAATTAAATGCACAGACAACTAACTGCCTGCTAAGGAATGACAGAAATTTTGATATTAATAGCTGAAAAGTCATTTGTGTTTATGTGTACCCCTACATATAGGCGACTGCACACAAACTTGGCAAATAGTGTAAGCAGCTGGTCTTGTCCCACCTCATATCATTTGGTGATATATTCTGACTACTCTGTCTTTCATCGAGGTTCTTAATTCAATCAGTCCATTTTGCTCCCACAATTTTGTATCAACTGGTTGTGATTGCAATTTGTTTTAATCTGTTTTTAATGTTGCATTTTACATTGCAGTAACCAGCCCTGGGCCTTTGTGGTAAAGGGTGGGTAATGAATCTAACTAATATAAAACTGTAAGATGTCGTCACCCTGCAGTTCACTTGGCCACAGACAGGTGGCGCTGCAAACCACAGTGTGGCAAAGAGGTGGCGGATGGGCAGCCCAAGCGAAGTCACCAGACTGGGCTACAGCAGCACCCACCCTGCTCTGCTGTCGGCCCTCCTTTCAGCCCTGGGACCTCTGCCTCCAGGATCCACATCTCCCAACTGGTTGGCTCTGCTATTGGTCACTTTGGAGAAGAGAAGGAAATATTATCCCCACCCACCGATTCATTGCGGGGGGTGGTGGTGCTTGCAATCCGCCAAAGGGCTTTTGTCATAACTTTGTGTGTGGTAGTTGGAGAAAGTGATGGGGATGAGTTCCCTGGTCATTTTCCGCCAGCCTTTGTCCTGTTTCAGGCTTTTGTGGGTTTGCAAAACCTCAAAAAGTTTTTTGTCTTAGTGTTGGAGAAGCAATTGGGATGGTTTTCCTGATTGCTTCTCTGCCTATCTGGTAGCCTGGACACACATTTTTAAGGGAGAGAAAGGTGACCAAGAAATGCATTTGGGTAGATCGAGAGAGGAAGGGAGGTTTGTGTCTGTCTGTCGGTATGTGGTGAGTGC
Source organism: Podarcis raffonei (assembly GCF_027172205.1). Classification (NCBI taxonomy): domain Eukaryota; kingdom Metazoa; phylum Chordata; class Lepidosauria; order Squamata; family Lacertidae; genus Podarcis; species Podarcis raffonei. Next base: position 135,571,496 of record NC_070602.1, read on the forward strand.
ATGTGTGACCAACAGAAGGTGAGTTCTGGGTGCAAGTCATTTGAATCCCCTCTCTATTCTTCATTGTTTGTTTAGTCTGGCTTGCATCTTTTCTTTTCTTTTCTTTTCTTCCTCAGTGAGATTCCCTGCCCACTTGGTAGCAGCAAATGCAGTGCAACTGCCAGCCTAAGCCCAGTCCCACTTATTCCTCTGTGGGCCTTTTCAGTTGATGGAGACCCACCAACCTTTGCTGGCCACAATATGGTGTGCATCAGTGTCTCACATGTGCATAGGTTAGGGGAGGAAAGTGAAATGGCACCTTTCCTGTGGGAAATGCCTGCGTACATTCAGCTTGGTAAGATGTTGTAGCCTCTCTTCTTTTATTGCAGCAGGTTGAACTTGCTCTTTCATAGTTAGCAAGATCCAAATAACACAGCATTTAAAGCAAACAAAGCTCTTGGCAGAGAGGTGGCTGCATTAGCCAGGTTGGTTCAGCTACAGACGATCATAAAACAGGATTCTGTATGGGTGGTTTGTTTGTTTGTTGTTTTACAAACATTACTGCCTGGTGTGGAGTTTGAGCAAACCAGGAGAAACTTTTCATGCATACTTATGCTGAAGTAATTCCCATTTGGGGAGAAGCCATTTGACAGTGATACATGCTCTTTCTCTTTCACCTACATACTCACAAGAAATAGCCATTTCATCTACTGGCATTTAACTTTGACAATAGAATAAGAGAAGTGAGCTATAAAAATTGTTTATTACCTTAAACAGATTTCCCCTGTCTCCGTGATGTTGGGATGCCAGATTCTAGTCAAACATTTTACTTTGGGAGGCTGCCAGAAAATAAAACATAAGATTACAAAGCTGCCCAAGCTGAAGGGCAAATCAGGAGATCACATTGTATTGGACATCCGCTCTCCAGAAATTTGCACCGTGTGCCACCCCCCAGCCCGCACCCCCCCCCCCAGTTACTTATCCAGAAAACAATCAGAAGCCGCACTTTGGTTTCCGAACGTTTTGAAAGTTGAACGGACTTCTGGAATGGATTCTGGTTTACATTTGTGGGGGAAATCTGTTTTATCATCATCATCAACATCATCAAAACGCGACGCATATTTAAATTTGCCAGTCTAGTAACCCTCACTCCATGTTCCTTCTAATCCTTGCCACATCAACATTGGCAAACGCTAAGTAACATTTATGGCAGATTATGAAGCAGCAACTTGCTGAATCTGTTCAGAGAAGATCTACAACTACAATCCTTGAGTACATTTAGTTCAGCTCTCTAGAATCTCGTTAAAAATAAATGCTCTTCAGTTCATATGTTTTTTTCCATTGTGTGCATGAAGGTCTGAGTAGGTGCAAGGGTGTGCTTGTAAATGTATGAAATTATTATTATCTTTAATTTATTGATCACCTTTTATACAATTATCTCAGGGTAATATACAATAAAACAGCAATTTAAAAACATGAACAGGGAACAATATGGGAAGAAGAAACACTTAAAATAGCAATATTCGCTCCCTGTTTTATTCTGTGGCGAGGTTCAGTCCCAGTTAACCTGCAGCCAGAAACCGCAATAAGGATGGATGGAGGAGCGCTTTTTCTTTTGCTGCTTTTTTACTGAAGTGAGAAGCTGTTATAGTAACATTCTGTACTATTATTTTTTAGAAATCAGCTCTGCAAAACTCAGACAAATGTGACTACCAAACATATTTTAAAATAAGATGATCAATTCAAGTAATTTATTATAACTAATAACCATCTAACTTAATTAGTCTGGTTAGATTCTAAAGTCAATCCAATATTTCTATTTTCTCTCTCTTTCATCCCCACAAATCTTTGTATCACATATTTAAACTGATTAAACAAACAGATTCTTTATAAACACTGGAAAATACAATTATAATATGCAGCTCCAAAATAATCCTTACTGGTAAAAAAACAGCTAACTCTTTCAGAAAATAATTTCATAGTCCTGCCAATCATATTCACACATTCCAACTTCAGCTGCTGTTTTGTATTTGACTGCAATTACCAGGCTTATTTTTTCATCCAGAAAAGGTGTGAAAACATTAACAAGAATACTTATTTTTCTATAAAAGTTGATTATGCGAGGCAAATGATACAAGAGCCTGGTGAGAATGTTGTAGCAACTGCTATTTATATAATCCTATTCTCAGAAACCTTAAACCACAAACACACATGTGTACTTTTCACTTGAGAACAAATCCAAGGGAGGCTAATTTTTTTATTTCAGATTTTATCAACAATTTTATTTCTGCTTTCAAAATAATAATTAAAAGAAAAACTGTCTAATGATTCACAATGGGCAGAGCAGGAAGCAGCTGAAGACACTATCTAGTACAGGCACCCCCAAACTCGGCCCTCCAAATGTTTTGGGACTACAATTCCCATCATCCCTGACCACTGGTCCTTTTAGCTAGGGATGATGGGAGTTGTAGTCCCAAAAACATCAATTCAAAATGGTATCTTGCGTGCTCTTCAGAAATAGAAACAGAGTATATAAATACACTCTATGCAAAATACCGGTAGTTTTCTTTTGATAACTGCAGAATTATATGTATATCTGATGAGATTTAATTCAAGAGAATTGCTCTTCAGCGTTGAAAATTTCCCAAGTATCATACAAAACTCATTCACATTTTTACAATTTCCTAATGGATAAAGAATATGAATAACCTGGGAGTTCTGGGTCTGCTGCAGGCTATGGTGGACGCCGGGGATCCGCTCGTCCTGAGCAACCTAATTGCTGCGAGGAGGCGAAAAGGGAGCACGGGCAAAGCACCTTCTCTAAAAAGCCTGGAAGGAACATTTGGGTTCTGAAGGGTCCAGCGGTGTTGGAGAAGGCTCTCTAAGGGCCCCCAAAGCTCTGGAGGGAGCAGCGAAAGCACCAAGACTGAACACAGACCTCACAGCAAAATGCCTCAAGTGCTCCCATTAAAGCAGTGACTTCTTTAAAAAGTAAAAGGAAATCGGACCAATTTGGACAAGATAATTTTTTAAAAATATATATTTAAGAAGAATTTATCAATTGGATCCACACCAGGGAGGTAAAGAGGATGTCCCCCCCTGGGAAGTGAGTATCAATCGGCATGGAATAAAATCTGCAGGGGCTAAGAAAAGAATAAATAAATTACCCGCTAATGATTTTTCTTTTTAAGCATTCCATTGGATGTGTTGAATTAACATTGTGATTTGAGCTAATATTGGATGCATAAGTTTAAGACTTTATAGTGCTTTTCCAGCAAGCTTACCAAACTGGAAATGAATTTTAGACATTGGGGTGATAAGAGAAGAAAGCAGGACAAGAACTTTGTGAATTATTCATCTTAATACTTTAAGAAACATATTTATTTCCTTTGCTACTTTTTATGAACTAAAAGAGATAGAAACTGTATTTATGGATTTAAAATTTTAAATCAGGACTGGTTTGGAAATATTTTTAGAGCACATCATAATCGGATGTTTAATATTTTTATTTTTATTATTAGGGTCCAATACAGATCAGAAACAATTTGGAGATGTGGCAATTTTTTTCTTTTAAATGAACCTTGTCTGTGTAATTAGTGGGCTTTTTGAAGAAGCTGAAGAAAAGGGAAAAGGAGACTTGGTACGAAAAGATCTTAAACTCTCACCCACCCCTCTCTCTCACACACACATGGATATATTATGAGGCCTTTTTGAAGATGCTGAAGAAAGATACACTGTGGAACGATACCGTTTTAGTGAATGGAAAAGGAGATTTTTAAAACTTTCACATGAGCTAAAAATAGTTTGGATTAAAGGTTATTTCATTTTTTATTTTCTTAGATCCTGGGAAATCTTGTGAATATGCTGTGGTAAAGGAGGGAAAACAGGAAATAAAAACCAAAACAATAGATAAGAGGGAAAGCAGAGTGAGAGAAAAAGGACAGAAACACAAGCGGCACAGTGTGGCTTGAAAAATAATTACAGGGGTTTTTTATTTGGCTTTTTCTTTTTTTAAAGTACTTTCTCATAAGAAAGGAGAGCTCGCCACCTATTGGTATTTTGATAGAAGTATTGATTTTCTTTTTATATAGAAATTGAGAACTGAAGTTTATTTATTTATTTATTCTTTAAACTTATTTAACACTATTTAGTTATTATGTAAAATAACAACTAAAAATTATTTTGCATTTTGAACCTTTTTTTAAAAAAGGAAAAAAAACTTTTTTTGATAAAATCATGGCTAATACAGCAAAAAAAACCCACCATGAGGCCCAACTACAACACCAGGTCAAAGAAAAGGTTCAATTACAGAAGGGGACACAACGTCGGATTTAATGATAATTTTATTAGAAATGAGGAAAGAAATGAAGGAAGGAATAGAGAGACTGGAACAGAAAACAGATAATAACACTGCTGAGGTCGCAAATTTGACAACAGAAATTAAAGTACTGTCACATAAAACATTAGAATTGGAAAAAACAGTGCAAGAATTAAAGCTTAAAACATCCAATTTGGATGAATCTTCCAAGAAAGTACAAGTGGTGGCAAGAGACAAAAAGGGAGCAAGAGAGGTTGAAGAAAAAGGTGTTTAAAATAGCATTTGTAAAAAAGAAGCTTTTCTTCCGGGAATTATAGGGGTAGTCCTACCTAAACAGTACAGAAATTTATTCATGTATGAAACTACAGTGGCAAGAATGTTATTTGCCCAAAAATGGAAAGAAGAAGTACTGATGAAAGAAGAATGGATACAAAAACTTATGGACTATTGAGAAATGGCAAAAATTACTGGAAAAATAAGAAATCAAGGTAACAAACTTTTTACAAAAGAGTGAAAATGGTTTATTGAATATGTACAAATAAACTGTGAACAGGTAAGAACATTGGCAGGATTATTGTAATAACCTGCAGTTTCATAAGAATATGCAAATAAAAGAATAAGATAAGTTAATTTAGAATATGCAGGAAATGATAAAAATAAATTTAAGGAACTGCAGAAAGAGGAGGAAGGTAGTCTAGTTTTGAAATGTTAAAATGACTGTAAAACTATTGAAATGTATATAACTGAAAATCATTTAAGAAAAAGAATATGAATAACCTGCACAATATGGCCATAATCAAGTACAGTGCCATACAGTTAAAAACCAACTGCTTTTCGAAGCCTATTGTAAAAGGAAACTCAGTAAGTATTAAACTGTTCTAATTACTTACCACCATATTATAGGCATCAGGAACTTCAATTTCAAACTGAAATGTTCCATTTTGATAATAACCTTCATCTGTTAAAGGAAAAACAGAAGCTTAGAGGAAATATGCAACAGCACAGAAAAGACAGTGATCTAGGGAAGTTACAGGTGAAATCCAATGGTGTCCATCTGCCAATGGAAGGAACAGTGCGCGGGGGGACACTCCGGAGCGGATGTGGAGGGTCAGGGTTGAGGGAAAGAGAGAGAGGAAGGAAGGGAAAGCCCTGTTGGATGTCACCCTCTGCTCATGATTTTTTTCTAACCAAAGGTGGTGAAAGTTTGAGACAACTGGCTTCAGCACCCGATGTTCTTAAGCATATTTCAGCTAGATGAGGCTTATGGTCAAAGTAGATGTGATGGCAGCAGAACATAAGGAAAGTCCTGCTAGATCAGTCTCAGTACAACATCCTGATCTCATAGCAGCCAACCAGATGGCTATGGGAAGCCCAAAAGGCAGGGCTGGGGAGGAAGGGAGTTCAAAGAAGGTTGGAAGGAGCAGGGACCGAGCAATGGGAGCTCACCCCTCACCCCGTTGCAGGGATTTGAACTGCCGAGCTTCTGATTGGCAAGTCCTAGGCTCTGTGGTTTAACCCACAGCGCCACCCGCGTCCCTTTTACATTGACATGGTACCAAACCACATACTGGTAATTATTTTTCATGCAAGCTAAACACTTACTACTTATCCTGAGAAAGACTCAAGAAATACGATCTCCAACCAGCATGATCAATGTGAACAGTACTAGTTAAATTTCAAACTACGCATTCTCTACATACTATAGAATATAGTATATGTAGAATACATATATTCGACATGTAGAATATAGTATAGAATATAGCATATGTAACAGAAATACACAATAACCCCCGAAATAGTTATCTGGAAGAGTCAACTGAATTATCAGCAATTTACCTTTTGTTAAGCTTTACTGCTAAAGGTTTTTATTTACACTGTGTAGCAAATGAAGTAGTATGGGGCTGATTTCCCTGCTATTTATTTGGTCTTGTATAGTAGATCTGTAACTCGTGTAAAGATGCCTTAAGACGTTTTATGAAAATTTTGTGAAGACATTAATTGTATGATAGTACACAGAATGAGGTGCTGATTTTGAGCAATCAACGGATAAGATTTCTGAGTCAAATGCGTAACGTGGGACATTTGGATTTGGAGGGCTACATCTACTCAAACTTGTTCAAACTCATCCAAAAAGGTTTTATATAATTTTGTGCAGATGCTAGTAGGCCAAGTTAAATTTACACCAGAATCAGCAAAAGGTGCTGGAGATGTACTTGTCCATGTTCTGATACATACCATGTACTGTATATTGTCCATGACCAAAGATACCAGATTTTTGGAAAACAGCTTGCCGTAAGATCAAGAACATTAACTTTTCTTGCAATGTCATAGAGCCAGTAATGGTTAGAGTGTTGGGCTATGACCTGGGAGAGCAGGGTTTGAATCCCACCCAGCCATGAAGCTCACGGGGTCACCATCACTTAGCCTAACCTACAGCTCACAGGGTTGTCGGAAGGATGAACTGGGGAGGAGAACCATGTTCACCACCTTGAGCTCCTTGGAAGAAAAGGTGGCATATAAACCACAGAATCATAGAATTGTAGAGTTTGATAGAATTAAAAAAAGAAAAAAGAACATTTGCTCTAATTTATTAATTTGTTGTTTAACTTATTATATACCTAGTCTATTACATTTGATTTTAAAACAAGTATCTTTTTTAAAAAAATTGTACCTTTTTGTTTTGCCACTTGCTTTTACTGTATTCTTGATTTAGTGTAGTTCTTTTGGGGGGGGCATTGCATAGCTTTGATGCATCAAGTATGGCTGTAAGTTAACCATCAAAATATAAATATATCTATCCTCTTACTCTACATTTCTTTTCAAATAACAAATGTTCACCTTCAGTTTCCCCAAATAATTTCAAAAGAGAAGGCTGAAAATTGTGTGTGCGCATTCACAAACGGATTTGAGTGTTTATAGAACACTCTGTACTTAACATGAACAGTTTCAAAATACATTCTTAAAAGATTACCTGGGTTTACAGTTAGGAGAAAATAATGGAGTTTATTTGGGTCAGGAAAGTTTACTTCACATGTACCTGAAAAACAAAATTTAAAAATCTGAAAATAACCACCAAATGTGACATTTCTGACAAGCTGTGGAGGGGAAGGCAACAAACATAGGAATGAAAGAGAAAAAGGCCTCACAAGGGAATTTATTGTGCAGTTAATATTTACAAAAGGTAACTACAATCTGAGCTGAGTTCATGCATAAATCTATTAATTTATTAAATAAATGTATATCCCACCCTTCCTCCCAAAGCAGTCCCAGGTTGCAATATCTGCAGCTATCTGAAAATGATATACATTGGAAAAGAAGAGTTTGTACACTCCTCAGAAAACCTTCTGAACACTATACTTACAAGGTAAATTTACTTCAAGTTCTGCAACTTCTGTTAAAAATGAAATAAAAATGTGAGTCAATGCCAACTTTATATAGCATCTTTCTATATATAATACTCAAGATAATTTTGGCTTACATCTAAACTGACAAAGCAATAATAAAAAGTCACAGCAAAAACAGTATCTTAATATAGAGGATATTACAATATTCATGTTAAAATATAAGGTGCAATAAACAATACTAAGGCTATAATTAAACAACTGAATTATAACTATACAAAATGATTCAATGAAGTCAGTCACATAACTGCTGAAGGATAATATTGAAATAACACTACCCTAAGCTTATTGACAATGCAATCCTACATATACTCAGAAGTAAGCCCCAGAGTTCAGTGGGGCTCACTCCCAGGGAAGTAAGTGTAGGACTGGAGTCTAAAGCACTTAAATCACCCTAACACAAAAATACCAAGTTAATCACAACAAATTTTTAAAAAGCAAGGTATTACCTGTATTAATATTCACCTTTATATTTTGCAAGAGTCAGTACAGAGCAATGACTTCCCGAAGGAAACCATCTAAACAGTAGTTTGTATAAAGGCCAATTACCCAACAGAGCCAAAGGCCAGCAGCAACTTAAACGGTATGACACCCTCCGCAATTCACACAGTCATTCTTACCTAGGTCCCATAAAAATTAATGAAACAAGATGGTCACAATCCCACTGTTTTCAGAGGGGTTTAATGGTGAAGATTTTTTCCTGGATTGGACCATAGGTATAATTTTGCCCATTTTAATAAGGCATTTAGCACATTTACAGTACAGTGGTACCTCTGGATGCGAATGGGATGCGTTCTGGAGTCCTGTTCGCATCCTGAAGCGAATGCAGCCTGCGTCTGCAGGTTGCAATTCGACGCTTCTATGCATAACGTCATTTTGAGCGTCTGCGCATGTGGCGAAACCCGGAAGTAACGCGTTCCGTTACTTCCAGGTCACCACGGAGCATAACCTGAAAACGCTCAACCTGAAGCATATTTAACCCGAGGTATGACTATACTTCTCAATTGGGGTTGCAAACTTTGTTAGGGCTGCAGGCCAATGTCAGGTGCGTAAGTGGGTAGAGCACCCCTTTCCTCCCTCTCTGCCACCCCTTTTCCTTCCTCATCAGCATGAAATTAAGCCCAGGGTGACATGCTACAGGTTCTTCCCACCCCTGCTCTAAACGCGTCCCTACAATTCTGCTCCTTAAATCGTGTCAAGTGATCCACAAACTTTTTACCTTACCATTTTATATTGCTTTCAGTTTCAATTTCCTAAAAGTAGTACAGTGGTACTTTGGTTTACGAACTTTATCTGTTCCACAAGTCTGTTCTTAGACCGAAGCGTTCTTAAACCAAGGCATGCTTTCCCATAGCAGTGGGGGACTCAATTTACAAATGGAACACACTCAACAGGAAGCGGAACATGTTCTGCTTCCAAGGCAAAGTTCACAAAACAAAACACCTACTTCTGGGTTTGCAGCGTTCATAATCCAAGTTGTTCATAAACTAAGCTGTTCTTAAACCAAGGTACCACTGTATAAGAGAAGGTCCCAGATCTCTGTTTTCAATTTTTTTTATCTCATCCTCTTTTTGAGTTAGGAGGATTTAGTTTCAAAAAATTGACAATTTTGGCCGTGCTCAGCCCAGAATTGAGATATTTCAAAACTAAAAATACCAATCTCTTCAGAACTTCATGGGCTTTGATGTGATATGGCACATGATGGACTAAATTTAAAGTTAAGTTACATTATATAAACATTAAAAATATATTTTTAAAATTAATAGGATTTTAAATGTCAAAAAGTATCCCCCCCCAAAAAGCGCTTTTACGGTTTTTGTGTAGTCCAGCAAAGCCAAAATTGTCAATATTCTGAAATTTCAAACTCAAAAACAGGATGAGATAAAATAAATTTTAGATTTAAACTTAGTTCTGCTCATTAAACAAGTGTACAAAATATTAAGAAAATTGGACATGAGGTAAAAAAAGTCATCAAAAATTGGACCACGTGATCTAGAATGACCCTCCAGATGTATGTTGTAAAACATATTTTCAAGCCTCAAATAAAGGTTAGCGGTCTGCTTTAAAAAAAACCTAGTCAACTCAATGCAAAACTGACAGCACACTTTAAAGCAAGCATCCCCAACCTTCGGCCCTCCAGATGTTTTGGACTACAATTCCCATCATCCCTGACCACTGGTCCTGCTAGCTAGGGATCATGGGAGTTGTAGGCCAAAACATCTGGGGGGCTGTAGGTTGGGGGTGCCTGCTTTAAAGCTTAAGAGACAAAAGAACACCAAGGCAACCTGATGATCCTCTTTCCACTAATATACAACCTACTTTTTCCTCTCCTGCTTCCAGTAGCTTATATTTTCCCCAACCAAGGTAAAGCCAACTATTCTCTGTGTCTTTTCCATCATTTGTATTCTCTTCAGCTTATCATTATTCTTGCTGCAGAGCTGATTGTGCTTAAATGAATGAATCTTAAATTTTACATTCCCACATTTTTATTTCATTTTATTAAAGAAGCCCGGGCTCTCTTGCTCCCTGAGCAATACTAGCAACAACCCCCCTCCCATTATCGATGCAGAAAATGGATTTAGAATTCCTAGTATTTGGCATATGAACCGTATTCTTATTCAGCCTAGTGGACTGAGCCAACTGACCACTTTTCCTGTCCAAGAACACACAATTATTTGTAAATGCTCACAAATTCACAAAGCACTATTTCAAAGTGAACTAATAGGATTCAGATAAGCATTTTAGGTACAGCACTGACAAAAATGCAGTGAGGCAGACGTGCAAACAGCAGCATGCTCTACAGCCACATGAACACACTCTATTGTGCTATGATATACTATGATGTGGGTCAAACAGTAGCCATGGAGAAAAAAATTAGACTTATTACAGCAGTCATAGTCTGGTGTAATTCTTCAGAAAAGCCCATTTTCTTTTCAATGCCCTAGAATACCTGGCAGCTGGTTTCAAGCTTCCTCTATGCTTAAAAATATAGATTGGCTGGTTTGACCTGGATGCAATTTCTCATGAGACTAATTCAGTTCATATCTGAGGATGAATTCCATTTCCTTGGAACTTTTACTGTTAAATATCTGTTCAGCACAGATTTGATATGCACATGGTACAGTCCTTTCCAGATATGAAGACTTATCAAAGTTCAGAAATAAAGTAATTTTTCCCCTGAGGACTTTTTTGTTCTTCCTCTGCAGACTGGGGGAACAGTATTTCATATATAAGGGACACATTTTAAATTCTAACAGTATAATAAAATGTCTATTTTAAACCACAGAGTGCAATTTTGTGCATGTTCAATAAAAAATAAAACAAACCAAGTAACTATTCAAGTTTTATTAGAACATCAGATAATTTAATTCACTCAATTTAAATAGTGCCAGTCAGTTCCAAAGCCCAATCCCATGCATGTTTAGTCATAAAAACAGGACTTACCTTCTCTGTTCTTTCATCAACATGTTTTGCCACATAGTAATACAGGCATGTACCACAGTCTCTCTCCGTTCTTCTACACTTTGTAGTCTTTCATTCATCATCTGCCCACCCCAATATGCAACCTATCCTTAGTAATATATGCCATTCTTTCTGAACCAATGCAAAGCATAGAGAAAACAAGAATGTCAGTGTTCAACTAGCCAACCAATACCACAATGCTGTTAGTTCAGTTGTCCCCCAGCCTGAAGAAGAGGACTGGGGCCAAAAGACTGAAGGTGCATGGAGGCTAAATTGTACGTGAGCAGAATGATGTAAGATTGTGCAATCCTGTGCAGAGTTATCTGGAAGTAAACTATGGAATAGAGTGGTACTTACTCCTAGGTAAACATGTACATGATTGCTTTGCACTAATTGTTTATATGATATGGAAGTTAATGTGGATCCTTAACTTACAGTTTCCATGCTTTTTGGCGTGTTCATGAATTTGTAAGCATCTTAACTTTTCTCTTTAAAATGGTTTTTTATACTCTGTTAACCTCTGCACATTTAGTTCAATTATCAGACAGTGCATTAAATTTTAGGAGAACAGTGATATTTCATATAGAAAGCAGCATTACCTTTAACAAGTAACTTATCTCTAACAGACACTCTTCGAGTTGAATCAGAACCTGGGTTGGATGAACGGGGCCCCTTGACACCATCATCCCGTTTTAGCTTGCTTGCCAATGTTAGCATTACTGCTATCTTCCGTCTAAAGCATATATGAAATAAAAGTAAATTAGTCTTTTTAAAAAACCTTGTTTGTATTTTCTTCCAAATGTAAGGTTCAGTTACATGAAAGCATAGTTATCCTTGTATAACCTCTGCACAGCAATAGGCTCAATACCTGTGAAATACATAATTCCTTACATAAAATTATCTGTTTTCATTAAGTCAGTCTTATAAACATAGAAATGTGCATTCTGGTAAGCGAGGCTATTGCTCCATCAGCCCAGTACTATCTACTTTAGCTGAGACCAGGTGTCCAGGGTTTCAGGCAGGAGGCTTTTCCAATCCGTACACCCAAGACTCTAGTGGAGATTGAACGTGGGGCCTTCTGCAGGCAAAAGCATGTGCTCAGCCACTGAACTATGGTCCCTTACCATAATCATTATGGACACTGCTGTCAAAGTAGTCTTCTTATTGGCTCGTAAGAAGTACAAAGGTGTAACATCTCAAAAAAGAAGAGTTAGAACATTCCAACAACTACCTAATAAGATTACAGAAGAATAAAAGTCAGGATATCTCAGTTCAGGCAGAATGCTGAGTTAACCCATGGTTAAACATGAATGCACAGGTATGCACAATAAAAAGTGTTTGCTTTGCCAGTCCCTGGTCACCCTGCTGCCATGCTACCAAAAGGTAAGCCAAGATTTGCCTGAACACGGGCTCATGGTTTGTTTTCCTCCAGACAAACCACTGGCTGTAGCCAAGGTTTGCTCTTGGCTTACCACTTGTCTGGGGGGAGACAACCCGTGAGTCCAGGAAAGCCATTTCAAGACAGAACACCGAAGCCCCAATAACTACACAATGCACTTACAGAATTCACTGGGATGGGATGTGGTGGCAACTTAAATGGCTTTTAAAAAAACAAAATAAGAAGGTTTGGCAAATCTAAAGCTAGACCTTAGACTCTCCACCCCAGTGCCCATCCTGGAGTTTCCCAACCAGTTGCAGGCAGAAAACTGGGTGCTGTACCGGCATTTCGTCCGATGTGGCTGGGCTCCTTGGGGTGGGCAGGCACAGAAGAGAGTCCTTGGAGGATCAGACCACCCAAGCCAGCAGAAACTTCCCCGTGGTGGCCAGCCAGCTGTTCCTCACAATGCCACCAGCCAGGGCAGGAGGGGAGCCATCCCACCAGCACCATCGTTTTCACCCCAACACCTAGTCTACGGAGACGCCTCCATGGAGCTGCCCTGCGCAGAGAGTGGGAAGGGGAGAGGCACCCCACCAATCCCCGCGACCCCTTTCCTGAGGCGTCCAAATCCAGCCGCCGCCCTCAGATCCTGCGGCAGTGAATCCCGCAGGTTAACGGCGCGCGCCTGCGCTCCGTTTGCGCTGCCTCCCTCGGCCCTGTGTGTGGTGAGGGAAGCTTCGCGTCTCCGGCGTGAGGGAGCCAAGGGCGGCCGGGGTCGGGCCGGGCGCTGAAGGGGCTCTCCGGAGGGAGGCCGGCGCGTCGGCGCTGAGGAGACGTCGGGTCGCGGGCGGCGCTGCTCACCTGGAAACGCCGTCGAGCCGCCCGGAGAAGCCAGCGCCGCCAGAAGCACCATCCCCGGCGAGGCTCCCGCTCCTCCGGCAGCTGCGGCGGCGGCGGCGGCGGCAACACCGCCCCCTTCACCCCTCCCCCCTCGCTGAACCGGAAGTGGAAGGAACGGGGGCGGAGCTCCCGGGGTGAACGCTTGACAGCTGCGCAACAAGAACTTTATTGAGCCGCAGGGAGCGGGGCGAGAGACACACACAAGACCCGCGGGGACGAAAATCCGAGTTTGCGCGTGCGCACTGCAAAGGAGCGAGCGGGCTCTTTTAACCCTTCGCTGCCTCCTCTGGCCCTCAGGCGGCGGGGGGGGGGGCGCTGAGAGGTTGCCGCAGACCCGCCAACGTTTCTCCCGCGGAAATAGGGACGTGCCCTTGCGCAATGGGAGTGTTGCTATTTATACCCCACACATCTGACTGGGTTGCCCCGCAACATATATAAAAACAGCTTCCAACATACATAAACAGAATAAAGCATTAAACATTTTTTTTAAAACTTCCCTATACTGTGTACAGGATTGTCTTTAGATGCCTCTGGGGTCAGAGATCTCCATACTATCCACCATTTCTCCAATGAAAATAGGGACATCGTGAAGGAAAGTGGGACCTGGGGATCAAGTCAGGGATGTCCCTGGAAAACGGGCGCTTCGGAGAGACTCTGGCAGTGTTTTCCAAGTTAGGTCCCCAGCTGCTGAACTACAACTTCCACCATCCCTTGGGAGCAGGGATGAGGGGAGTTGCAGTCCAACAACAGCTGGGAAACAGTGGAGGGAACCACCTCTCCCTCCTCCAAGGTAGTGAGCACTGCATTTTACAGACCCCAATACCCAAAAATATTGTATGATATTGAGGCAGCGACTACTTTATCTTTGCCTGTAGCTTGCCTTCATGGCTGGCCCACCCATGAGGTAATGTGAGGTGACTGCCTCAGGCGGCAGGATCTGCAGGGCAGCAGATCCTGATGTAGATCTTTATTCCCCCATAGCCTTGTTTCTGATGCAGATCTCCACTCGCCCCCTATTCCCTGCTAAAGAGGGAGGTGCCATTTTGTGGTTCGCCTCAGACGCCAACTCCCAGCCCTGCTAGACGGTCTAGGTCCAGGGGTCAGCAAACTTTTTCAGCAGGGGGCCGGTCCACTGTCCCTCAGATCTTGTGGGGGGCCAGACTATATTGGGGGGGGCAAATGAACAAATTCCTGTGCCCCACAAATAACCCAGAGATGCATTTTAAATAAAAGCACACATTCTACTCATGCAAAAGCACGCTGATTCCTGGACCATCCGCGGGCTGGATTTAGAAGGCGATTGGGCCGGATCCAGCTGCTGGGCCTTAGTTTGCCTACGCATGGGTTAAACGGAACCAGGCAGAGGGTCTTTTCAGTAGTTGCACGCTCCCTGTGGAATGCCTTCCCAACATATGTCAAACAGATAAACAGCTATGTGATTTTTAAAAGACAGCTGAAAGCAGCCCTGTTCAGAGAAGCTTTTAGAGGCTGGTGCTGTATTGTGTTTTTACTATGTTTTGTTGGTAGCTGCAGAGTAGCTGGGGCAACCCAATCAGATAGGTGGCCTATAAATAACTAAAATTATTATTAGTATTATTATTACTATTTTTATTATTATCCCCACCACCCCCACCCCCACCATTTGTACTCTTCCACCCAGTTACTTTCTTTGTTCTCTTAATAGCCTATTGTTGTTGTTTAGTTGTTTAGTCGTGTCCAACTCTTCGTGACTCTCCTCCATGGATCACTGCCTTGCCGTGGTGAAGGGGCTTGAATAACTCAGAGAAGCAATGAGCTATGCCGTGCAGGACCACCCAAGATGGACAGGTCATAGTGGCTCCATGCCACTAAACATGATCCACCTGGAGCAGGAACCGGCAAGCCACTACACTATCCCTGCCAAGAAAACTCCACGGACAAAAACAACAGGCATATAAAACTCCATGGACAAAATACCTCATTACCTAAACTACTACCCCACCAGAAAGCTAGCCTAACTATTCCAAGAATTAGAAGGTGCCCCGGGCATTAGCAGGGTCATGGCATACAGACTACCCATCCCCCACAAAATCCTCATAATAATATGATTACATTTATCTTCATGGTGCAAGAGTTTCACATGCTAATTTATTCTGTTATCAGTGGCTGTTTCTGGAATGAAACCCCCCCCCCAACCTGATGCCATCCAGATGTTTATTTCATTTAATCTTTCCTTTGAAGCACTTCAAAGTGATTTCACAATGAATAAAAACTATATTAAACAAGTTTAAATAGAAAAACAATTTGTTGAATCACAACTGCTATCATTCCTCTCACTGATTGTCCTTCTGTCAGTGAAAGCCTGTGTGGTGTAGTGGTTATAGAGTACTGAACCTGGGAGACCAGGGTTCAAATCTCCACTCAGCCATAAAGCTCATTGGATGACCTTGGACCAATCACTGCCTCTTAGTCTAACCTACCTTGCAGGGTTGTTGGGGGGACTAAATGAGTAGGAAGGTGGGAAACCATGTATGCCATCTTGAGCTCCTTGGGGGAAGAGACAGGATTTACGGTAAATGCAATAAATAAATAAATAAATTCTGATCAAATATACTTATAATGTAAATGACATCCTGTTATGTGCAGGCTGCATCTTTCCAACTATGTTTCAGTTGTTATATTTTTGTATACTTTTTTTCTTACGATAAAAAAGAATAAAAATGTAATTTTTTAAAAGTAAAAACATTGTGGCAGGACTATTAACTTTTAGAAAAGCAGCTGTAAGCTACTCTGAGCCCATACGATGGATGGGAGTGTTTCTTTAAAAATAAAAATAAAAAATCTGTGTGTCTGCATCTGTCAACGATGAACAACAGCTCATACTTCTGACAAAATAGGATGTAACCAAAGAAAGGTTATGTAAGAATCTAATAAGAGCCCTTCTGGGTAAGAGCAAAAGCCCATTTAATACAGCATTCTGGTTCAGATTGTGGTCAGCTGTTAGCTGTTTTTGTGAAGCTGGACAGGGCCTCCGAGTAACTGGCCTTCAGAAGTATATTTCCTCTGAACAAGGAGGTTCCATTCCATGGTTAATAACCATTGCTAAATTTATTCTGTTAGTCCTGAGAAGCCACTAAATTTAGCAAACGTCAGACAGCAGCCATTATGGCAGAAATGGAAAGGTCCGATTCTGTGCCAGCTGTGCATTGCTGTTGCGTTCACGCCCCCCCCCCCCCGTCGCCAAGCCGTGCGAGATCCCGGGGTCCAGGCGCTGACTCTGGGCTCCTGTTTCCTTCCAGTTCGATCTGGCGCGGTGCAAATTAAAGCCCGGATTGTGAGCAGCGCCCGAGAGAGATGTGCGTGAGCAGGGAGACGGGCGCGCTCGTCAGCCTCTCCGGTTTCCTCCGGGAGGTGGCAGCCGCGAGAGCGCGCGCGGCCGCGGCCAGAAGGAGCCGGGTGCTCACGCGCCTCGCCGAGCGCGAAGGGGATTTCGGCGAGCATGAAGCGGGCGGTGCTGCGCGCTGGGGCGCGGAGGAGCTGAGCGAGGCTCTTGCGGGCGCTGGGGGGGGGGTGTCTCCGCCGCTCTTCCATGGGGCTGAGCGACTGGCTGGAGGCTTGGTGCTGCTGCTGCGGCTGCCTCCGAGGACGGTGCCCGGGCGACGCGGCGCTTCCAGAGAAGGAGCCCCTGGTCAGGTAAGGGGGCAGGAAGGGGCCAACGGGTTGCGCCGCCGCCGCCGCCGAGCCGCCCTCCTCCAAGCATTTGGGGCGCATTGGCCAGGTGGTCCCTGCCTGTCCGGCGATGAGGCTCTTGGCTTCCCTGCGGGACCCGGCGCGCGCCTCTCCGTCGCCTCAATTGCTGCGCCGCCGAGGTGGCTCCACCTGGTCAGCATCCTCTTTCAGGCACCGCCGAGAAGCCTGCAAACGCGGCTTGGAGGCAGCAGTCCTCGGAGCTTCTGTGGAGCTGCCATGTATGTTTCCAGATGGAGGTCTATTATGGAGTCGTAGTTCGTGCGTACAAGTTTTCGTACCATCCACTTGACGTTTTCAAAACGCCAGCCTGTACTTTTTTACTTCCGGATTTCCTTTTAGTGTGCCATATCCATTAAGTAAAAAACTGGTGTGCATTTTAGTGCATTTTTAAAGTGCACACTTTGGCTTCTGTCATCACATGGCTACTTTTGTTTGCTCCTCATCCGAGCATGCCCCTGTCAATTTGTTTCCAGCTCCCCAAGCAATCTTAGCACCGATTGGCACATGCTGAAGTCATGTTCAAATTTCAACAACCAGAAGAATTCAATAACATTTGAATTGTTGAGCTGGATGGGCATTGCTTGCTTGAGTCTTCTGTTTGCATCTTTGCCATCTTCCTGGGGTGTTCTGCTAACTGCTTATGATGCACATGGGCGTAGCCAGGATTTTTGTTGGGGGGCAGGCCTTTTGTTGGGGGGGCAGAACCTCAGTTAGCTATGTATTTTTATTAATTGGTGGAGCAGCTGCCCCTCCCTGTCCCCCCTTGGCTACACCCATGGTCCATGTTGATGATCTGTTGGGCGTCTGCTGGAGAGACTATCCTTGCTTGTAATGCCTATTCAGCTAGCCTTAGAAACACCTTTGTACGAGAAGTGAAGTTGAAATGATTTTTAAAATGATGCATGAAAGTGGAATTAAGGACTGGAAAATGGAGCTCCCTTTGGAATCTGCCCTAGTTTGCTCTGGTTTGTGGAATGACTGGCACACTACTGCCACCAAGCCACTATAATCCTGGGCCTAGTTTCACTGAGGTGGTAAACCTGTGTTTGGGCGATAGGGGATACACAGAGGTAAATGCTTCCAAACAATAATAATATTGGCCAGTTTGGAGTGGGATGAGGGCTAGCATGTTTTTATACAGTGAGCCAAATTGTATTTTGTTCTTGCTATTCCATTTATCAGATTAGTTGTGAGTATATGGTGCAATTTGCCTGGCTAACTTGGCTGGACGCTACAGATAACTTGATCCCCACAGCCATTACAAACAGCTGTGATGAGCAACCTGTTTGTAGGCATCCTCAATGGATGGAGGTTATTGGTACACACTCTGGGGTTTTAATTTGTGTGTGGGCAACTGTGTATGGAATAGTTCAGCAGCCAAGCTCCAGTAAATAAGAATTTTATGATAAAAGTACAGAATTTGGTATACACAAAAGGCACCCTATGAAGCTCAAATTAAGATAGGGAGGCCTTTCTAATCTAAAATTCAAATTAGTGGCCATTTTTTGTAACTCTGCCCTCAACTGCTGTGCTAGAAGTAGGTTTCCAGATTTGGGATATACCGGTAGCTTCCTCACTTGGGCTGAATTCCTAAATGCATTGACCAGGAATTTAGGGTCTTGATTCATTGGGGCTTCAGACATACACAGGAGTACACAGTGTTGGTGCTGAGGACTCAGAAACTCTATGTGTGATTACTACAGAACATAACTTGAGGCACTGCTTGTGTGAACAAAGCTGATGTCAAGAAAGCATACCACAATGAAAAACGATTAAAACTAGAATTATCTTGTGCATATCTGTTCAGGGTGTGGTTATTCCCCCCCCCCAAGAAAGCTTAGAATGGCAGTGTACAACCTTTCTAACACTAGATAATGTTTATTGTGCTATTAGCCTGATTCTTGATTTTATTTAGACTTCCAAGTAAATAAGGCTAGAATTGTAGATTTTGTGGGAATTACTTGTAGCAAACATTTTTTAATAGTGAGGTTCTTTTCTCCTCCTGTTCGTAACTGGAATCCTGTATTTTGTTTTATGTTTTAACTTGATTGCTTTTGTTTTTGAAGAGTGTGCATTTCTGTCTTGTGGCCTGTGGGTGAAGGGTACACTATAAATACTTTCAATAAAATGATAATTGCTCATTATAAAACAGTGTTGAGACCTAAAGTAGTAATTGCCCGTGGCTCCATTTGGGCAACATGTCAAACCATGAACAGTGCTGACTCTATTTCAGAACCCAAGGCAGGACTTGAGCAAACTACAGTAACTTTAGAGCATTTGATCTGCTTTCTCTTTCTATCAGAACTCAAAACTTTCTAGGCCCCCCTCCCTTGCTCATGGCCTGGCAGCCTAAGGAGACAGTGTGACGGTCACAGCTTGTGGACAGGACATCAAACCGTAGTTAAGGTTCCTTAACTGTAGCATGCATGACATGTTATCTGAATAGAGTGTATGAGATGTTTGTTGCTAGGATTGTCATTCATAGTAATTTTAATCCAAGCTTTGGTATGGTATTTATAATACTTATAGCCTACCTTTCCCCCACAAGTGCAACTCAAGAGTGCATAGGCTTCCCAAACATTCTCCCCTCCGTCCACTAACGAGACACAGTTTTGTTACTTCCAGCAAAGTAACTCCATCATGTGTTTCCCAACCTGGGACTTGTAGCAGCTTGTGAGCAGGAGTGCTTGAAACTAGCTAGGCATGTTTTGTGACTGGCACAGATCCAATTGCGATCATGTGGAGATTTCTGGGTGCTAGCTTGGCGACTGACGTCTCTGGCTGGCCTCTCCAGCTTTCTTAAGCCGGTAAGAAGAAGAGCTTATATACGACATTTATATCCCACCTTTTTGTTCAGGGAGTACATGGTTCACCCCCTTCCACAGTTGATCCCTACAGCAACCCGGCAAGGTAGGCTAAGAGGCTATGACTGGCCCAAGGTCATTCAGTGAGATTCCTGACGGAGTGGGGATTTGAACCCTGATCTCCCAGGGCCTAGTCTGACACTCTAATAATCACAGCACCACACTGGCTCCCTAGAGTTCACTTAGAGAAGGATCTGAACTCTTTTCCTTGAAACTTGAATTTCTTTTATTCTGGATTATTTTATTTGATGTTTTAATGTGTTGTAAAGTGAAAGTAGTAATAATAAAATCTCATGTAAAAAACGGCGCCTAGATATTCTGTTGTGCCCATAACCTGGGTTTAAGGTGCCGTTTGGCAATTATCACTGGACTGAACAATGTATGTGCCACAATTCTTCTCTAACCAAGGAAGTTTACTGCCAAGAGGCAGAACTTGACAACCCACTCTCCTGCTTGCTGTACAGGAGGAAACATGAGCTTATGCTGGGCATGCTACTATTTGAGCCCATAGACAGCAGCTCTGTCTTTTCACAGTATGGGGTTGTAAATGAAAGCCCTTTGTGAGGCTCAAAGGATATTTGTGCTTTTGGCCAATAATATTCCTGGTTGGTTTGCCAGGGTGGGTGGGTATGTTGCTGCTTTTTTCAGGCAGGAGTTATTGGTACTTTAATAGTGTTTTTGGAAGAAGGCACTGACAAAATGGAAAGTAACTTGACACTGTGTTGTGGGTTATTTTTTTCATATTATGAAATTGTGCGGCTTTCACAAGTATGAGTAATACATCTTTCTACGATCTCATGCCCCACACCCAAGTGCTATTTGTTCATTCATGTACGGTGGTACCTGAGGTTAAGTACTTAATTCGTTCCAGAGGTCCATTCTTAACCTGAAACTGTTCTTAACCTGAAGCACCACTTTAGCTAATGGGGCCTCCTGCTGCTGCCGTGCCACCGGAGCACGATTTCTGTTCTCATCCTGAAGCAAAGTGCTTAACCTGAAGCACTATTTCTGGGTTAGCAGAGTCTGTAACCTGAAGCGTATGTAACCTGAAGGGTATGTAACCCGAGGTACTACTGTAATTCTGTCAATGATTTCTAATGTTCATAGCTTGCCACTTCTTAAACAATAGGCCTCAAATGCCAACTAATTTGGATAAATCCTTCATAGCATATGATTAATGGTGTCCTTTTAGTAAGTGAGCATATGTATGTGCAGTGCCAGCAGTGGCCATTTTGTGTGTGTGTGTGTGTGTTTCCATTCTTGGCCCCTATGCACATTGGCGGAGTTCGTATAAGCGCCCACTCCCCGTTCCGAGTCCTAAAGGACTTGCCGATCGCAGGTCAGTTGGACACACCTAAGATGGTCACTGCTTCTTTTGAAGTGTTGCCATATGCGTACAGCACAGTAACATTTATATTCCACTCTCTTTTTGATTGCATAAGATTGACCAGCCATCATTGACATATATGTAGCAGGCGGCAAACTGTTGGCTACGGGCCGAGTAAGAAAAACCATACAAACCATCTGTGGTGCCTGTTAGATATGTGCAGTTATTACACCTGGGATTTATTTGTATTTTTTAAAATAATTTTTATTACTTTTCAATTAATAACATTCCAATTGGTAGCAAATCAAATCAAATCAAATCTTGCAACATCATAATACAAACAATAAAGCCAATTATACATTCCGAATTAAAAATTTGCAGAGGGCTTCCCATGTTCTGGCTGTCGGGAGAAAGTTCTTTCACTTGTTCCTGCTTTCTTCTCTCTTACACCTGGGATTTATTCTCCCCCCCCCCCCGCCCATGCCCCTCTACAGAAGTACTTCATGTGCAGGGAATTTGTTTGAAAATAATCATAAGATTTAATGGTCTTGCAATTCCTCTGTTCATCTTGTTTTGCATTGTAACTGATGCCTTGCAGAAGAATCTAAAGGATTTACCTGCCTGCAATGCCCTGTGCTGCTGATGCTCACGGTTTGAGACAACACCTGTTTTGAGTGTGATGTGTTGTGAGTATAGCTCTGAGCTCTTCCCGTCTCCAGCCCATTAGCACTGTGGCAGACAAAAGAAGCTGCAGTATTCATACAGGAACATCTGCTCTATAAATTTTAGAGTATGCTGTGCAAAATCTCTTAATTTGCACATGTTGCAGTTTGTTTTAGGGAAGTCTTCCTAGTTGATCTAGTAGATTTGTAATAGAATATCTTTCCTTAGTAGGGCTTTAAAACTATCAGTGTGAGCTAACTAATAATGACCTTACAAAGGAAATTATGTAGAGGAATTGTAATTTACTACTATAACTAGTGGGGTTTGCAAACTGGGCAAACGTTACTGAATGTTGATAAAAAACAGTCTCCAAGCAAGCACATTTGTTTGCAGGGTCATAACACAAACATTTTAAAATGGTACTTGAAGATAATGTTTATAGGGTAAGTAAATGGAATAAAGTGCTGATGATAACGTCTTTCCCACCTCTTCCTAAGAGTTAGGCTGCAGCATTTAATTGATATGAACTTTTAATATTACTACTCATAACAATAATATTCTTTCCTATGTGAGTGTATAGTAGTACCTTCTGCAATAGAAATCTGATTTTTTTTTTGTCAAGCCTTTGCTTTATTCATATGAACCGTTATGCAGATTCGGTTAAATCCTAGAAATCTGTACTAAAGCTCATGATTAATTAAACTAGGATTTCCTTGATCACGTAACTGTCCTATTTAGAACCTGCGTGGGGCTAAATATTTCTGCACCTTATTCATCCTTGTGCTTTACTAGTGGGTAGACAGGCTTCTTTCATTCCCACTTTAGGCCTCTTAAGTGAGTCCTGGTGAGATGGGATTAGTATAATTGGCTTTTTAAAGAAATGTGAACTAGAGAAAATGTTCCTGCCTAATTGAAGTGGCCCATTAAAGAATAACTGTTTCATGGCCTTTGTCCAACTATATTCTGGTGTTTTTGGTAGTGAATTTGTCGTGGCAGTGAACCTAAATGAATTGTTTAGCGTTTAATTGAGGTTCTGTAAGTGGTATGTACTAATCCAAACCCATTATTTCTAAAGGCATGTCAATACCTTACTCTGAAAATACAGTTCTCTGTTATTTTATATTCTCCAAGTGGATACTAATGGAAATTACTCACGCTTCTAATTGCAGAATTTATTTTAAAAAGCAACAGAGTGAAACATAAATTCACAACAGCTGTCAGTGAAAGTTTTGCTGTTCAGGGTGTGCCAAATGATTTCCATTTTCTACTATTCTCTATAACAGGCATAGGCAACCTCGGCCCTCCAGATGTTTTGGGACTACAACTCCCATGATCCCTAGCTAACAGGACCAGTGGTCATGGATGATGGGAATTGTAGTCCCAAAACATCTGGAGGGCTGAGGTTGCCTATGCCTGCTCTATAAACAAGTCCATATTTTGTAGGGAGTCCTAAATGGACTGACAGAGCAAAGCAACTCATCAGAGAAGAAGTGTTGTCTAAAGGCAAAAACTTTTCATTTTCTTTCTGTAAACATAACTTACTACAACATTATGAAACTCTGATACCTATTCTTTTGATGAAGCATACCTAAAGCATACAGGGAGAAAATGTGTAGCAGGCAGTGTCTGCTTTGGTCCTGTAAAGCCCCAGGTTACATTAACACAATCATCAGCTGTGACTGAGATGTTGGGGCCGAACTAGAAGGGACACAGAAGATCATTGAACAGGGTCTCCCTCTTTATAAATGTCTTTAAAAGGAACATTATAAAGACATTTAAAGAGCTGGGAGTCAGGAGTTGGATTGGAACCATGGTCCAGGGGCGGATTTATCATGTTTCTATCATGCTTTTAATATTCTGTTGGGAGCCGCCCAATAATATTATTATTATTATTATTATTATTATTATTATTATTATTATTATTATTATTAAACTCTTCTCCCACCATTGGCCTGATTCAAATGGCTGAAGTTACTGTTCGCCCTGTAGGGGACAACGTATTGGCACTTTAAAGTCTTCCCCCTGGATGGTGAATGGTGATACGGAAAATCCTGGATGTGGACTTCCAGCTCGTTGGGGTCCGTCCTCCTGAAACCAGCCAGCTCAAGGGGGCTTGAAAACTGTCTGCTCCTAGATTGTGGTTTGTTTCACTCCAAACAAACTCTGTTAACCCAAGGTTTGCTATTAGCCTACCAATCATGACCAAAACAGACAATAATCCCCAGTTTGGATGTGACAGTAAGCCAGAGATCGCAGTTTGTTCTCCCCCAGAGGAGAGGAGCAAAGCAGAAGCGGATTCCACCATGAAGTGTGAATCAGGCCATTCTCTATGTCTTTCCTTTCCTTTTCCCTTGCCTTTGTTTCTAACTGCTTAACCCCCCCCATCCCCCCCCATGTGTATTCCTACTTGCCAGCTTGGGATAACATTCAATGCATGTGATGAAGCTTCTGCCATGAAAATATTGTCTTTATGGTGCCACAAGAGTCTTAAATTAATTGCTGCAGCTACCCTTCTACATTTATTTAAGAAAATGAAATACTGCTATGAAACAGTGGGTCTCAAACTGTTGAACCCAATCCTTCCCTCTTTGATGTAGGCTCCTTTCCAGTCTCCTCAGCCACCACTTGCAGCCATTCTTCCCATGTGAATGCACCAAACCAGGCAGAGGCAAACTCGGCCCTCCAGACGTTTTGGGACTACAACTCCCATCATCCATGGCCACTGGTCCTGTTAGCTAGGAATGATGAGAGTTGTAGTCCCAAAACATCTGGAGGGCCGAGTTTGCCTATGCCTGCACCAAACCATCACAGGAGTGCATATGAGCAGTGCCTCTGCATTGTGTGTGTGTGAATGTATTTGGCTTGGGACGCTCCTCATGATGCCAAGACGAAGAGTAAAACAAGGCATCCTCCTGAAACCAGCCAGTTCAAGGGGGCTTGAAAACATTACACTGCCAGAAATACACAAAACCAAATGTAAAGGTTGCAGCAAAATCCCTTTGGATGGAGAGAGTAAGTGTGTGTTTTGTATAAGATACAAAAGTCAGTTTTAAAGATCTGAGTTTCACTTAGACGTAGCACTTTCTGTTTCCTCATTTTATAAGCTGCTTTAGTTTGCTAATCTTAATTAGGCCCGGGCGATATATCAATATATTGTCCAGGGCCGGTGTGAGGTATGACTGTGGAGTGACTGCGGTGGCAGCTTCACACAGCGGTATATCGGTATATTGCGAGTGAAACTGCCGCCGCTCCTGAGTCCCTCTGCTACCAGCGCACTGAGGAAAAAACAAGCTGCAGCCGGCGCTGGAGGCAGAGGGGCTCAGGAGCAGCGGCAGTTTCACCCGCGATATACCGCTGATTGAAGCCACCATACCACTCTGCCAGAGGGAGATGCAAGATGCATCAATGAGGCGCGATACAACTTGTTCCTCTCTCTCCTTCTTTAAACTGCTTGGCTGGCCGTGCCTCAGTCAAGCAGTTTTACAGGGCTGGAGGCAGGTGGAGCTCCATTAAAAGGCTCCCACCCTCCAGCTGAGGGAGCCCCATCCTTCTCCAGCTTGCCTGCAAGCAGAAGGACTGAAGCTGATCAGCTGGGGAGCTGCCTTGGCACGAAGTCAGACGGGCTACCTCCTCCCTGGAAAAAGAGCTGGCCTGCCCGTTGGCTACCGTCGCGAGGGTGCCTTCGCTTGGGGGGCTGGGCTACATCCCCCTGTCCCTCCAGTTCATACGCAAGATGGAGGGACGTGGGGCTTGCTCAGCTGGGGGCGGGGAGAGCCTTCTTGCACCCCAGCTGAGAAGCGCACAGAAGCCCCACATTCCTCTGGCTCATGTGGCTTGTTCAGGGGGCAGGAGCCCCCCAGCTGTGCGGTGCAAGTTCCCTCCAGGCCAAGCACTGGGCACAAGCTGTGTCGTCCCCACAAAAGCACCTCGGCCCCCTCGAGAGCAGTGGCAGTTTCACCCTGGCGCCTCACGGGGCTGGGGGCGATGCATCGTGGTATCACCAGATCCCACAATGTTTGGCTGGTGATAGATTGTGATGTTGAAAACCTGAGATCACCCTAGTCTTAATTTTGTACACTTTGGCTTTGAGGACTGTGTTTCTTCTGTTTGGTATAGCAGTTTGCACACGGTTAGTGCAAACAAACAAACAGTTGGTGAGGTTACGTCTCTCATTTCAGTATTGAAGAAGTTGCTCTAGTGCATTTTCTCTTTGCCTTGGCTCTCCTTGTTTTTCACCAAGTGAGCTCCTGATTAGGATTGGGTTGCAGTGCTAGGGGAGAAAGTTTAACAGCCTCTCCACTGCTCAAGTACCGTTTTCCTGCCATCAGCTTGGTGCACTTAGCTTTTCTGCAACCTGCTTTAGGCAATCTGAAAAGAAGCCAGAGTGCTGGATTTAAAGAATCTTGTGGGAGATGTGATCACAGCTGTCCTGTTGTCTCATTTAGTTTGGCCTTCACTGAGGGAAGAAATCTGTTTCTGGTCTGAACCATTCACATGGGAAATGGTTGGGGGAGAGGTTGTTTGGTCTAGCCTTTGCTTTACAACTTGCAGAGAATCACTCTTAACCCTAATACCACCTCATATCCCCTGGGCTTCTCTTAACTAAGAATCAAAGTGTTGGCAGAGAAGAGTTAGAATTAAGTTTTGTTGGCTTTGTGAGCTTCGCAGAGATCTCCTGCCATGGAGTGGCCATATAAAGGGAGAATAAAATAAAAAATAAATCTTGGATCTGCTGTGTAATGTGTGGTTTCTAACATAGGACGGGCCCTGCTTAATCATCCGTAACCTCTAAGCAGCATACATAGAAATATTGATAAAGCCAAACATTAAAGGCAAGTTAATCTAAAAATGCATTAAAATATAAGTTAAATCAGTTGTTTAAAATATACATAAAATAGTAAAACCACATACTAAAATTGCATGCCTACTTGTAAGCTAGAAGTGATATAAAATATAAGTGTAAAATAGTAGTGATGCTGGCAATTCATATGATTTACATCATTATTTCAAAGCTGCATTGCTAACAGAGCTTCCATTTCTTTCTTTCTTGTATTTCAGTAATAACAATCCTTATGCTTCATTTGGAACAACTCAGGCATGGGATGAAGAGAAAAACTTGTGGAGTGCCCCTCATGACATCTCCCACACAGAAGCGGATGATGACCGGATATTGTACAACTTAATTGTGGTTAGAGACAAATTGGACAAAGATTCTGAGGTAAGTCCTGTATGCGGACACTGAATAACTGCTCAAGGTATGCTGAGAGTGAATGATTATGGTTATGATTTTAAAAAACAAAAAACATGCCCTTATTGTTAACCTGATGGTTGCTGTTAGTTCTATTAACTTGATCCAGAAATCTTGAACATAGTTTTTTTTAATGTTAATTTGCACATATCTCTTCAGCAAGAGAAAACACAGCTGGGAAAAAAAATTAAGCACCTAATTAGATTAAGCAAAAGAGTTGCTTAGGAATTTCTAATATAGGGTTGCCATATTTTGAAGAGCAGATCAGACTGCAGATCAGACTTTTAACCCAACATACGGCAACCCTAGTATGTGTCTGTCTTTGTGTGTATCTATGCACTCATATCAAAGGGATGGAGGTGGCGCTGTGGGTTAAACCACAGAGCCTAGGACTTGCCGATCATAGAATCATAGAGTTGGAAGAGACCACAAGGGCCATCGAGTCCAACCCCCTGCCAAGCAGGAAACACCATCAGAGCACTCCTGACATATGGTTGTCAAGCCTCTGCTTAAAGACCTCCAAAGAAGGAGACTCCACCACACTCCTTGGCAGCAAATTCCACTGTTGAACAGCTCTTACTGTCAGGAAGTTCTTCCTAATGTTTAGGTGGAATCTTCTTGCTTGTAGTTTGGAACCATTGCTCCGTGTCCGCTTCTCTGGAGCAGCAGAAAACAACCTTTCTCCCTCCTCTATGTGACATCCTTTTATATATTTGAACATGGCTATCATATCACCCCTTAACCTCCTCTTCTCCAGGCTAAACATGCCCAGCTCCCTTAGCCGTTCCTCATAAGGCATCGTTTCCAGGCCAGATTCGAATCCCCGCAACTGGGTGAGCTCCCGTTGCTCGGTCCCTGCTCCTGCCAACCTAGCAGTTCAAAAGCACGTCAAAGTGCAAGTAGATAAATAAGTACCACTGCGGCGGGAAGGTAAACGACCTTTCCGTGCGCTGCTCTGGTTTGGCTTAGTCATGCTGGCCACATGACCCGGAAGCTGTACGCCGGCTCCCTTGGCCAATAAAGCGAGATGAGCGCCGCAACCCCAGAGTCGGCCACGACTGGACCCAACAGTCAGGGCTGCCTTTAACTTTCCCTTTATGCCCTCATATAAGGGAGAGGGAGGGACGCGGGTGGCGCTGTGGGTAAAAGCCTCAGTGCCTAGGGCTTGCCGATCGAAAGGTCGGCGGTTCGAATCCCCGCGGCGGGGTGCGCTCCCGTTGCTCGGTCCCAGCGCCTGCCAACCTAGCAGTTCGAAAGCACCCCCGGGTGCAAGTAGATAAATAGGGACCGCTTACTGGCGGGAAGGTAAACGGCGTTTCCGTGTGCTGCGCTGGCTCGCCAGATGCAGCTTTGTCACGCTGGCCACGTGACCCGGAAGTGTCTCCGGACAGCGCTGGCCCCCGGCCTCTTGAGTGAGATGGGCGCACAACCCCAGAGTCTGTCAAGACTGGCCCATACGGGCAGGGGTACCTTTACCTTTACCTTAAGGGAGAGGGAGAAGGGGAGGGGAGGGTCAGTGTAGAGGGAAGAATAGAATGAGAGGATAGATGAAGATCAAAATGAAAAGAAAAAGGAAGGGGGAAGGGAAGAATTGAATGAGGGTAAAGGTGCAAGAGTAGGAGTAGGGATTTGGAAGTAAAAATCAGAGTTCAAGACAGAATCAAGTTAAAAATGGGAGGTGAGGTGATGTTAAAAAAATCAAAATGTAAAGATTTCCCCCCTCTTTCTTTGGAGTTAAAAGTGCAAAATCAAGGTGCAAATTAAGGTTTGACAGAAGAAACCAAAAGTTGAAAGTTAAAAGGTTCAAATGGGGGAGAGCCAGGGGAGCCCAGCGTGAGAGCCAAAGAGACCACTTGGAGCCCCCTGTTCCCCAACAACCTCTGCCCTGGATCACCCTGGCAGCAGCCAAACAGAGCCCAGAGGCCTGTGGAGCTGAGCAAAGAAACTCACCCCGCTCCGGAGCTGAGGAAAGAATGCAGCGGTGTCCCCCATCCGAGCATCCCTCAACGGCCACCGCTGCCATTGCCGCCACCACAGGAGGAAGGCAGGAAGGGACTGAGAGAGCCAAGGAGGCCATTCGCAGCCTCATGGGTGGCTGGAAACAGGAGCAGGCCAGGGAGCCGCACGCCGGGGATCATCCTGGGAGGAAGTGCACACTGTGTGAGCCTTTTCGCTTCCAGCAGAGGGGTGCCGGCAGCAGCCAGTGACGGGTACATCAAGCAGCGGTGGAGATGATTGGGTTACCCAATTCAGCTCTTGCCTTGTTATCATTAGACTTAAATTTAAACAATAACTTTAAATGCAGAGACTTAGTATTTTTTCTATTATCAGCAGCCCAATTAACAATAGTCGGATACTGGAAACAACCTACAGAAATTCCTATTGCAATCTGGGTAAATAATATTTGGAATGTGGCACTATCATGACGCCTTACTCGCCACAGAGGCGTAATTAAAGGCACTTCAAGAATAGACACTTTTGGCGAGACTTGGCTTCCATTCCTTTCATATATAAATGAGACAAAAGGTACTTTTATTCCACCCACAATACAAGAATCTCTGTGGAGAGGATGCTTGAATTGATAATGCATAAATAAACATATTGCTTGCGTACTGTGTGCTTCGTATGAAACTTAATAAGAATGTACCACTGGACAAGTTACTGTAGTTATATGTTGTTCTTGTATTTACATGAAAACCAATAAAAATTATTTGGACCCCCCCCAAAAAGTGGCATTTGTTTTGATTCCCCCCAAACAACACTAAAATCAAGGGTGGGATTCAAGAGGGTGACCAAGATGTTCAGGGGTGTGGAAACCAAGCCTTATGAGGAACAGTTGAAGAAGCTGGGTATGTTTAGCCTGAAAAAGAGGAAAGAGCCTTGAGAGGAAATATGATAGCCATCTTCAGATATCTCAAGAGCTGTCACATGGAGAATGGAGAAAGCCTGAGAGGTTCTGGAACTGAGTTCTGGTGAATTCCGAATGAAAAAAGCCCTGCATATGCCAAACACACTTCTGCTTTTCTTGCCTCATTCCCCCAGGGAAAACCCACACTTTACCACTGAATCGGAGCAAACATCAGTTGGGTTTTCCATGGACTGATGTTTGCTCAGATTTAGCAGTAAAGAGCGAGTTTTCCTGGGGAAAGCAGCAGGGAAAACAGCTCAGACCCCTGCTTTCTAGGCACGGGACCAGCAGAAGTGTGGATGAGCCTTAAAGGCAGTGCTGTTGAGCTTGCTCAGATAAAAGAATGAAAGCAAGGAACTGAATCAGCAAAGATGTTTACAAAGGATTTCCTGGAATAGAAGTCACGAAACCTCCTTTCCTGTTTCCAGAAATGGCTCCATAATCCCCTCTGTCATTATAGTGTCAACATGGGCAAATAAATCCCTCTTTACGTAGAAGAAATAAGACTTAAGATACTTCCAGATTAGTGAGTGATCTTGGAAAGTAAAAGTCCAGCAAAGTAAGTGTGTGTGTGTCGCTTGAAGGAGCTCAGAGGAGGTTGAAGGAGTAGACTAGGAGAGCAGCAAGCTCTTATATGCGATGACTTTCATCTTGAGTAAAGAGCAAAATCACTTTCCCCGCTTCTGTAAAGAGGACTTGGTCCTCTGTGACAAGCAGTGGTTTTAGATGGGAACTATAACGGCATGTGATTGGACGTAATCCTCTTAGTGTTGTTGCATTCCAACTCTCCACGTGGGTTTAGTATAAGCTGGTAGCCTTTCAGATTCAGAGGATAGGTTTGAGATGTTAGGAAGTGATGGTGTCAGTTTTCCTGGTGAAGGCTAATGCTTGACTGTTAATCCTGCAGCTCAGTGGATTCTGGATCTTCAATTTATTGTGGGACTGAGGCTTAGAATTGCAGTGATATAAATGTTTATTTCCTGCAAGTATACCCTAATAATAGAGTGACTGAAAATGTGTGTGGTGGGTATTATTCAAGTCTATCTTTCTCACATATAATCTACCATATTATTCTGTGTATAAGACTAGGTTTCGCCCCTTAAAAATAATGTCAAAAATTAGGGGGCGTCTTATACACGGGGCCATCTCCCCCCCATTTTCTTAAATCTGAGTCCCCCAAAACAGGGGGCATCTTATACATGGGGGCATCTTATAGATGGAAAAATACAGCAGTTCTCTGTGTAGGAAACTTTATGTACCTTTATGAGAACTAAGCCCTGAGTTAACTATTTTGGGGGTTCCTTTTGTCTATATGTGAATGAAAGGGGTTCAGCAGCTAGAATAAGCAGCCACGAAGTTTTGGGAACCTTGCCTTATATACAAAAGTGCTTCCATTTCATAGTGTGTGGATTTTTCTCTCTCTAGAGCAGGGGTAGTCAATCTTTTTATACCTACCGCCTACTAAGGCATCTTTCTTGATGGTAGTTTCCTTACCGCCCACCAGTGCTCGATGGAAGAAGGATTCAGCTTGTGCCGTAGAACCCCCGACCGCCCACCTAGAATCCTGAAACGCCCACCAGTGGGCGGTAGGGACCAGGTGGACTAAAGAATAGAAGACAGAAGTTTGTGCAAAATTGTAGACATACTGACCGAAGGTAACCTTCAATATACTTTCATGTTCCAAGCCACAAGACTGAAAAAGTGAAAGAAAAATCTGTCCCCATGTTGCTTTCACTTCTAGGTTTGCATCTCAGTTTGATTCCTGTAATGACTTGGGGAAAGTACCACTGTGCTACTATGTAATCGATTTCCACTAAAACAAAAACCTGTGCCTCATTTAACATTTATTCTTTTCATAACAAAATGAATGCATATAATTTTCTTTTTCTGATTTCTGACTTTTGGAATCTTGCAACGAACAGCTGCAACTTGATTTAAGTACATTTAATAAACATTTTATTTTGAAAATCTTGTTTCACAGCAGTTTTCAGTGTGCAAAGTGCCTTATTTCTTGTTGATCCCCACAACAATCCCCACAAACGGAAAAACCTGCTGGATCGCTCAGTTGGTTAGAACGTGGTCCTGATAACACCAAAATCTCAGATTCAATCCCCATATTCCTGCATTACGGGGGGGGGGGCGGGGGTTGGACTAGATGATTCTCTTTTTTTAAAAAAAATGATATTCAGAGTTTCAAGAATACAGAAAAGAGAAGAAAACAAAAAAAAAAAAAGAAGAAAAAATACATAAAAACCAATACAACAACACCAAAACAAAAAAGAAAAATACAAATCCCATATTACATCTTTCATTTGCTTATTTCCTTGACCTCCTCACACCTCCCTTTTTGTATTCTAGCTTAATTAGTTATTTCAGCAAATTCTTTCCATCTTTCTCAATTTTTATTTGAATAATTTATCTTGTCAGTCTAGCCTATTAATCAACTCAGCAAATCCTTTCCATCTTTCACCATATTCTGTTATTCAATTTGCCTTAATTTGTTTAACCTTATCTTACCATAAAATACCTTAAAGTTTAAAACTTAATACTTATTTATACATAACTCCTTATATCATTTCTACTACAACTCGGAAACTACAACTAATCCAGAATGCAGCAGCTAGACTGGTGACTGGGGGCGGCCGCCGAGACCATATAACACCGGTCTTGAAAGACCTACATTGGCTCCCAGTACGTTTCCGAGCACAATTCAAAGTGTTGGTGCTGACCTTTAAAGCCCTAAACGGCCTCGGTCCAGTATACCTGAAGGAGCGTCTCCACCCCCATCATTCTGCCCAGACGCTGAGGTCCAGCGCCGAGGGCCTTCTGGCGGTTCCCTCATTGCGAGAAGCAAAGCTACAGGGAACCAGGCAGAGGGCCTTCTCGGTAGTGGCGCCCGCCCTGTGGAACGCCCTTCCAGCAGATGTCAAAGAGATAAACAACTACCTGACATTCAGAAGACATCTTAAGGCAGCCCTGTTTAGGGAAGTTTTTAACGTGTGATATTTTACTGTATTTTTGGTTTTTATGGAAGCCGCCCAGAGTGGCTGGGGAGGCCCAGCCAGATGGGCGGGGTATAAATAATAAATTATTATTATTATTATTATTACTAAAGACAGATAGTTTCATTCCAACATTTTCCCTAATATTCATTAATTTTACACTAATTCCCAAAATAAATTTTTTTTCTTTATAGACTTTCTTCTAATTTTCATCCAACATCCCTTCTTCCTGGTCTCGGGTTATGTCAGTCCTTACTGTCCATTCCATCCAGTCCATCAACCTGGTAATCTTATGTCCGAGGCTCTTAAATCTCTTCCATGCCCCTTCTGCAGATCATCTTCTTGTTGTTTATACTTGCACTTTTCCTTGTCTTTTGTTGGTCTCTTTCTTAATTTCTTTCCTTTCTCCTTGAGGAGTAGATCCCTGGGGGATTCCAGCCGATAGTTATTTCCATCTCCCCTCGTCAGACCAGCCCATTGCCCACAGCCCCACTCCCCGCAATCATCAATGTGATCCAAAAAATAGTTAACAGCATATTTCAAAGTCCCTCCAAAGTTAAGAGCCTCCTCAGCTCCAGGCTCCCCCTGGCCCACTCCAAATTCAATCTTCAAAGACAGCAGCTTATGCTCCAGCAGGGCCTCGGATCTCTCCATTTGCATTACTTGAGGTGCATCTGCCACCTCCTCCATTATCATCTGCCCTTGCACTTGCCCAGTCGAACCAGTTTCCTGAGTTGGTCCCTGTATGATTTCTGTGTCAGTATTCCCTGTTTGTCCACATTTACTGACTACAACAGTCATCAAATCCAACTTCTCATTCATCAGATCCATCTTCTCATGCAAATGCTCCAGCAAAGCGTTTGTTTTACAAAAAGCCAGCACCAAGACTTCCTCCCAACACATTTTTATTCAAGGTCAGAAGACTGATCCCACGATCTTAATCTCGCAGCTGTAAAGTCCCCTAGTGGACTGCAGCAACAAATTAACAAGCTCCCTCTAGAGGAGACAATTTCTATTTGTGTCCATCTTTTTAAAACATATCCAACAAAGGAAAGTTACTTTCACTTTTCAAATATTTTGTTTCTTTAGGATGCAAAAGGCAACATTGGAATCAGTTTGTTTCTCTCTTTTTTTGGTATCTGTCAAAATGTTCCATTCACAGTCAATGAACGTCTCCAACAATTTCTGTCTCTGACACCCCGTTCCCAGGTTTGAGACGGTGGAAACTTACTTTTCTTTTATTCTTTCTCCTGCAGGCTTAAACAGTCAAAATCCCCCCCCCCTTTTCTCCTGCTTCCAAGGGGGTTTTAGTGGTTATAAATGAAGGAGATTTCGACCTTTACAAACGACTTTCCAGGCTATTAGCTTACAAGGTTTTTGCTTCAGTCTATTTACAAAAAGCGGAAGGCGGACTCCCTGTTTTAAACCTTCCCGCTTCGATGCCAAATTAGAATGTTTCTTGATCCAATTTTCCATTTCTACTCACGGGTACTTGTTTAGAGTCCAATTGTCCACAGGAAAAAGTCAGCGCTCTCTGGCAATGGCTATGCGGCTTCCCTCCGTGAAAGTAGAAATCAGTTCGCAGCACCGCGCCGCTCACCCCACTTCGCTCTGGAGCCCCAAAATGGAGTTCCCCGCGAGTAGGGGAGGCGCTCCTGGTGCCCTGCCGAACCTCACGTTCCCAGGCTTCCTCCACCTGGGATTTCTAGCGGGTCCCCACCTTCGCCGCGGCGGGAGGACCCAGTTTCCACGGAGACAGTTCCTCCGGTTGGAGGAACTCCGCCATTCGCTGATGGCGCTAACCCGGAAGTTGGACTAGATGATTCTCAGGGTCCCTTTCAATCCTGTGATTTATGGTTTTGAACTGCAGTGGTTAATAAACTGTATGTCTGTGACTCAGATAATTATGTTTGTTGAACTTCACAAGTGAAGTGAGAGGCAGCCAAAAGTAGGATTGCAGTCAGAAATTTCAACAATATTAATTTTAAAATGCTCTCAATAAAACATGTATTGCACATATCTAAGTAAGAAGGTGGGTTACTTCATGTTTCAAAATGGCTCCGGACTGCTTTCTTTTATTCTACAACATCACAGTCTTTCCCTTTCCCTATTGAGAAGATGGAAGTGTATCTGTCAACTGCTTTCAGGGAGATAATGACATTGGAAAATAAAG
Source organism: Podarcis raffonei (assembly GCF_027172205.1). Classification (NCBI taxonomy): domain Eukaryota; kingdom Metazoa; phylum Chordata; class Lepidosauria; order Squamata; family Lacertidae; genus Podarcis; species Podarcis raffonei. Next base: position 135,606,848 of record NC_070602.1, read on the forward strand.
TAACCCAAAGACTTGTTAGAGAACTGTGAAAGGCTTTGACACTTGGGTAAATCAGCCACATCTTAAGCGAACATGAACTTTTTCTTTGAGCCATAGCACAGTACACAAACACAGGGAAAGAGAACCTAGACCCCAATTATTTGGCCTACGTTCTTTGAAAGAAATCCAAATTTGGTGTCCCAATTATTGAAGGATGTATTCAGTGCTGGTGGTGACCTTGCGAGAAGAATGCTACAAAAGCTAAGCTTCACGGCACAATGAAGCTGCCCTGCTGGACTGTCACATCCCGCAGTACAAAAGAAGAGAGGAACAGAACATTTGGAGAACAATTATGTACGGTCTGTTGGCATGATGTGTATTTAAGCCTTTGGTTTTGTGTTTAGTTTGGCTTCCGTTTTACATGTAGTACTCTCCTTTATGCGTGCATTTGAAATCTTAAGCTCACGGAACAAAAGTTCTAGAAATTTTGCAGGATAGATATTGGGGATGACTGAGAACTTGGTGTTGTCCATTTCTCCTGGGCAGAAAGGCTGGAGAGACAGGGCATCCCACCCATCAGGTGGGGTGAAGCAGCTGCCTCAGGTGGCAGAAACGCAAGAGGCAGCGCCCCCGCAGGCATCCTGCCCCAGTGCCACCACCCAAGCAAACCAGGTGAGGGAGGCTTTGGCAGCTGTGTAGAGTTCTGCCACCCAGAAATGCAGCAGGCGGTGATTTGAGGTTTGCAAAGCTAATCTTTCTGTTAAGCTCTTGGATTTTGTAATGCTTTTGCCACGATACCTGTAGCCTTAAAGTCTAGAAATGACTGCATAGGTTGCGATAGGATTAAGGCAGTTGATAACATACATACATATTTTTCTCACACTCATTTGAGAGCTTTCTGTGTTTGTATATTGATGCTCAGCTGAGCTGTTGTAAAGCAGAGGTGGGGAACTGCCTGGTCAGCTGAGTCCACTCTCCTCCCTAGGCCAGGGGGGTTGGACACACACCTGTGAAAGTTCAGGAAAGGCTTTGGAGGCCAGCCCTTTATCTTATTCTGCTTCCAGACTGCTCCACAACTGCAGCGCAGAGTCATATTTCAGTTTTCTTAAAGTTGTATATTTTCCCTAGTGCTATTCCTGTTGAGCTGTGTTATTATATCCAAAATAGTGTCATTCAGCTAAGATTACAGACTGAAGAAGGGAATTCTAATGCACCCAATTGGTATATGACACAAGAAAGTCATTCAGTTTTTGTTTTATTTCTTACAGTGTTCTTACAATATTTCTTTTTATGTTGTGAACCGCCCTGTGATCTTTGAAGGGCAGTATACAAATTTACCAATTAATTAATTAATAATACAATCTGATGTGTTGCCAATTCGGTTTTCCTAACAACTGCTACTTGTGAAATTGTGAGGGGAGTGCTCCTATGGCTATGGATCTCAAGCATTTTTCAGAGGCCTTATTTTATATACCATCCTATACCTGCAGGCCTCAGGTCGGTTTACAAGATAAAATTACAATAGAAAAACACGAAAGGCATAATCAAAATATAAACAGAATAAAAATATAAACAAAATATAATCAGGAACAGCCTCCCCAGCAACACACATAGTTAAAAACAGTTTTAAACCATTTAAAAACACAATTAAAAAGCAGTTTAAAAGAATGTGAACAGTACTCTCTGCTGGGTAGCAGCAGTCCTTGTGAAGCCTGTCGGGCCCCGTCCTGGGCATGGGGGAGAGGTCGGAGCAGGACCCTCAGACTCTCGGCAGGTCTTCCTTCCTTGCTGGGCAAGGAAGTCCGCAGTCTGTCAGGCCCTAGGACTTGAAATATTCTTATCTCTCTTCTGGATCCAGTAGTCAGGGAAATTAGACTCCTTTTATTCCTAGCGACATTTTTGTCCCCAATAAAGACAATTTGGGACTGGAAGACACTGTTCAAGACTTTTTGTCTTTCAGTCTTCCTGCCTCACCCCATCAGCATTCAACAGTGGAGACTTATTAAAAGTCTTAACTTCTTGCTTCTGTCCTCTTGACATTTTGTTAATGCTGCCGTGCTTTGTCAGTATCCCAAAAAAGGTTTTGAACGACATTTTAGAAACTTGTCCTTCCATAAGAATGGTTTGCATATGTACCTAACAAAGGAATAATTTTGTATATCACTCTCAAAAGTATGAGCATGCTGAAACTTGTTATCTAATATGAGCCAGTATTTTTGCTTCCAGTGGAGACCTCACTTAGTAGTTTCTTTTGTGATTTTTGGTGCCCCCTAGTGGGGAAATTACACAGATCAATGCTATTTGAAGTTAAAAGGAGTAATTGCACAAGTGCCTGAGAAGGAAACTAATTACGTATATGTGGGACTGCTGTTTGCCAACACAAAGTTCTTGTTTCTGTGCCAGGCAACGGTACCTTTCTATGTTCTGTCCCCATCTTCTTTCCTCAAATGATTTAGCTCCAATTACAGCTTCTATGTTTCAGTTTCCTTTAGGGTTGCCATGCATCTGGGAATTCCCGGACGTGTCCTCTTTTGTGGGTCCTACATGCCTGTTGGTGTGGGGGATTTTACATTTGAAAGCAATTGTCCTGGATTTGGGGTTGTTTTTTTTTAATGTGGGTGGGTGGCTCTGGTTGGTTCAGGCTCTGGCACAGGCAACTTGGGCTTGGACTCTGGCTTGGGCTCGGCGGTGGGGCTATTGGGTCAACTGCCCTAAAAAAGCTTGCCGCTTCTACTTCCTGGCTGTAATGATTCATGCAGCTTTCAATAAATTTGTGAGCAAGTCCTTCATAGCCTGTGAACCTTCCACCCCATCGTAAATTGATAATAATGCTACCTCTGGATCTTCAGTCAGCTTTAACCCAGTGATTTCTGTTACTTCCTTAAACACCCTTTGCCCCCAAAATTGTACATATTTACACCCCCACCACATGTGAACATAATTCCCTGTTTCCTGGCATCCGACCATCTCCAAATTAATTTATAATAATTTTCTTTTATCGACTGGACCTAATGGTCAGGGGTCCCTTTACCTTTTTATTCTTATAGACATTTACAACGTACGTTTCTCCCATATTTCCCCCCCAGCTTTGACTATCTATTTGCCCTGATGTCTCCTTTTCCCACAACTCTTTTAATTGATCTTCTTGATCCTCCATTTCTAGTAATATTTAATAAATTTCACTGGTTTCCCCTTTTATAACTGTACTTTTTTTTATATCTCCCCTTTTATAATAATTTTTTTCCGAATTTTGTCTATTCTTTGCAGTTCTTGTTTTCCCTTAACCACTTCTTTGCCCATTGCTCCAGTTGTATACAGTTATACCATGTTATTTTACTTCCTATTAAAGCATCTCTTATTTGTTCTTTGCTTCTCATTTTCTCTACCCAATCCTTTATTTTAAGTATTTTATTCTCTTTCGCTTCTTTTTTCATTTCCTTTTAAAAATTTACTGGGAAGTCTTCTATCATCACCACCAGGCTTAGTGGGGAATTTGCTGGTATCAATTTTCCTTTATATTTCGCCCATATCTCAATAATATTTTTTAATAAGGGATTTTCAATATTCTGCCACCATTTTCTATTTGGTTTGATAAAAATATATATTCACTAACTTCTCCTTCATTTCCTTTGTACCACTCTCTAACCATTCTAACTCTCCTTGTTCTGTTATCCTGTGTATGACATATCATAACTGATTTGCTATATAATATAACTTTATGTTAGGGAGCCCCAGTCTACCTAATACTAATTCCCCTCATCGCTGCTTTCATTGTATCCCATATTATTGCTTGAGTACTTTGGCTCTTCTTATTGATCTCCCATACATCTAATAATTCTTTCCCTATCTTATTTACTGTTTGACTATTATTGAAGATCCTCGTGTCTAACCTCCATCTTCTGCCTTCCTTGTAATCTTTCTTTATTTTTAATACCATATTAACCAATGTGTGGTCGGTTACCTTTATTATTCCAATTTCCGTATTCGTTATTTTAGAATACTAAGTTTTTTGAAACAAAGATATAATCGATCCTTGAGTAGGTCTTACGCACTGGTGAGAAGAATGAAAATTTCTTCTCTCCTCCCCTCATCACTCTCCAAACATCTTTCATTCCTTTTCATAATTTTAGCTAATCCTGTAATGTTATTACATCTTTCCTCTGGAGTAGGATTTGACTTATCCAGTCATTTATCTAATACCATATTGAAATCTCCTGCCATAATCATATAACCCTTTTGAATACCCTCCATTTCCTTAAACACTTTATCAAAAAATTCCACCTGATTTTCATTGGGAGCATAAATATTAATTATAGTGTATTCTTCCCCCGCCATTGTTCCCTGAATTATAATGTATCTTTCCTCAGGATCTTTCTTCATCTTTAATATACTAAACCCGCATCTCTTTGAAATTATAGTTGCTATCCCTCTTGATTTTGAAGTACCATATGCTTTTTCATAATTATTTATACCTCTCAGTCTGAGTTCATTAACCGCCTCTTTCATCTGATGCTTTTCCTATAAAAATATTATAACTTCTTTATCTTTATTCAGTAATGTTTCTATCCTCCTTTTCATAATCGACCCCAGCCCTCTGATGTTTAAGGTTGAAATCCTTATTTCATTATCAATGAGTTAAATGTACTTCTTAATTTCTGGTCTTGTGTCTTATTCCATTTTGTCTTCCCCCCTATTTTCCTGAGGGATTTCACTTCTCCCATTGTCTTAATTGTTGTGGGGGGTGGGGGGGTGGAGAGGCTCCTCTGATCACGGAGCCACAGCAGAACTTCTTCTCCCATTATATTTGTTATGTCTTCACTCTGATATAATTTCATTCAGCCTTTACTTTCAGTCCTCAATAGTCATTTTTTTGTCTCCTGCCACCCCCAGTTCCATGAAAACAGGATGCTGGATTAAACGGACAACTGACCTTATGTTTCTGTGTACAGGATGTTTCTGAAAAGGGCCCCTTATAGACAGCCAAACCGGCAGTATTAGTATGGTGCTCACAAGGATGGTCACTGTCTTCTTAATATTACAGGAGTTGCTGTCACAATAACATTTCTGAAGTTGGAGGGGAAACAGGAGTTTGTTCTAATGTTCTAATTAACACTTGCAGCCAACAAACACGGCTGTGCTGCCATTTCAAAGGGAGAGGGTCATCTGTGAAGGCATTTATGTTTGGAAAGTGCTTGGACTTGGATTGACTTTAGACACCAGTAGCCCACTCAACTAACACGGGAATGGCTCACGTATACCATTAATAGCCAGCCTTCTCAGGTCCACCAGCAAAGCAGGTTCCACTTTAAATATATTGCATATGCCTGTCCTCCTTCTCCTTATATTTAGTGGCATTATAAGGCCACACCTTGTTCTTCTCTTTCCAGGATGAGGGGGCAGGGGGTTCCTATGGAAGGCGGCATTCCCATAAGCAGCTTTTATCAACCTTGTGCAATATGCTCCACTTGTCAGAGTCCACTCTCTCACTCAATTGTTAAAGGTAGCCCAGCTTTCTTTCTCGGCTATCTGAACATTTCCGTTGTGTTTTCCATCTCTCTCTTCCTGTTAAAATAATCCTCCCTACAAAACACTGGTGGTGGGGGGACCGCTAGGGGCGCATTGGAAGATGGCTGACAATAACATCTCTCTGGCTCACACGAGGTAATTAAGAGGCTGATATGGGAGTATGCAGCCTCCCTTGTTGCCCCAAGGAAATGGGGAACACTGCCTTGCCTGCTGTAGCCATAAATCACCCCCGGATTCGAAAGAAGGGGGTAAGGGCACTAGGCACAAAGCCCTTGTGTGGGTCCGGCTCTCCCGGACACTGTCTCTGATCGCGCACTGGCTGCAGCAGCTCAAAATAATTAGAAAGAAGCAAATGCACATACTTCAAGTGAAGATCGGGAGAAAAGACTACTAATTAAAGGGATCTCTGTGAAGTGGAAGCGACGGGCTGGACTTAACAATAAATCAAGAAGAAGATTCATCAAAGGATCGGTATGTAGCGGAACTGAAAAGGGGAGGGGGGAACTTTTCTTTTTTTTGTCTTATGTGAGTACCTAATAACCCCCCCCAAGAAAGAAACAACCGTTGCAATTACTGATCACAAGCAGGAGGATTAAGAACTGTGTGGAAACAAATTACTAATCAAAGATATGGCTGGTGGGAAGATCGGGAAGGAATGAAAGATCTTTGTGACGCAGCAATAAAAAGAGATTTGTTCCGGCAGGAGGACGAGGGGGAGGAGGACCATGGCTTGTGACTATATTGGAATGTGAGTTTGACCTGGCAGGGCCCCCTGAGAAAATTGATGACAGACTGGCAGGCCTGTGGAAATCAACGGACAGACTGTGGGAATGTTTTGTACGGAGGTGCAGAAATGGCGTTTGTTTTATTTTGATATGCCTCTTGGAGGAGTGTAAAATCCACACAGGATATAACAATGTTTGTTTTGAACCCGCTTGTGGAGACTATCAGAGATCACAAAGAAAGGAATATATGACAACAACAAAAAGATGAGGAAAACAACAAAGAGAAGGTACATTAAAGCTCAGGACCACAGTACCTCAAGGACCGCCTATCTCAGTATGAACCGACTCAGATCCTGCAACCATCCTCTGAGGCCCTTCTTCGTGTGCCTCCTCCACGAGAGACCAGGAGGGTGCCAACATGAGAACAGGCCTTTTCTGTAGTGGTTCCCTGTTTGTGGAATGTTCTCCCCAGGGAGGTTCATCTGGTGCCTTCATTATACATTTTTAGGCGCCAGGCAAAAACATTCTTTATCAACGAGGACTTTGGCTAGTTGTTAACTTTGTTAGTTATGTGAGCAAGGTTAACAGTCTACGTCCTTTTAAATGTGTTTGTGGAAGTAGGATTATTGGTTTGTTTGGGTTTTGTTCTTGTTTTGTTATGTGTTTTGTGGTATTATTCTGTATTTTTATGCTGTGAACCCCCACAGTCTTCAGAAGAAGGATGGAATACACATTGAATAAATAAAATAAAATAACCCCCCCAAAACCCTTTAGCCAGCAAATAAAATTATTATTTTTTAAAATCAAATACTCAAACTTAAAAAATACTAAGAATAAGCAGTACAATGCAGGGATCACTTGGGAAATACTCAAACAAAGGACTGCTCCACACTGGAGTTTACTGTCAATTTGTTGTTAGTCATATGTGTTAGTAGAGTTTTTTTTGCATTTGACATCTGTTATAAGAAAATGCCTATATCCAAATATATCATTTCATTGTTTATGTTCTATCTGTCTTATAGTAGTTTCTATGTTAGTTATTTCCAAAGTATGTCTCTACTTGAGACTGTAATGTGAAGCTTTGTTTCTGTATCAATATGATATACTGTATGTATCTTCCTGATCTTACACAGTGACAAGGGATGCGGGTGGCGCTGTGGTCTAAACCACTGAGCCTCTTGGGCTTGCCGATCAGAAAGTCGGCAGTTCGAATCCTTGCGATGGGGTGAGCTGCCGTTGATCTGTCCCAGCTTCTGCCAACATAGCAGGTCGGAAGCACACCAGTGCAAGTAGATAAATAGGTACCACTGTGGTGAGAAGGTAAACGATGTATCTGTGTGTTCTGGTTTCCGTCATGGTGTCCCGTTGCACCAGAAGTGGTTTAGTCCTGCTGGCCACATGATCTGGAAAAGCTGCCTGTGGACAAACACTGGTTCCCTTGGCCTGAAAGCGAGATGAGCGCCGCAACCCCATAGTTGCCTTTGATTGGACTTAACCATCTGGGGTCCTTTACCTTTTTACACGGTGACAGTACAGGCTCCTAAACAGCCCCACAGCACCACCTACAGGGTCTACAAAGACAACATTCCAATTCACAAGTTTACTGCTTTGAATGAATAGGTCATTCATAAACTGATACAGGACACTCATAAAACATTCAAGCTCCTTTCATACATATGTGAAACACATTGTTGCAAGCAGAGAAAAACGCCCAATTTCCCGGTAACCATTATTCCGCAAATCAATAGTTGGAACATGTCCAGACAAATAAAGGGCTTCTCCACATGTCCATTTACTGTGCATTTGCTCTTAGTTATGTGAGCATCCTTAACATTATGTGAGATCCTTAACAAAATGGCAGACCCAAATTCCTACACATTTAATCCAGATTTTCCCAATCCATGGATAATCCACAGAGGAAAAATGGCCCAGTACAAAAATGTAGTCACTGCTGACAGGGAAGCCAGTGTGGTGTAGTGGTTAAGAGTGGTAGTCTCGTAACCTGGGGAACCGGGTTCGTGTCTCCGCTCCTCCACATGCAGCTGCTGGGTGACCTTGGGCCAGTCACACTTCTTTGAAGTCTCTCAGCCCCACTCACCTCACAGAGTGTTTGTTGTGGGGGAGGAAGGGAAAGGAGAATGTTAACCGCTTTGAGACTCCTGAAGGGGAGTGAAAGGCGGGATATCAAATCCAAACTCTTCTTCTCTTCTTCTTCTTCTTTGGTGGAATCTACACACATATAAAAACCGTTCTGAAAATGCTTTTTGAAAAGTGTTTTTAAAAATACGTTGAATTTTCCATAAGGCTCACTATTGCCATCTAGTGTCACATTGTATAGAATCATAGAATCATAGAGTTGGAAGAGACCACAAGGGCCATCGAGTCCAACCCCCTGCCAAGCACGATACACCATCAGAGCACTCCTGACATATGGTTGTCAAGCCTCTGCTTAAAGACCTCCAAAGAAGGAGACTCCACCACACTCCTTGGCAGCAAATTCCACTGTCGAACAGCTCTTACTGTCAGGAAGTTCTTCCTAATGTTTAGGTGGAATCTTCTTTCTTCTAGTTTGGATCCATTGCTCCGTGTCTGCTTCTCTGGAGCAGCAGAAAACAACCTTTCTCCCTCCTCTATGTGACATCCTTTTATATATTTGAACATGGCTATCATATCACCCCTTAACCTCCTCTTCTCCAGGCTAAACATGCCCAGCTCCCTTAGCCGTTGCTCATAAGGCATTGTTTCCAGGCCTTTGACCATTTTGGTTGCCCTCCTCTGGACACGTTCCAGTTTGTCAGTGTCCTTCTTGAACTGTGGTGCCCAGAACTGGACAAGGTACTCCAGGTGAGGTCTGACCAGAGCAGAATACAGTGGCACTATTACTTCCCTTGATCTAGATGCTATACTCCTATTGATGCAGCCCAGAATTGCATTGGCTTTTTTAGCTGCCGCGTCACACTGTTGGCTCATGTCAAGTTTGTGGTCAACCAAGACTCCTAGATCCTTTTCACATGTACTGCTCTCAAGCCAGGTGTCACCCATCTTGTATTTGTGCCTCTTATTTTTTTTGCCCAAGTGCAATACTTTACATTTCTCCCTGTTAAAATTCATCTTGTTTGTTTTGGCCCAGTTCTCTAATCTGTCAAGGTCATTTTGAAGTGTGATCCTGTCCTCTGGGGTGTTAGCCACCCCTCCCAGTTTGGTGTCATCTGCAAATTTGATCAGGATGCCCTTGAGTCCATCATTCATGTCGTTGATAAAGATGTTGAATAAGACCGGGCCCAAGACAGAACCCTGTGGCACCCCACTAGTCACTCTTCTCCAGGATGAAGAGGAACCATTGATGAGCACCCTTTGGGTTCGGTCAGTCAGCCAGTTACAAATCCACTGAGTGGTAACATAGTCAAGACCGCATTTTACCAGCTTCTTTACAAGAATATCATGGGGCACCTTGTCAAATGCCTTGCTGAAATCAAGGTAGGCTACATCCACTGCATTCCCTTCATCTACCAGGCTTGTAATTCTGTCAAAAAACGAGATCAGGTTAGTCTGACATGACTTATTTTTCAGAAATCCATGCTGACTATTGGTGATCACAGCATTCCTTTCTAGGTGCTCACAGACTGTTTGCTTAATGATCTGCTCTAGAATCTTCCCTGGTATTGATGTCAGACTGACTGGGCGGTAATTATTTGGGTCCTCTCTTTTCCCCTTTTTGAAAATAGGGACAACATTTGCCCTCCTCCAGTCTGCCGGGACTTCGCCTGTTCTCCAGGAATTCTCAAAGATGACTGCCAGTGGTTCTGAGATCACATCTGCCAGTTCTTTTAATACTCTTGGATGCAGTTCATCTGGCCCTGGAGACTTGAATACATCTAGACTAGCCAAGTATTCATGTACTATCTCCTTAGTTATTCTGGGCTGTGTTTCCTCTGCTGAATCATTTGCTCCAAATTCTTCAGGTCGGGCATTGTTTTCTTTATTGGTGTATTACACTTAAAACACACTTAAACATTTTATTTGCAGCGGTATAGCTGAGTCTTTGGTGCACTTTATTATTTGGGGAAGGTAGTTTGTCATGTACCCCTCTGGGTAGGAGGGGCTTTTATTTTCATACCCCTTACCTGTATATGCGGCTCAGCTGAATACAAACTAGCCATTTCATTTCCAGTGACCAAAATGCTGCTGCACACTGAAGGCACAACAAAACACATCTGAAGGCTCTAACTACTGTAACAATATTCAACAACAACAACAAGAGCACGGAGGTCTTGTGCAGGCCTGCTCTGGCACAGGAAGCCAGTGTTAATTCTGTTGGCTTGAGCTGGTATTTATCTGCCCCCCCCCCCAGTTTAGTCATCTGTCCTCACCCCCCTTTGCAGCCAACCGCAAATCAAGCGCTCTGTGACTTTGCTACTGCCACTCTCCGTTCCATCTCCATTCCGCTGAGCAGCAGCACTGCCACTGCTGGGAGGGCACTTCTTTCCCAGACACACAACACACACTGCAAAAAAAAAAAAAAAAAAATCCTTCCAGTAGGACCTTAGAGACCAACTAAGTTTGTTATTCGTATTCTGAACCAGGTAACTACAATATCACTAATTTTAAAAGATATAGCAACCAGTTAGTAGACATGTTTGTTGAAAAAAGTTGGATTTTCAGATTGTCAATTTGATGTAATTGTTTAAGCTGGTCCTTTCTGTGTTTTTTAAAAAAATTGCTTTGATTTAAACCAGTCCCCTCTGCTTTCAGGTTGGTAGTTCAAGTTTGTGAATAGCTATGTGAGAAGGAAGCAATCCTCTCCATCAAAATTATCCACCTATAAGCAATTGTCCTGAAGCAAAATATTTGGTTGATGAGTTCGAACTCCCTGACCCCTCCCCACCCAGTGAGCATAATTAGAGTGCAGTATGGAAAAGAACTGGCTACGGGACATAGAGTGCTCCTGAATAAAATTGTGTTTAAAAAGCAAATATACCTGTGAATGTGAAGACCCCGGAGATCAGAGAGAGCTGAATTAGGGCATTCAGGAGTAAAGTTGACTGATCTTCTTCCTTTGCAGGAATGGCAAAAGCTGAACTATGACATCTATACCCTGCGGCAAATGCGAAGGGAAGTGAGAAACAGGTGGAAATGCATTTTGGAAGATTTGGGTAAGCCAGTTAAGCTCAGGCTATTTTCTTATAGTTAACATACAAACAGTATGTATATGTGAGGAAGGGAAATCTACCGTATTTTTCGCTCTATAAGACGCACCAGACCACAAGATGCACCTAGTTTTTGGAGGAGGAAAACAAGAAAAAAAATCTGAATCTCAGAAGCCAGAACAGCAAGAGGGATCGCTGCGCAGTGAAAGCAGCAATCCCTCTTGCTGTTCTGGCTTCTGGGATAGCTGCGCAGCCTGCATTCACTCCATAAGACGCACAACCATCTCCCCCTACTTTTTAGGAGGGAAAACGTGAGTCTTATAGAGCAAAAAATATGGTAATAAACACGCAAAAAGAAAAACAAAGATATATGCACTCAATTTTGTGTGATAGTGATATATATTTAAAAAACCCATTACTTAATACTGTGCCCCATTTCATTTTACCACTGGGTTTCCCGTGTGTCTGCAAGATGAAGGCTACCTTTTGTTCCTTTGCAAAGATATTTACAGTAACCTGCATTTGCTAAAATGAGACTTAAAATCCTGCCCCAGGTTTTCTGAAGGAAGCAGACACCCTGTTATCCGTGACCAAACGAAGCATTGTCAGTGACTCTCAGAACATGAGCAAAGCCCGGGAGATCCTCTTGAGGCTGTCTGAGGAGACAGCTATTTTCCCAACAAGCTGGGAGCTTTCAGAGAGATACCTCTTTGTGGTGGTAAGTGTTGACTTCTCTTTCTCCTGTGATTACCTTTTCATACGCTTTCATGGAACTGCTCAGTGTGATTTGGAAAGTATATTGGATTATGACCTAGTAGTGCCTGTCTAGCTGCATACAGTTCTGTTCAGGATTGGTCCCGTGACTAGGAATGACCTATTCAGCACAAGATTTTGCATCACTGCAAGCTTGCATTAATATAGAAATGTAGCAACTTTTGTGCCAAGAGCCACAGATGGCATATTGACAGTTGTCTCTGGCACTGAATCAAGATTGCTTTATAGACAATTCCTTCCAAAGAAATCTGCCCCAGGGTGTGAGCCGAGAAGACAGTTGCTAGTACCCCAGACATACAGATAGACTCTTTTACATCTGGCTCACGAAGCTGCCTTTTCAGGACACTTGGGGCTTCAGCATACATTGGGAAAGGTTGCTAGAGAACTTTGCTGGCCTGATGTGTTTTGAGATGTAATATATCAGGTCTTGTGATGTATCCCAATGAGTGGGACATGACGGAGATCGTAAGCGTTTCCCGTTGCAGCCCAGTGAGATTATTGGGGAACCATTCACTAAAACTGGAGTAGATATTATTGGCCCAATGCCACAAGCCACAAAATTGGCAAGAAGTATAACTAAACTCTTATTGATTATTGTACTTGTTTTTGTGAAATGATTCCATTATCACAAATTAGTGCCCCTTTTGTGGCAAGAGCTTTATTAAGTGTTTTTTGTTGCTGGGGCTTACCACAAACTGTCGCCAGTGACTTAGGTGGAGCTTTCATCTCCTGGTTAATGTAGCATATTTTTTAAATTACTAAAATTGAACATAGGACAAGCCTGGCTTATTGTCATTGGATCAATGGCTTAGTTGAAAGGCTGAATAAATCTATAGGGCACATGTTGTTGAAATAGCTCATGGAAAAGAATGGTACCAACACCTTATGTTTTTGATGTGCGCGTATCCTGATTCAGTGCTCCTCAAACTAGTATAAGGGAAGTCTTTGCGCAATCCATTAAGCTTGTTAAAACAACAGTGGGAGGGAGTGTTTAAGATTATATGCAGAAGCTATGAACAACCTTGAGTGATGTTTGGAAAACTTCCCAAGAGAGTCTTAAAGTTGCCCAGCAGGGGCAAAAACGTCACTATGATAGAAATTCTACCTGGAGATAAAGGGTTGAGTTTGCATGGAGTTCAGCCGCTTTTTCTCTCGTGCAGGATCGTCTCATTGCCCTTGATGCTGCTGATGAATTCTTTCGAATTGCCAGTGCAACCTATCCAAAGAGTGAAAGATGTGCAGTGAAAGAGGAAGTCAATCTGATTGCGGTCCAGTTCAGTTCTTCTCTGTCATAACACTGATCACCTTTGGATGGACTTTTGATTTTGAAGGGATTGGCCAGAGTAATGTGACTTCTTCCTTCAGGAAACTAGTATATCTCAGAAATGCAGGATAAATCCAGGATGATGCACCTGTTGTACCTGTTGTATAGCGTGATGCAATAGAGACTCACCTTGACTCAGGAGAAAGTCTGTGATTGGAGCCTGCTATAAGCTTTGGTGCTAGATTAGATACTGGCAGTAGTCTTACAGCTGCAGTGAATATAAAAAGTGCAGCGACAGAAACCTCCTGTACTGCTTCCGATGTAATGTTTTTCTCTTTGACAGCTTGGTACAATTGGTACAGTTATTTCCCATAACTGACTATTTTCCTGTGTTCCTGTTTAAGTGGGATTTTAACAGGGTGGAAAGTTAACTCCTTTTAAAACTGCCATTTCATCAAATTCCTTCTCTCTTGAGAATACACCATGTATCGTGCCAGGAAAACTCCTCATATCCATCTATGCAATTAGAGATTCTCTGTCTGGTAGATGTGGGTGACGTATTCATCAACAATGGCAGAATGTTGTGAGAACCATCACAAACCATACTGCAAATTACTTCCTAGCAGCAAAAGAGTCCTAATTAGCATTTTTAGAAGTGAAGAAATCAAATCCTGCTATTCTGAGCTGGTTTTGCCTCAAGATTCAAAAATCTACAATGGCAGTTACTGAGCTTTCCTCATCATAGCACGAATCCATTGTTCCACTGTGAAAGATTATTGTGTAAGCATCTTTTTAAAGATGTATTGAAAACATCTGCAAGCCTTCCTTTTGTCCTAGATCCTTATGCAGTAGCTATTGATTCCAGTTGCCTCCTTTGTTCCAGCTGATATTTTTATCACATACTGAACTTGGACATTACGGTGTCCTGAGGTTTGGCTCAAAATGGAACATTTAGTAATTGAGGGGCACTTTTTTTTTGCACTTGCATCTATTTTTCACCAACCTGTTGGAACAAATGTGTTTATTGAAATCTATATTGTGTTACAAAAGCTAATGCTACAAAATGTTTTAATATAGCCCAAATAGTATCTTGCTGTTTTGGTCTGGTAATGAGCAATGGTTTTAAACTACGGATGTGGTGATGGTTCATTGTCACTACTACTTTTTTAAAGCAAAAAGCTGGTGCTCTCACCAGATGGTATTTGGTTTTTGTGGTTGCAACATACCTAACAAAATGGCAAGAGGTATTTTAAGTGTTTGTACCAGTGATGTTAAAACAGTTATATGAAATGTGTGCTTTGTCACTTCCTAGGGGGGGGGGAAACTGTATTGATTCTATACTTTCATACCTTAATTTAATAAATAAAAAGTCCCTATGTGATTCTTCCCTATTTTGAAGTATGTTTTGTCTTTGTAAAGCAGATTAATGAATGCTAGACACATTGAGGTTCCAACCATTTTTCTAAGGCAATTTAGAAATTGTAGAATACAAAAATCTATCTGGTCCTTGCAGATTACTTTGTGAAATTTACAATGTAGTTCTATGCATACTTACTTGAGAACAAAGTCTCATTGTGATTTATTGGTTACTCTCTAGAAAGTATGTTTAGGATTGCAGCCTAAGCATCATGCAGAAGTAGAGCTGCACTGCATGTTGTTCAGTTTCAGTATTTGGGTGAGAAATTACACACTTTCTCTCCCCCCCCCCCACTATTCATGGCTCCCTTGCCTGAAAATATTTTGTTGGGAGTTGCTACCTGATAGGATGATACCAAGGATGCTGCCCAGGTTTCATTGTGGAGCGCCATTTAATTTCTGTTCCTGTGCTATATTTAAGGATATTTTGTAAGCCACTGTGATCCTCTTGGGTCTATATAGCAGGATATACATATTCTACCTAATACAAAAAGTCTTGTGGCCTGTCTCAGTAACATTTTTATTACAGCAAGTGTTCTAATATCAAACATGTGTTCAACAGGTTACCACAGAGGTGGTGAACTTGTTTCTCTCCAAATGTCGCTGGACTCCAGCTCCCATCATCCCTGGCTATTAGCCGGCCGACTGAAGTTGTTGAACTCCAACTCACAGCGGCATCTGGGAGAAGCACAAATTCCCCATCCCCAGGTTGCAGTGATTAGGGCAGGAACCAAAGGTTTCCCTTTGCTGACCGAAGGAACTTATTCTGCCAGGAAGACTTACTCTGTCCACAGAAGGGGACCTTTTGAATCTGAATGCAAGTCTTCCCATGAGTAGCTGTTGTGCACCTAACGTTGTGCATCTAATATCAACATTTATGCTCCAGTTGCCATTTCATTCTTTTCTCAATCATATCTAACAATAACACTGGTAGGTTCTAGGCTGTGGGATCTGATAATGGCAGCTAGCGGATTGAGGTTGAATCCTGACAAGACAGAAGTACTGTTTGGAGTTACAGGGGACAGGCAGGTGTGGGGGAATCCCTGGTCCTGAACGGGGTAACTGTGCCCCTGAAGTCTTGGGTAGGGTTGCCATACATCAGGAATTTCCTGGACATATCCAGAATACTGCAGTCAGAAGCAGTGTCTGGGCAGAAATGGGCAAATCCGGACGTATGACAACCCATCTTGGCAGTGTTGGTTTTGCTCAAAAACAGGAATTTTCATTTGCTCAACAACTTTGGGCAAAACTAAAAACTCAACAACTTTTGTGGCAACCCTAGCCTTGGGGTCATTTTGGACTCACAGTTGTCCATGGAGGGGAAGGTTAATTCTACTAGCTCCACCTGTTATGCCAGCTGAGACCCTCCCTGCCCGCAGACCCTCTCGCCAGAGTGGTCCATGCTCTGGTTATCTCCTGCTTGGACTACTGCAATGTGCTGTACGTGGGGTGTGATCACTTTGGTGTGATGGTTGCAGATTCAACCCCTGGCATTTCCAGTTAGAGCTGGGAGGGTCCTGGTCTGAAATCCTGCACAGCTGCTGCCAGCCAGTGTAGACAATACTGAGATAGATGGAGCAATGGCATGTCTCAGCATCAGGCAGCCTCCTGTGTTCTCCACTCAAATGTACTCTCACAGGCTGCCGCGGCTCCACTATTGGAAACAGGGCTTAGGAAATCAGAAAAAGTTATTTGCCACTATAGCCAGAGAATTGGGGCAAAATTTAGGGGTAGCAAATTTTGGACAGATTTATTCAAAATATGCCAGTCTTGAGGCTCAACCTTGCCGTTTCCTTAGATTATTGTTGTAGCAACAGCAGGCAAGTAGCACCAAGAAGGAGCTGGGCATTTGCATTGGGAACGGTTCAAGAGGATGCCACCATATTGTAGTCTAGTAAGCTTCTTGGATGCCCATTATCCCCCACTGCCAAGAGGAGATAGTCGAGGAGGCCAGGGCCTAGTCAGGGCCACTGATTGGTAGTCCTGTTCCTCCTGTAGTTCTCTGTTGCTGTCAACAAGGTTCTCCTAGGCATCTTTTCCCCTCTGAATTCCACAGGGTGGCAACATAGACCTTAGAATGCCAGAATGTGGAGGTTGCTATTAGCTGTGAGTTCTTTCGCCTCCATTCACTCGCCTTTGCCGTGCGTTCTTTAAACCTGCTCTATGTTTTCAGGAAGCAGAGAGAGAAAGAGGCACTTTACATCTGAAGGTGCTGATAACTCAATTCCCACCTTAATTCTCAACTAGGATTTTTTTTTTATAAGGCAAACACCACAGTTCTATGATTCTATGGAATGTGAGGTTACGGAGAGAATTGGTGGGGAAGTAATAGGTCTTTACTCAGTCAAATAAATAGTCCCTGCAAATGTGTTCTCCCTCCCTGCTGCTAGTTTTGAAATATCTTGCCCCCATATGAACCTGCCTGGAGCCTAAGTTCATCACCCTTGAGTGTGGCAACAGGACTCCACACTCTGTTGTGTGGTGAGCCAACCTTGTCATCTGTTTGATGCCAGACAAAGGCATTTTTTGTTTCCTCAGCATTTGGGGACAGCGCCCATGATACTGTATTGTTTAGCCTGTTTTAAATAGGTTCAAACGGTTTTATTACTGCAATTTTTATTTGGTTGTAAGTCACTTGTGGCTCAGACTTCTCCCCTGACACCTTGCTGGTCCTGAGCGCCTTCACTTGTCAAAGGAGCAACCTCTCTCTGGCGATTCCTTCTCATGTTTGCCTTCTGCAAATAGAGTTGGCGATATATTGATAGAGTTTGGTGGCCCCCCACCCCAAACCTGGCAAGCAGAGACCCAGATCTGCTTTCTTTTCTTTTCTTCTTTGCTGACAAGAGAATTATGCTTTTAGCTAATTGTGATGCTGTGACAAAAAGTTTTGTCTGCCCATGCCATATTTACACAGCCACATTATGTTTGTACCATATTAGTATAAGAAGCATCTCGCAGCACAGCATTTAAAGGAAAAGAGACGCATGGGTTAATTTAGTGAATCTCATCCTAGGCCATCTTGTGGCTGATTATAGCTGAACTGTGCTGAGCTTGGAGTGTGAAAAGAGCCAAGAGTGCAAGAGAACGGTTGGCAGCATTCTGGGTTTTTTTTGTGGGGGGCTGGAGAGTTGAGCAGCTGAGCTCTGATCCCTTCTAGTTTAGAACGCCATCCCTCTCAGCCCTGCAGCTTGCTGAGCGCTTTGTAAACTCCAGGAAGTCTCACAGAACTTATCAGCATTTACTGAGTAAAGCTGCTGTTATAAGAATTGCAGGTAAAGGTAAAGAATTGCAGGTAAAGCAGATTGCAGGTAAAGCAATCAAAACAGGATTTCTGCTGTAGACCGCCTCCTTCAGTGATGCATGTATGATGTATTGGAGGGTGGTCTAGGACTACAGGGTGGGCAGTTTCAGAAATCTATATAAGGGCTTGCACACCATTGTTCTGGGTTCCTACTCCCGCCTGCGTGTGGTGAGTGAGGATCCTGTTGCAACAGTTTTAATAAAGATCAGGCTTACTAGCTGCTTTGCTTCTCAGTTTTCTCTGGTTGGCCTCTGTTATTTTCTCCTACCGATAGAGGACTCTATATGGGCCCTTGGATAACCCATAAGAGAAAAGGAGCAGTTTTTTCTTATAACACCTGCATACTATAGGTTAGACTGACAAGGACACTCATCTACGCAGACTATATTCTTTCACGATTCTTTAGGTCCCTGTTACTTAGCCAATTCCCCACCTCCCATAGGAATATGAGTTTTAAACTTGTAAGGGCTGCTTTTCACACTATATTGATATAGTTTTTTGGGGGGGAAGCATCAAACCCTAGAAATTAATAAATCCCAAGATTTTGATTGGGGTATGGATTAAAGTTCTTGAAGCTACCAACATGAGTCTGACCAAACTGCGGGAGGCAGTGGAAGACAGGAGTGCCTGGCATGCTCTGGTCCAGGGAGTCACGAAGAGGCGGACACGACTAAATGACCAAACAACAACAAATGGTTTAAAGTACAAGCTGTAGAGCTGTGCCAGACAGGGAATTCCTGGGCTGACTTATACAAACCAGCCTGGCTGGCTTAGTGAAGAGCAAACCTGTTAACATGACAAAAGGCCTTGATGGGCCATGGGGAGAGGAATCATTTAGCCTGGGGAGTGAGATGTTACTAAGGTGATGGGATGTGAGTTTGAGGGGATAGGAAAGGGGAATTTTGGGGCAAGCATTGCTGGGAAGGAGAAGCAGAAGGAAGAGCTGAGATCCATCTTGGGTAGGCTGGCTGCAAGCAGCTTGTTTTGTTGCCTCTTGAAATAACCATTCAGTGAGATCTGGACTCCCTCTATGCAGAGGGTGTAAATAAGTGAATAAACTATATTTCTTAAAGCCACGACAGTCTCCGCCACGTCTTCAGTTCTCCAAAGGAGCACAGATCCTGTATCCATGAGGCCTGGGACGCCATGGGCTCTTGCCACCACTTGGCAGAGAATGGGGCAGGCACCGGATTTTTGTAACAATATT
The DNA here is from genome assembly GCF_027172205.1 of Podarcis raffonei. Classification (NCBI taxonomy): domain Eukaryota; kingdom Metazoa; phylum Chordata; class Lepidosauria; order Squamata; family Lacertidae; genus Podarcis; species Podarcis raffonei. Next base: position 135,626,187 of record NC_070602.1, read on the forward strand.
AATAAGACCTCAGATGATTCTCCTCATTCTTAGCTGAATACATTTGTTTTATTTCCAAACCACTTTTCTACAAGCATGATGGATAGAAGTGATGCTGCCAGATACAAATGTCCGTAATACGCATAGCTGGCTCAGTGCAACTAGATTTCCAAACACTGCAGTCCATGGGCCTGTCTGTCTGGGAACCAGCTGCATTTAGACAAGATAAGGACCTAGGAGACCCCAGTTGAAATCCCCTTTCAGCCAGGGAGGTCACTGGATGACCTTGGGCCAATCACTATTTCTCAGCCTAGCCTATAAGGTTCTTGAGATGATAAAAATGAGAGAGGATAATATAAAATTTAAATATGTTATAGTTTTGATGTTAATTTCTATAAACTGCAAAATAAACATGTTATAGAAATGTAAGCACAACACAAAGCTTATATTTATTACATTTTGAAATGTTTCCAAAGGTTAAAACATAAATGTAAAATGTTATGAATAGTATACTCTCAAGTAGCTTTCATTCCTTAAATTATATAGCATAGTACTACTGACTATATTTCAGAATTTCCACATTTAAGGAGAAATGTGAATTCTCACTGATAGCTCAAGTAACTGAAATGTAAATGGTTGCTTACCCTTGCAGAGTGGGTGATGGTTGCGGCCCAGCCTGGCTTCTGGGGACGGGGAGTGAGCGATGCCTCCCTTCTTTGCAGCTGACCATTGGCTTTGGCCCTAGCCAGCTGTGGGTAACATTGGGATGGCTCACCAAAAGCACAGTTTAAATTGGCCAGTTGTGGTCTTCAAGGTGGGCAGAGCTTTGACAGTGGAGCAGAGGGAACAAGGCTTCACTCTGGTTTGCTGTGGCAGTTTAAAAGGTTGGCTACACTCTGACCAAGTGGCACAGTTGGTGGCAGATCAACCTGCTGACCCAGTAGGTACCATGGGCTGTGGATATTGCATTATTAAGATGTGGGTATAATTGGTTGCCATATTCAGGGCCCGCTGGGAAGAAATTTGCCTGCAAATTGGGCCTGTCGGTGGGCGGGGTTTGCCTGCCTCATAGCAGTTCTCACAAATTTGGGTGGAATTGAGTTGAGTCCTGTACATCAACAGGGCAGAGCTTGCAGCTGAAGAAGGAGCAAAAGGGGTTTTCTTGTGTGTGTTTCTTGTGGCTGATTAGCTGCTCTCCCTGTGCCTAGCGGCCCGCGCAGTTTGATCCATCTTTTATATTTAGGGGAGCTAGTCTCAAACGTTTGTTGGGGGAGATCTAGGTTTTTTTGGGGGGGAGTTATTTGTCTTCACGCTTTTTATGATGGAGGACCGCTGTAGTCACCCCCAACGACACGTTCTCAAGATGGAGGGTGAGGGAACAGCTGCAGTCGCCTGCGGTTCCTGCGCAATGTTTGCCATCTTGCCAAAGGTTGCAGGCAGCTTTACCTGCAGCAATTACATGTTGATTGCCCTCTTACAAGACAAAGTCCAGCAACTGGAGGAACGTGTAGCTACGCTCCAAAGAATTAGAGAGCTGGAGCTCTTCTTGGAAGCAACAGAGCACACCGTCTCCACCAAGGAGGAGACAGGGGACTCCCCTGAGAAGGAGGCTAGTTCACCAACACAGGAGCCAGATATATGGAGAAACGTGACTCAAAGAAGTAGGAGGCCCAGGGTTTGCTCTGATTGTTTAGAAATACACAATCGCTTTGAGGTCCTCTCCCCTAGCATGGAAGACGAAGAGCAGACTCCATTTGAGGATCTCTCCCTCATTACAGTCGATCAGGTATATGAAGACGAGCAGCAAAGTCAGTCCTCAGGGAATGTGCAGGCGACCTTGGAACGGACAGCTCACGGAAGAACCCCGACCAAACCTAAGAGGAGGCGTGTAGTGGTGATAGGGGATTCCCTACTGAGGGGAACAGAAGCAGTGATCTGTGGGCCTGACAAGATGTCTCGGGTGCTGTCTCCCCGGGGCTAAGATCCAAGATGTAACTGAACGACTGCAAGGAATCATAAAACCCACTGACAAATACCCCTTCCTCAAGACTTCCGGGTTGGCGCCATCGTCTAATGGCGGATTCCCTCCGAGCTCCGGAGGGAATCGGCTCAACAGGGGTCGGGTTCTGCTGCGGCGGCGACGCGGGGACCCTTAGAAACCACAGGCGCTGAAGCCTGTGGACCTGGTGACTCGGCGGGCACCATTTGCGCCCCCCGATCCGCAAAGGAGCCTTTTTAAAGGCTCTGGAACGGGGGACGGAGAGTGGCGTGGTGCTGTGAGTCGACTGCTTCCCCTGCTGAGTGAAGCCACATGCCATGGACGGAGAGCGCTAACTTCTTCCTCTGAACATTTGGATTAAAAGTAACGACCCGTGAGTAACACGGTAATTGGACTTAAAAGGGAAATTTTCTTTGGGAATTAGGCACGATCGGGTAAGGTGCTAAGAGGAAGTCCGCCTACCCGCCTTGTAAACATCGTAAAGCAAGGATTTTATTACTAAGGTTGTGAGAATACCTTTCTTCTTTGTGGAGAAAAGCAATTAACTTTACGTTGGGGCAATTTAAGTGATTGTGCTGGAGGATAAGAGCTAACATTAAGAACGGAATTCACCCCTCCCCCAAGACCCGGGAGCGATCGGTGAGAGAGCCTGCGGAAGAGGCATAAAGACTTTGACAGCTGTCAAACTAGCTGTCAAAGTTGGAAGAAAAGGGAAACTTTGTTTTTGCTGACTTTGCTGGTTATATTCGCTACAATTTGGTAACAAACTGTTAAAATAAAGAAGAAAAGGCTAACTTGGCTTTTGGGTGGGAATTGGAAGACATTAAGAAACTAGAATCCCTCTAGAGGGGGTTCAGGACATTACAAAAATGGCTGTAAGTGGAAAAATACTGGCTGAACTGGAGAAGACCTTCTCTCTCCTGGGAAAACTGCAGGAACAGACGGATGTTTTGACTATAAACGTCACAATACTGAAGGGAACAGTAAATAAAGTTGCTGAGCCTGGAAGGGATATGATTCAAGTTCCTGCAGATGAACAGGGAAGCGTTGTTGTTGATCTAAAAATCCTTACAGCCAAACAAGAAAAGAAATTTGAGAATGTGTTTAAAGAGGAATATGATGATCTGAAGGAAAAAGAAGGAGGAGCTATGATGTCGCAGATGATTAAGGAGAGCCAGAGGCCTGTTAAGATGGATACAAAGGAAAATAAGAACAGGATGATGAAAATTTGGTTTGAATTGAAGAATGGAAATTGGAGAGATCTCCTTATATGGAGATCTGAAGACATATGGAATACAAACTTGGCTAATGTGGAAATTGGAGCCTTTGGGACATTTGGACCTATGAGAAGTAAGAAACAAGATCTTGGCTCCATTGTTAAATATGGAGGTCTGGCTGGAAGAAATATGGACATTATTGGAACAGAGCTTCTTCGAGATTCGGAATTTAAAATAAAGGACTATCAAAAAAACCGGCAGAGAGAAACTGAGAGAGAGTTGAGTGCCTCAGACGTGAGGTCGCCAGGCTGATTGCAGATGGACTGATGGACTTTGGTTGGGGTTCGAATCCGGGAAAGGGGGTGGTGGGGCTTTGGGAATCCAAAGGGTGTATAAATATATTTTGTTTTAATTAAGTTGGTTTTGCCACTAACATAAAAATGGGGATTTCGGGGAAGGGAATTGGGGCCGACCTTAGAAAAAGATTGTTAAGAATAAGTGTTGACGTATAAAGATTGAGGTTTTTAAGTTAAAATGGGTTAATTAAATTGATGGGGCGAATTTAGGTAAAGTTTTTTAAGAATAAGTATTGATATATAAAGATTGAGGTTTATAAGTTAAAATTGGTTAATTAAAATGAATTAGAGAAAATAAGGTAAAGTGTGGGGACAAGAATTTGCTGAGCTAAAAATTGGAATTGGAATACAAGAAGGGCAGGTGTGGGGAAGTCAAGGAAATTGGTTATGGAAAGTAAGCAATGTAAACTTCTTTAATTGTTCCTTCTTCTTCTTCTTTTTTCTCTCTTTTCTCTTTTTTGTCTTTCTTTTTTATTTTTTTGAAAATTTCAATAAATATATTTTTTTTTTAAAAAAAGACAAATACCCCTTCCTCTTGGTTCATGTGGGAACCAATGACACTGCAAGCAATAGCCTCCAGAAGATCAAAAGAGACTACGAGGCTCTGGGCAGAAAATTGAAGCAATTAAATGCACAAATTGTCATCTCATCTGTCCTCCCAGTTGAACGACGTGGCCCAGGGAGAGAGGGAAAAATAGTGGAGGTGAACAACTGGCTTCACAAATGGTGTAAACAGGAACGGTTTGGATTCTTAGATCATGGACTGCAGTTTCTTAAAGATGGACTTCTGGCAAGCGATGGGCTGCACCTCACAATGGTTGGGAGGAATGTTTTTGCCAAAAATCTCAGAAACCTCATCAGGAGGGCTTTAAACTGACTAATGTGGGGGAGGGAGACAGTGCTCCTGAAGGTAGGAGTCTATCAATTGATGAAGATGATCATCCAAATGTCATAGACCAAATGGAGCAAACAGCACGCAGACCTAGTGGTGGGAGGAAAAAATCCTTAAATAAGAGACACGGGGGAATGATTAATGGACTTCAATGTCTGTACACTAATGTGACTAATGTGGGGGAGGGAGACAGTGCTCCTGAAGGTAGGAGTCTATCAATTGATGAAGATGATCATCCAAATGTCATAGACCAAATGGAGCAAACAGCATGCAGACCTAGTGGTGGGAGGAAAAAATCCTCAAATAAGAGACACGGGGGAATGATTAATGGACTTCAATGTCTGTACACTAATGCACAAAGCATGGGAAATAAACAAGATGCGCTTGAGCTCTTGGTACAGCAAACTAAATATGACATAATAGGCATCACTGAAACCTGGTGGGATAAGTCCCACGATTGGAATATAATAATGGAGGGATACAATCTATTTCAGAGAAACAGACCAGACAAGAAAGGAGGAGGAGTGGCGTTATATGTCAGGGATGTGTATACCTGTGAAGAGATCCAAGATTTAGAACCTCAAAGCCAAAGTGAGAGCATTTGGGTCAAAATTAAGGGAGAGAAGAATAACAGTGACCTCATTGTGGGAGTTTACTATAGATCCCCAAGCCAAACGGAGGACATAGATGATGCCTTCCTGGAACAGATGGCCAAGCATGCAAAAGGAAGGGAGATAGTAGTAATGGGGGACTTCAATTACCCGGATATTTGTTGGATGTCAAACTCAGCCAAGAGCATAAGGTCAAACAGATTCCTCACTGGCCTTGCAAACAACTTCATTGTCCAGAAAGTGGGAGAAGCAACAAGAGGAACAGCCATTTTAGATCTGGTCCTAATCAATGTTGATGACCTGGTTAGTGGGGTAGAAGTGGAAGGATCACTAGGCGCGAGTGATCATGCTCTTCTGAAGTTTACTATACAGCGGAAAGGAGCAGCCAAGCATACTAAGACTCAATTTCTCGACTTTAAGAAAGCCGACTTCATAAAACTTAGGGAAGTGCTGGGTGAGATCCCATGGACAGTAATACTAAAAGGAAAGGGAGTTCATGATGGCTGGGAGTTTGTTAAGAGGGAGATAGTAAAAGCACAACTTCAGGCAATACCAATGAGACGGAAACATGGAAGGTGCCTAAAGAAGCCAGGGTGGCTATCTAAAGAACTTATAACTGAGTTAAGATTAAAAAAGGATGTGTACAAAAAATGGAAAAGGGGGGAAACCACCAAAGAGGAATTCAAACAAATAGCCAGCACGTGTAGACACAAAGTCAGAAAAGCTAAAGCACAGAATGAACTCAGGCTTGCTAGAGAGGTTAAAAGCAACAAAAAAGGCTTTTATGGGTATGTTCGTAGCAAAAGGAAGAACAAAGAAACAGTGGGGTCACTCAGAAGAGAAGATGGTGAAATGCAAACAGGGGACACAGAAAGGGCTGAACTCCTCAATGCCTTCTTTGCCTCAGTCTTCTCCGATAAAGAAAAAAATACCCGACCTGAAGAATTTGGAGCAAATGATTCAGCAGAGGAAACACAGCCCAGAATAACTAAGGAGATAGTACAAGAATACTTGGCTAGTCTAGATGTATTCAAGTCTCCAGAGCCAGATGAACTGCATCCAAGAGTATTAAAAGAACTGGCAGATGTGATTTCAGAACCACTGGCAGTCATCTTTGAGAATTCCTGGAGAACAGGCGAAGTCCCGGCAGACTGGAGGAGGGCGAATGTTGTCCCTATTTTCAAAAAGGGGAAAAGAGAGGACCCAAATAATTACCGCCCAGTCAGTCTGACATCAATACCAGGGAAGATTCTGGAGCATATCATTAAGCAAACAATCTGTGAGCACCTAGAAAGGAATGCTGTGATCACCAATAGTCAGCATGGATTTCTGAAAAATAAGTCATGTCAGACTAACCTGATCTCGTTTTTTGACAGAATTACAAGCCTGGTAGATGAAGGGAATGCAGTGGATGTAGCCTACCTTGATTTCAGCAAGGCATTTGACAAGGTGCCCCATGATATTCTTGTAAAGAAGCTGGTAAAATGCGGTCTTGACTATGCTACCACTCAGTGGATTTGTAACTGGCTGACTGACCGAACCCAAAGGGTGCTCATCAATGGTTCCTCTTCATCCTGGAGAAGAGTGACTAGTGGGGTGCCACAGGGATCTGTCTTGGGCCCGGTCTTATTCAACATCTTTATCAACGACTTGGATGATGGACTCAAGGGCATCCTGATCAAATTTGCAGATGACACCAAACTGGGAGGGGTGGCTAACACCCCAGAGGACAGGATCACACTTCAAAACGACCTTGACAGATTAGAGAACTGGGCCAAAACAAACAAGATGAATTTTAACAGGAAGAAATGTAAAGTATTGCACTTGGGCAAAAAAAATGAGAGGCACAAATACAAGATGGGTGACACCTGGCTTGAGAGCAGTACATGTGAAAAGGATCTAGGAGTCTTGGTTGACCACAAACTTGACATGAGACAACAGTGTGACGCGGCAGCTAAAAAAGCCAATGCAATTCTGGGCTGCATCAATAGGAGTATAGCATCTAGATCAAGGGAAGTAATAGTGCCACTGTATTCTGCTCTGGTCAGACCTCACCTGGAGTACTGTGTCCAGTTCTGGGCACCACAGTTCAAGAAGGACACTGACAAACTGGAACGTGTCCAGAGGAGGGCAACCAAAATGGTCTAAGGCCTGGAAACAATGCCTTATGAGGAACGGCTAAGGGAGCTGGGCATGTTTAGCCTGGAGAAGAGGAGGTTAAGGGGTGATATGATAGCCATGTTCAAATATATAAAAGGATGTCACATAGAGGAGGGAGAAAGGTTGTCTTCTGCTGCTCCAGAGAAGCGGACACGGAGCAATGGATCCAAACTGCAGGGAAGAAGATTCCACCTAAACATTAGGAAGAACTTCCTGACAGTAAGAGCTGTTTGACAGTGGAATTTGCTGCCAAGGAGTGTGGTGGAGTCTCCTTCTTTGGAGGTCTTTAAGCAGAGGCTTGACAACCATATGTCAGGAGTGCTCTGATGGTGTTTCGTGCTTGGCAGGGGGTTGGACTCGATGGCCCTTGTGGTCTCTTCCAACTCTATGATTCTATGATTCTATGATTGGGTACAACCTACCCAGGGGGTCCGTGGCACCATTCAAAAACTACCATAGAGATTTCAACTCGCAACTTGAGGTGGCCCTTAACCCAGGCATGACCCTGAAAATCACCAGTCAGCAGGCAAGAAAATTGATGAGGGTGCACACCAAAGGCCTAAGCTTAAGCCTAGCTACATCTGCAATCAGTGGATGGGTGTAACACTAGATGGAGACAGATTCTTCTTCTGCATTAACCACTAGATGGCAACGGAAACCTGCACCTTGGTTTCTATGATCAGTGGATGTTCCACAAGTCTACTCCAATCCATATTTCTGTGCTCAAAGCATAAAATACACATCTTTTTAAAGGACTGCTGTTGCTGTTATTCTTTTGTAGCTCTCTAATATCAGTTCGGTGGACGCTAAAAACAACCACCCTATTATGATAAGAATCCCTCAGTTGTGCCCTTTGTTCCTTGCATTTTTCAAATGTTTTACAATATCACACTCTTTGCATTGCAGATTAATTCATCTCAAATCACTGCTCTGCTGCCTTTTGAGCATTCTTTAATAGTTACTAACATTATACTTCCTGGTCCACTTTAGGCAAAGTCTATACATGACAAGCCTGGGCTCTTGACCAACAGATTCCTTCTTTCAAATATCCAGACACAACAGCCTGAACGATTTTGCCCACTCCTGGTTTGTATTAGCCACTGTCAGAGCAGATGTAGTTTCTGAAACCTGAAAGAATTTGCCCCAGCCTGAGCAATGTTTTTTGGCTGGAATCTCCTACGGCAGGGGAACAGTTAAAGAACTTGTCTGGACTTCAAAGTTCTGACTCAGGAGACCTAAAGCTCCCTGAAAGTTATTGTTTTATCAAATTCTGGCCCAATGACAGCAAACCATGAATCAAGGGAAGGCTGCTCTATTGGAGAGTTGACTTTTTAAGGAAAACGGGTCTGAGGCTCATGTCAGAGGACTGCACACTCTGGAAGCTCTTAGATTGCTCTGCACTCTTGCTGAGGATGTAATGAATACCAGGCCTATTTTCCTTCAGTATTCGCATGTCCCTCTCATGGGTTCTGAACTCCAGGGAGATTTCACTTTTCCATGGGTAACAATACCATAGGAGAAACTGTGCAAGCAAGTCTATGATCTCATCATTGTCATCTTCTGGAAACCAGCCCCTGACAGAACTTTTCCATTTGTTTTTCCATTTCCGCATGCAGGGGGTGAAGCGGGTTTCCTGTAAATGGTTCGTGTGAACTCTACCAAAAGCAGCAAGGAAGCTTGATTATATAGATTCTCCCCAGGGGAAACCCAGCCTTCTGAAACTGTTGTGCCCAGACTCTCTCTCCCCCATATAAGGAATCCTGATTTCTTAATCATAGCTTTTTTAATTGTCAAATAATTCTGTGTACATTGCGGCAGCCTTTGGCTATGTGCAATAAAATTGACTGAGACTAATCATAGCTTTTCCAGGAATGTGTGTCTTTTATACTGGGTTTTCACATTTGGATATATTGTTTATATTTGCCTTTTTTTTTTTTTGGCAGAATTTGCTGGCTGCATTTTATTGAGAGTACCAAAACCTGCTACAGGTCCCTGTCCCTTAATGGGTTTCAGAGACTTTCTGGAACCCAGTATGTAGTATACAGGAGTTGGGGGAGGTGGATTTCGATGGCTACCTGTCCCAGATTATATATGGCATACCCTCTAACACTTCTCTGATGAAAATAGGGACATCCTAAGGAAAAGTGAGACACCTTTGAGAACCTTGAGGAGGGATTTGCAATGAGTCAGAGAGGTGGGTGTTCTGAGGGGAGTTCCAGGACTTTGGGGAAGCAAGAGAGAACCACAGAGAGGAGCAGAAGATACTCAGGCAACTGAGGGGAAATCCTGTGGAAGGAGATACTGGGGTGTGCGGTCAAAGGGGGTCACAATTCCTCCTATTTATTTTAGTCTCACTATTTTGCTGAAGTAGCATTTTCTCCTGTCTGGTCTGTGAATGACACAGACTAGAATGGGTGTGGGGTTAGGGTTATAAGGCTTACTCACCAGTTAGTCATCAGCCACTCGCTCTTGGGGATGATGGGTTCAAACCAAGTTCTGAAAGGTGACCCAATAAAACTGCTGTAAAATGTCCCAGGTGAACGAAAACCTGGCTTGAAGTCTGGATCCTCCATCATATGTGGTTTGAAATGAAAAAGCAGCATCCATTTCCCCCAACTAAGCTAAAAGCCATATGGACAGGCTGAGCCACAACATTAGTTAATCTGTAGACTGAAACCTTATTTTTCACAAGTGTGACAGTGATACCTTCAGGAGGCTGTTTCTCAAAAGGGAAGCCTGAATCCCATGAGCACTTGGTGCCTGAATACAATTGTAAATGTCTTGTTGGATTATTCCAGACAGAAGTGGCTCCACAGCTCACAGTCTGAAGGATCAAGTGAATGTATTCATGCCCACTGCTCATTCTGGTAAAACATGTTCAAATTGATCCAGGCAGACTATGATGTGTGGGAGTCCATATCAGAAAACAGGCATGGCTTTTTAAAAATAAAAATAAATTCTGGGACTTAAAATTTCTTCCATACAAACTGATTCCCTCAGGAGCAATCAAGTTTCATAACCAAGTTGAAATAAGCTCTTGAGATCCAGGGGCTTCAGTGCACTAGTTGGGAGGGGAGAAAATTCACATTGAGTCAGAACATTTGCTTTTGATAAACACATAAATAAAAATATCTGCACATTAGTTTTCCATTGGTTTCTAGGCTTGGGATTACCCACTGGGTGCAGGGGAAGGGGTGGAGGAAGACGGGACGAGGAAGACTCATCCATTCTTGGATAGCTTTCAGGAATCTTGGCTGAAAGCTGGTTGGTTTCCAGCAAGAAGTCAGAATTATGTATTTATCAGATTCCTCTTGCTTTCTCCTCGCCTTTAAAGCCAGAGATGCAAAACTTAAAATATCACATTTCTAGTTCTGAAACCTGGCATTGATTTGCTTATTTGCTTTTTTAATTTTTCTTTATCAGAGTTAAGTGTGTCTCCTACATCCTTATTTCAACTGCACTTCTTATTCTGTAAGTAGTACAGAATGCAATATACCGGTAATATGACCAGGAAACCTTTCTTTGTGGGGTTCTGGATAATCTACTACAGAAGTTTTGGTTAATGTCTGACTCTGTGTTTCATTGATAGTTTCTTCGCTTGCTTGAAATTGTAGTTCTATAAAAACCTGCTCAAATAGTTAAGGCATACTAGATACACTCTGATGAATATTCAAGTAGATATGAAAGCCATGGGAACTGATTCCAGACATCTAAGGTACCCTGGCGAGGCTGTAAGACAAACAAGTACCTGCTAATCTTTTCCACAGAAAATGAAGAACTAGAGAGAAAAATGTGAGTTTAGCATTCTTAAGATCTGAGACATTTTAAAGAGAATTTAAGGTACAGTATGATCACATCTTATGCACTATTAACTTGCACAATTTCAACTCTGCATGGTTGAAGTTAGGCTAGTTAAATGTAAGCAAGGCAAAAAGCTTAAAACCCATTTTTCTGCTCTCTGCCTTGGTGTCCTAGTGACTCCTGATATTTTTCAAAGAAATAGGGACAATCCATTTCAAGGTGTGTCACATTTTGGTGTACAGTGAAACCTTGATTGTTGAACGTAATCTGTTCTGGAAGAGAGTTCGACTTCTGAAACATTCAACAACCAAGGCGCAATTGCCAGCCTGCAAAATCCATTGAAAAAATGGAGAAACACACCTCAGAAGCTGTTCCACTTTCAAGGCATGTTCAGAATCGGAAGCATTCACTTCCGGGTTGTCGGTGTTCAGGTTCTGAATTGTTTGGCTTCCAAAGCGTTCGACAACTGAGGTTCACTGTACCTTGATAAAACCCTGATTATGAAAGAACTGAAGTAGAAAGCTTAGAAGAGCAACCAGAATGTATGTTCCTTGGAGCAGGTCCCTAAGGATGCTAATAATGAAACTTATGTAAATGCATTTTCTTGCAGCTAGTTATGTACTTGGGAGGTATTGTAGGTGGCTGACACCCAGTAGGAAGAGAAGGTATTTAGAATCATAGAATCATAGAGTTGGAAGAGACCACAAGGGCCATCGAGTCCAACCCCCTGCCAAGCAGGAAACACCATCAGAGCACTCCTGACATATGGTTGTCAAGCCTCTGCTTAAAGGCCTCCAAAGAAGGAGACTCCACCACACTCCTTGGCAGCAAATTCCACTGTCGAACAGCTCTTACTGTCAGGAAGTTCTTCCTAATGTTTAGGTGGAATCTTCTTTCTTGTAGTTTGGATCCATTGCTCCGTGTCCGCTTCTCTGGAGCAGCAGAAAACAACCTTTCTCCCTCCTCTATGTGACATCCTTTTATATATTTGAACATGGCTATCATATCACCCCTTAACCTCCTCTTCTCCAGGCTAAACATGCCCAGCTCCCTTAGCCGTTCCTCATAAGGCATCGTTTCCAGGCCTTTGACCATTTTGGTTGCCCTCCTCTGGACACGTTCCAGTTTGTCAATGTCCTTCTTGAACTGTGGTGCCCAGAACTGGACACAGTACTCCAGGTGAGGTCTGACCAGAGCAGAATACAGTGGCACTATTACTTCCCTTGATCTAGATGCTATACTCCTATTGATGCAGCCCAGAATTGCATTGGCTTTTTTAGCTGCCGCGTCACACTGTTGGCTCATGTCAAGTTTGTGGTCAACCAAGACTCCTAGATCCTTTTCACATGTAGTGCTCTCAAGCCAGGTGTCACCCATCTTGTATTTGTGCCTCTCATTTTTTTTGCCCAAGTGCAATACTTTACATTTCTCCCTGTTAAAATTCATCTTGTTTGTTATGGCCCAGTTCTCCAATCTGTCAAGGTCGTTTTGAAGTGTGATCCTGTCCTCTGGGGTGTTAGCCACCCCTCCCAGTTTGGTGTCATCTGCAAATTTGATCAGGATGCCCTTGAGTCCATCATCCAAGTCGTTGATAAAGATGTTGAATAAGACCGGTCCCAAGACAGAACCCTGTGGCACCCCACTAGTCACTCTTCTCCAGGATGAAGAGGAACCATTGATGAGCACCCTTTGGGTTCGGTCAGTCAGCCAGTTACAAATCCACTGAGTGGTAGCATAGTCAAGACCTCATTTTACCAGCTTCTTTACAAGAATATCATGGGGCACCTTGTCAAATGCCTTGCTGAAATCAAGGTAGGCTACATCCACTGCGTTCCCTTCATCTACCAGGCTTGTAATTCTGTCAAAAAACGAGATCAGGTTAGTCTGACATGACTTATTTTTCAGAAATCCATGCTGACTATTGGTGATCACAGCATTCCTTTCTAGGTGCTCACAGACTGTTTGCTTAATGATCTGCTCCAGAATCTTCCCTGGTATTGATGTCAGACTGACTGGGCGGTAATTATTTGGGTCCTCTCTTTTCCCCTTTTTGAAAATAGGGACAACATTTGCCCTCCTCCAGTCTGCCGGGACTTCGCCTGTTCTCCAGGAATTCTCAAAGATGACTGCCAGTGGTTCTGAAATCACATCTGCCAGTTCTTTTAATACTCTTGGATGCAGTTCATCTGGCCCTGGAGACTTGAATACATCTAGACTAGCCAAGTATTCTTGTACTATCTCCTTAGTTATTCTGGGCTGTGTTTCCTCTGCTGAATCCTTTGCTCCAAATTCTTCAGGTCGGGCATTGTTTTCTTTATCGGAGAAGACTGAGGCAAAGAAGGCATTGAGGAGTTCAGCCCTTTCTGTGTCCCCTGTTTGCATTTCACCATCTTCTCCTCTGAGTGACCCCACTGTTTCTTTGTTCTTCCTTTTGCTACGAACATACCCATAAAAGCCTTTTTTGTTGCTTTTAACCTCTCTAGCAAGCCTGAGTTCATTCTGTGCTTTAGCTTTTCTGACTTTGTGTCTACACGTGTTGGCTATTTGTTTGAATTCCTCTTTGGTGGTTTCCCCCCTTTTCCATTTTTTGTACACATCCTTTTTTAATCTTAACTCAGTTAAAAGTTCTTTAGATAGCCACCCTGGCTTCTTTAGGCACCTTCCATGTTTCCGTCTCATTGGTATTGCCTGAAGTTGTGCTTTTACTATCTCCCTCTTAACAAACTCCCAGCCATCATGAACTCCCTTTCCTTTTAGTATTACTGTCCATGGGATCTCACCAAGCACTTCCCTAAGTTTTATGAAGTCGGCTTTCTTAAAGTCGAGAAATTGAGTCCTAGTATGCTTGGCTGCTCCTTTCCGCTGTATAGTAAACTTCAGAAGAGCATGATCACTCGCGCCTAATGATCCTTCCACTTCTACCCCACTAACCAGGTCATCAACATTGGTTAGGACCAGATCTAAAATGGCTGTTCCTCTTGTTGCTTCTCCCACTTTCTGGACAATGAAGTTGTCTGCAAGGCCAGTGAGGAATCTGTTTGACCTTATGCTCTTGGCTGAGTTTGACATCCAACAAATATCCGGGTAATTGAAGTCCCCCATTACTACTATCTCCCTTCCTTTTGCATGCTTGGCCATCTGTTCCAGGAAGGCATCATCATTTAGCATTTCCAAGGCATCCCCATCAGTGTTGCAATCTACTACTACTACTACTACTACTACTACTACTAATTTATGATTTATATGCCGCTCATCTGACTGGGGATCTCCCAACAAAAAATAGTAAAAGCACGATACAACACCACACACTGAAAAGTTCCCTGAACAGGACTGCAGCAGCAGATCCACCGCTCACCCCCGATTAATAGTGCGGTGGGCTCACCCACTAACTGCCCCCAGTTATATATGGCACATACGCCTCACTGTATGCCATTTACACCAAGTTTTACAATTTACCATGTGGGGAACTTGTGTGAGGGAAAACTTTGTGATTAGAGTCTCAGGCAGGAATTGATCAAATGAACGGGAAAAGTTTTATTAAACAAAAGAAGTTTGTGAAACAAAGTGGGTCAGGGAATGCATTCTTTCAAGTAGAATTTAACTTATTACTAAAACTATATATAAAGGTGTCACAGGCTTAAACACAGTGTTACAGCCACAGCTTCTCTTAACCTCTCTTTACTCAAATTCAGTTTCTGTTACTTAGTTATGACAGTTAAATTCTTTTAACACCATACAGCTTCCCTCACAGATTATTCCTTGGTTCGTGAGCAAGGGGCACTCAGTTACCCACTCTTCACAATCCTACTTCTGAGGGTTTGCAAATAGTATAACAGACGTAGGGGATCCCCTCACCCTTTGCGACTGGTTTGGGAGTCTTCTCTACCTAGAAGAACCCTTCCCTCCTGGCTAGAATGAGACCCAGGTGTCGTCTGCATTCTGTCTCTCCCAGTTCAGACTCGGCCCTCCAGGTAACTCCTGTCTGTGCACCTTCCCCAGACCCTCAAACCCTATCCATCTTCTCAAATCCAGCCCTATCTAACTCTCTCCTTTTATTCTCCTTTTTATGCTCCTCTGCCCTCTGTGGCTAGCTGACTTTGTAGCCAATCAGTGACAGGCTCCAGCACTCTGGTGGAATTTCAGGGGGACTGAAATGCATCGCAGCTGCCTTCAGGTGTCTTAAAAACCACATAGCTGACTACTGAAAAGGCCCTCTGCCTGGTTCCCTGTAACCTCTCCTCTTGCAATGAGGGAACCACTTGAAGGCCCTTGGCGCTGGATCTCAGTGTCTGGGCTGGACGATGGGGGTGGAGATGCTCCTTCAGGTATACAGGGCCAAAGCCATTTAGGGCTTTAAAGGTTAGCAGCAACACTTTAATTGTGCTTGGAAATGTACTGGGAGCCAATGCAGTTCTTTTAGGACTGGTACTGAAATGCTTTTTAGGATTGTTAAATTATTGTGGTAAACTCTTACTACATTGCCAACTTAGTATTAGACCCATTACTCAAGTTTTTGCAAATGGGAGCAAGGTTACACTTGGGTTGTGAACAAGGTACAGCTTTTGTGGAAACAAATAAATTATTGAGGTTGTTTACAAGACACGATGAAGAGTCCCATGGCACTTTTAAGACTAAATGAGCAGAAACTACACAAGCACACTGAGGCACGCTCTAGCTGTATTTCATGTCCTCCCCCCCATGTTCACTTTCAAATGTGTTTGTTCAGGACTGCTGCCCTGTATACAAGCTCATACCTTTAGCTCTTATTAATTAATACAGAACTACAAATTATTTCTTGGTTCTATATTCACAGTCACTAAAGTGAATTAGATGTTCCAGTTCACTTATCAGCATTGACTGAAGTGGAATATCCATTCTTTTAGCACCCACCCTGTAAATATAAAAAGATGGTTAAAGGGTGCTAAGGGAGATTTACTTCTGTTCATCCAAACAGCTGCAGCAGCACAATACATTCACAAGGACCAAGTGAAAGCTGAAATTAATGATGATACAGCTTGGATTCTGCCCCACCCCCACCCAATGAATCGCCACGGCTGCCTGAACTTTTGGGACATTGACTATGAGTCCTTCTTTATGAAGATGCATATATGTGAGGACTCCGCCTTACTTTCATAAGACTTGCTACACAGAGTACATCTGTTTCCTGTTTCATAAACCACAATTTAATGCTTGTCATTTTTGAGCAAGCTATAGTAACAAAAAATTGTTCCCACTTCCATCTGCTGCATGAATGTGCAAATCTGGCAGATAAAACTCTGAACGCTTTGTGTCAAAATCACAGTTTGTCTTCCTGTATTTCAGATTCTCCCTCCTCACAACCTCTGGGACTTTTAGAGTGTTATGCTGCTCTATAGAAGCGCAAAAGTAAACTGTTATTTACATACCAACAGTTTTAATTGATTTCCCCCTCATAATAAATACATGACTAAAATGCAGTTTGCAACATACTAATTTTGACATTATTGTTGAAGTTATTACTGTTTAATTTTTATTAAATCGCACAGCAGCATCAATACATATGCCTTTTTAGTTTCTGGGAATTCTTCAAAATGCTATGTCTAGCTAAACCACACATTACAGAGAATTAGGTAGTGGACTGATGTGGTACATTTCTAGACCATGTTGGCTTCTGTCCTCTTGCTAAAATTGTTGCTTGTTCGTTTGCTTGAGTGGAGGAGCTTTCTTTCTTTCTTTCTTTCTTTCTTTCTTTCTTTCTTTCTTTCTCTCCGCAAGGGTGTCTATAGATGTTTTGCATGTGTTTGGAGGGAGTTGTTTGTGGTGCCCAAAAAAGTCTCTTTGTGGCAAACTATGTTTCTAGGTCCCCAAAGGCTCTTTTTCCAGACCACACCAGTTCTGACTGCAGGTGGAAGCAAGGCTGAGTGAGTCATACTTGCACGCACGCATGCTTATTGTTTAAAAAAGTAAATAAAAAGTAAATTGCCTGTATTAAAGCTACCGCTTTAAAGTTTCGGCGTATCATTCTCTCATATATGCTGCACAGGAAGGGAGGTGTTTTGTCAGAGCATTCAAAAAATATGATGTCCTGCCTACTCATGGAAGTGACACAGTCCAGAATCAAGCTACCTTCAGCGACCACCTCACTCTCTCTGTCTGTCTGGGGTGGGGAACCTGGGGCCCTCCCAAAGTTGCTGGACTCCCAACTACCATCAGCTTCAGCCAGCATGGGCAGCGGCCAGGGGTGATAGGAGATGCAGCACCCAGAATTGCAGCTCTGCTAACTACTTTCAGTCAAGTATTGCCATTTTCATTTCTGCCAAGGCTCCAGTGTGTTTAGCAGTCACCAGGCATGTAAAAAGTAATTTCCTATTATTATTTATCTTTGTATCTGCATCTTTGGCTCTCCTGTCCATTGCCCCATCCCCATCCTCCTGCATGTCCTCTTACCACATAAGGTGGGCTGTAGGTGTGTTGCACACAACAGAAACATGCAGAATGCCATAGCAGAAACTGCAGGTGACACTTATGCAAAAAGAACCAGCTGCACAAATGTGAGATGGGGGACACCTGGCTTTCTAATAGTACATGTGAAAAGGATTTAGGGGTTGTAGACCAAAAGCTTAACATGAGTCAATAGTGTGATGCAGCAGCAAAAGAAGCTAATGCTATTCTAGGCTACATCAACAGCAGTAGTAGTTGTTATTGGGATGCGAATGGCGCTGTAGTCTAAACCACTGAGCCTCTTGGCCTTGCCAGTCAGAAGGTTGGCGGTTTGAATCCCCATGATGGGATGAGCTCTCGTTGCCCTGTCCCAACTCCTGCCAACCTAGCAGTTCGAAAGCACACAAGTGCAGGTAGATAAATAGGTACCACTGTGGCACGATGGTAAACGGCGTTTCCATGTGCTCTGGTTTCCGTCACGGTGTTCCATTGTGCCAGAAGTGGCTTAATCATGCTGGCCACATGACCCGGAAAGCTGACAAACACCGGCTCCCTCGACCTGAAGCGAGATGAGCGCTGCAACCCCATAGTTGTCTTTGACTGGACTTAACCGTCCAGAAGTCCTTTACCTTTACCATTTTAGTATAGTGTCCAGATTAAGGTAAGTAATGTTACTTCTCTATGATCCTATTATTCTATGATTTGAGGAACAATATTGAAATCCTGTGTGTTAGTGATGATGGCCCTGAGTTTAATCTTTTCTTTGTATGCTGACACTGGAGATTGTTATCTGGTGGTGAAAGAGTTAAATGAAAATGCTGCAGTATTTTGTACTGTACAGTATTTGTTTTCATTCTGGATGCCACAAGGAAATGTGGTTGAACCCTCTGGAACTGCGCAGGCCTTTAAAATGTTTAAACTGCAGAAGAGGGCATTGGTTAAGTTAAGCTGTGATCATGGGAACAAGAGATAAAGATAGTCCCTCTGGGGCTGGAGTGAACTTTGTGATGGTGAGTCTTGAAATGCAATTGCTATGGAATTTCAGTTACAACTGCTATGAACCACCTGTGGATCCTTCTGTTTATGACAAAACCTTTTATTTCTGTGTTGAAGAACTGATCTGGAAAAGGAAGCGGTGGTGGAGTGGTATAGGAATGTGAGGGAACATGGCTCCAGGACCTGTTTTTGGAGGGGATCCAAAATTTCAGGGTTGCGCGTTTATCGTAGCATTGCCATATTTCAAAAAGTGGAAATCTCCAAAAAAGAGAGCAGTTTTAAAGTTATTTTTAAGGGAAAAATAAACACTTCCAACACCATTTTTGACGGACGAATCCTGGCTGTGTCCAGGAAATTCCAGATGCATGGCAGCCCTACCAGAGCACCAAGACAATCAACAGACCCCACCTCACGAACTTAATCCTTATCTTTCCTGTGTGTTGTGTTTCAAAGTAAATGAAGCAGCTAAAGAATGCTCCATCTATTCTGTCACTGCTGAACTCCTGCTTCCATTTCCCGTCAACTCATCAGTGTATTAGTATGCTGGTTACATACAGTTAAAAGCACTGTGGAAAAGCCCTCTCCCACTCTTTTGATTTTATTTAATCTATGAAAATGGTGGAAAGCTTATTTCAGGTGTCCTCGACCTTTGGATGACTGAAAAGCTAGTAGGGTAATGATGTCACTGCACTTCATGCCGCTGTAGCCTCAGTAACTGAGATCTCATTACTTTCCCTCAGGAGATGAATTCATTCAGGTGTTTAACTTTCAGTAAACATATGCATATTGCTTCCCAAAGTGAATTGAGGGCTTTTTCTTTAGGCTGCCTAAAACATTTTTTCCTTCTTCTTTGGTCAAACAGAGTTCTTTTTATTTTCATACATTTCTGAGTCACCCTACATTCTCCCTAGGAAAAGAAGGGAATTTCTGATAGCTCCATGCTGGAGGAAGGGTGGGAAAGCAAGCAGGAAATTATTTTGCAGTTGAGAGCAGAGGAGGAAGACTTGGAGGTTTGTTGGCCTGCCTTCACATTTCACTCATTTTACCATCAGTGCTCTGATGGTGTTTCCTGCTTGGCAGGGGGTTGGACTCGATGGCCCTTGTGGTCTCTTCCAACTCTTCTATGATTCTATGATTCTACCACTCGTTGCTAAACAGAATGGAATGATGCCCGTGCCTGATTCTGATGTATTTTTTCTCCTTCCATCTTTCATTCTTCAGTTCATAGAAGACCTCTTGCATCACCATCATGAAGATCATGATTATTTATTTGATTATTAATGGTCTATTTGCAGCACTTGTTCTGAAACAAAGGTTGGAGGACTGGGCAAGAAACTGGGGGGGGGGTATGATATTCCATTTTAATCCTACATTGTCTTCTTCAGTTGACGGCTTTGGCCAATGAGTTACGTCCACAAGTATAATTCTGATTATCAGGTCACTAAGACAATGGTCACCACTGAGGGCTTATCCATGCTTCCTCTTGTCCATCTGCTTTCCCTCGGGGGGACGGGACTGCTCTTTAGCATTCATTTGGAGCGAATGGTAATTTGGGTTTTCTAAGGAAAACCATTCAGACCTATGCTTTCTAGGCGGTGCAGCAGCAGTGGGAGCGCACCTCATGTTAAGAACGGTTTCGGCTTAAGAACGGACCACCAGAACGAATTAAGTTTGTAACCAGAGGTACCACTGTACAGAGAATCATTCTATCTCACTGCTCTTCAGCCATCTGGCCAGAGTAACAGTCTCCACACCACACACTCTCTCCTGCAGAGCATGCCTTATAAAGAAGTCTGTTGTCAAGGGCAACCCTGTTACTGGGGGAGTCTGCTCACCTTCTGGGATGGGCAGTGTTGTGGTATGGCCCCGAACCATGCCAAGTGATCAGACAAATGGCAGGCCAGATTGACTAGCAAATTGGCCAGTGCTGGCAGACATTAGCTGGGAGTTCCCTTGGTGGAAGGCCCAACCAACCAATGGTGATGCTGGGGCCCGCTTCCAGGAGAGGTTAAATTGTGGCATGCCTGGCACCCTTTCTCAGCCCTTTCGTTATTAGATGCACTTCCAGCAAATGGGCTGGAGTGGAATAGCAATGGCTTTCCCCAATCCCTATGCCAAACCGTTCACTACTGTAATCAATAAAGTTGTGGCCTTATTCAAACCCAAAACCCAATATGCTGTTGTCCAGTGTGGTTATTTATCTCCCCAGGGAACTGCGGAGTCACGGGGCCTTGGCACACAAGGCCTGTTGCTAGGGGCAAAACTTTTCAAGGATCATTTCAAGTCTCTTCTGTGGAAATTATGTTTCTCCTTTTGTTAAGGTCATGGTATATACATCATTCTAAACTTTTCCATTACTGCTATACAGGGATGACACTTTGACTTCCAAGAGCACTTGTTTATAGCATGGAGGGGATAGAGGATGATTCAAGTCTTTAGGGCATAGTTTATTCCAAGTTTTAAATGGTTCCTCAAAGTACTCAGCAAAAATGTTATGATTCAGATTTGTACTTAAGGTTTACCTTAAGTAACAGCAGCCCACTGTTTCCAGAAATCCTCAACCAGTGCAGAGAAAATATTTATTTATTTAAAGCATTTTTACTCCATTCTTCAGCCAAAAAAGGCTCCCAGAGTAACTTACAAAGAAGTACTTGTAAGTGTGCGTTTTGTGGTGGGGTGGGAATTGGAAAAATATTCCTCTAGCTGGTTGGATAATATCCTTCTAGTTACTGCTAGGCAGATTTCCTCCTGAGGTCTACATGCATGCCTATATGCATAGACCGTGCAAACATCTGTAGCAGGGAGGTCTTTACAAATACAGCTGTGCGCAGGAAGGTTACCATGCAGTTAGGAACCCAATGCAATTAGGGTTCCCAGTCATGCAACCTTTGTGCAAACAGCTGTACATGCAAGGGCTTCTCAGATGACTGTGTTGTTTCAAAGTTATAACAGCTGTTTTGCCTCAGTTAACTGAATGATGAATACAATATCTGATGATGATCACTAAACTAGATGGTTTATTTAAAAGAATAGACATATTCATAGATGGTAGACCTCTCAACGGCCTTGACAGCAAAATGAGGTCTCCAGATGCTGTAGCCAAATCATAGGGGATGATATTCATGCCTGTCTTATAAGCAGGGCTTTTTTCAGGGAGAACTCACAGGAACTCACTTCAAATACCTCTCAGGTGGATGCCATTGCCAGAACAAGGGGAAGTGTTCATGGTGAGTTCTGGCACCCCTTTTTCTAGAAAAAGAGCACTGCATAAGGTTTCAGTGGCCACAGTCTCTGAAAGGCAACAACCATTCAAAAATAATGCTAGACTATAAGGATGTTTACCTAATTCTTTCTGGCAAGGAATATTTGTATGGGGAGCAATTAAATCTTTGGCCCTACCAATGTGGTTCCTTCATCTAAATGCTAACCAGAAATAGATGGAAAGAAGCCACGAGGAAGTGATTTCTGCAGTAATGTATGCAGACACAGAGCAGGCTTTGCCATCAAAAATGATCTTGTGAAGCTCTTGTCAGAAGTCCCTGCGGGCATTAATGAGCAACTTTCAACCCTTCGAATACAACTTGCCAAAAGCCAGCAGGCAACTATTTTAAGTGCTTATGCACCAACCCTGGGTGCTGATGAAGACATTAAAGAAAAAAAATATTCTCAGCTGGATGCCATCCTATCAGAGACACCTAAGGAGGATAAAATTATCCTCCTGGGTGATATTAACATAAGAGTTGGGTGATATTTCAATCTGTGGTCAGGGACTATTGGGAAAGAAGGAATTGGCAACAGCAACCAGAACGGAATCTTACTTTTGACTATATGTGCAGTGCACAACTTATTACCACCAACACACTCTTTTGACAAAAGAGTAAATTAAAAATATAATGGAAGCACCCTCAGTCGAAGCACTGGCACCTCTTAGACTATGTAATTTCCCAAGCTAAAGATCACTGTGATGTGCTCCTTACCAGAGCTATGACCAGGGCTGTAGCTAGGGGGTGCTGAGGAAGGCCCTCGCCAGGGGTGCAGGTGAGGGGGGTGCAGCAGCAGCAGGAGGAGGGAAGGGGCTCCCACCGGTGTTTGCACCATGGTGTTTGCACCATGTCCCTGCCTCCTCTATTGTCCCTGCTGCCACCCCCAAATCCAGCTCCAGTATCCGCAGGAGCCATCTCTGCCAACCGTGGGGGCTCCCCAAAAGTTGATGGCGCCCCCCTTGCCCAAGCCAAGCCCCCTTGGAAAGGTCACGGCAGCATCCCCACAGAGTGCCCGGTGCCTTCTCGAGCTCTTGGCCCAACACTTCTCTCCCAAGGCAGCTGCTGTGCAACAGAGGTGCCCCAGCCACCAGTAACCCCCCCCCCACAATAGCCGCCCCGGCCATGGTGACGCCTCTGGGGGTGTGAGGCCACTCGGTCGTGGGGCTGCCATGCTCAGACATGTGCTCCAGTGAGAGCCTTTGCGCGGCGTTGCAAGTGGGGTGTGGGGAGGCCGCACTGTGCTTCTTGCTCAACCTGCCTCTTGAGGCGACACATGGGAGGATGCCCCGCTCTCTCTGCCTCCCAGGACGCCACAAAGCGCCCCCTGGCTGGGTGCTCGGCCACCGCCAGCAGGGACTTGCGCGCCTTGCTGCAGGTGTTGCTGCTCAACCAGCGCCACCGCTATGATGATGTGGAGTACAACAACGTAGGGGTGGCCAGCGCCCCTGGAATGTGGGCGGCCAATGAAGTTTTTAACAGAATTATGTCTGAAATGAAAAAAAGATCTCAGGTATATGATACTGTTACATCAGATTTCAGTTTTCTATCAGGGAAAGTTTAAAATGAAAGTCCAGCTTCCCATCTTGAAAAATGTGCTGCAGATTTTGGTACCAAGTACAGCCGAAGAAGAGTTTGAATTTGATATCCCGCTTTATCACTAAACATCCCTTAACCCATACTTGGTTATACATTTCAACATATCTAAGTGGGAAGCCGCGCCAATGTTTCCAAGTAGTTTAGTTGCTTGAAATTTGAAAGAAGCTACTTCATTTACCAGTTCCACTGTATCAATGTCTCGTAAATGTGTGATGATAAAATGGGCAAAAGATCTGAGATATAATATTCAAATGAGTGATGGAAAAGCTTTGGAAGGTGGATTTGAAATTCACTGCATGTACAACCCTGAAAGAGACCTATATGAAAATGATGGACCGTTGGTACATAACACTGGTAAAACTTGCCAAAATTTATAGAGCAAGTTCTAATAAGTGTTGGAAATGTAAAGAAAAAGAGGGTACCTTTTGTCCTCTACAATTTCTCTTTGAAATCTGGATATTGTATAACTAAATCCTGTCTTTTTATCCTCCTTAAAAATATCATTTAATTGAAAATATTGAAACCAATCTGTTATCTTTTCTCTTATTTCTTCAAATTTTCTTAATTTTAATTGATTTTCCCTGCTAGTTGTTGTATAATTTCTTTTTTCCCTTTTTCTCTCTTTTTATTCTTGATTGCGCTCTGCTGGATAAAAAAACCCCGCATCACCGCCTTACCCGCGTCCCACACCACCTTCAATTTTGTGTTGTTGTCTAAATTGTCCTCAAAATATTCTTTTAATCTGGTTTGGGCTTTTTCTACTACCTCTTGGTCGTCCAATAAGTAATCTTTAAGTTTCCATCTATTTGATCTGCTTTCCTGCCCTCTTAGTTCCATAATTAATGGATTGTGGTCTGAAATTGTTCTAACCTGAATCTCCACCCGTACCGCTCTAGTAGTTATCTCTTTCGAAATCCACATCTGATCCAATCTTGATGATGAATCATTGGGTTCCGAGTGGTAGGTATATTGTTTTTCCATGGGATGATTGAATCTCCAAATGTCTACCAAATTGCAATTTTGGATAAGGGAAAAAAACGCTCTAGGTAACTTCCCTTCTCTACCCTTTGTGTCCCTCAATCTGTCCATTTCTAACGACGTCACTCCGTTCATGTCTCCCAATAGTATAATTTTCTCATCGGCATAGTCATACAACTTTTCTTCCAATCTCCCATAGAACTCTGACTTGTTATCATTGGGAGCATATATTCCCACTATTATTATCTTTTCTCCCTGCCAATTTATTTTTACTGCTATTATCCTTCCTTCCTCGTCTTTAAATAACTGTTTCGCTTCAATTTGTTTTTTTATATAAATCACCACCCCCCTTTTTTTCTTCTGGTCTGAGGATACAAACTCGTTCCCCAATCTTTGATTAATCAGAATCCTTTTGTGCTTTCTCGCAATATGTGTCTCTTGGAGACACATATGTGTCTCTTGGAGAAATTATACAACAACTAGCAGAGAATGAGCAGAAATTAACTCAAAACCCAAAAAATAAGAAAATAAAAGAGAACATAAAAATTTTACAATCACAATACACAATGCTGGTAAATAGAGAGATAGAATGGAAAATCAAAAGACTGAGACAGAGGAGTTTCGAACATGCCAACAAAACGGGAAAGCTACTATCCTGGCAACTGAAAAAAAGGAAGGAACAGAATACGATAAACAGGATAGTGGTGGAAGGAGAAGAGATAAACAAACCTAAGGAAATAAGGAGAGCTTTTTTGGATTTCTATGGAGAGCTCTTTAGAAATACTGGAAAGAATAGGACCAGAAAAATAGAGAGATATTTAACGATTAAGAACATCAATAAGATCCCCCCAGCAGATAAAGAGAAATTAAATGCCCCAATTGAGATAGAGGAAATCAAAGCAATAATAACAGATTTAAAAAACGGGAAAGCCCCAGGCCCAGATGGGTTTAGTAGTAGATATTATAAAGAAATGGCACCGGTTCTACTGACTCCACTACAAGAAGTAATGAACAACATTCTTAATGAAAGAGAAATACCGGAGACGTGGAAGGAGGCGCTGATTACATTAATCCCAAAACAAGATTCAGATTTAGAACAAATTAAAAATTACAGACCTATTTCCCTATTAAATATAGATTATAAGATCTTCGCGGGAGTCCTTGCAAGAAGATACAAGGCCATCTTAGTAAAAAATATCCACAGAGACCAAGCCGGCTTTCTGCCGGGTAGGCAAATGAAAGATAATATAAGAAACATTATTAATATAATAGAATATTTAACAGAAAGATGCGACAAACAAGGCATATTGTTATTCGTGGACGCTGAGAAGGCGTTTGACAACGTAAACTGGGAATTTTTGCTGAGACAACTGGAACACATGGAAGTAGGTACTGAATTTTACAACGGGATAAAAGCAATCTACACGGAACAAAGGGCAAAACTGTTGATAAACAATGTGGAGACAGAAGAAATAACAGTAACTAAAGGAACAAGACAGGGATGCCCACTGTCCCCACTGTTATTTATAACGATATTAGAAGTACTACTAAACTCCATCAGAGATAATAAAGGAATAAAAGGAATCAGGGTCGGCCATCACGAACACAAAACTAAAGTCTTCGCAGACGATCTGGTTGTAACAATGGAAGACCCACTGGATTCAATAAAAGAGGTACTTAGAGAATTTGACCAATTTGGGGAAGTAGCGGGCTTCAAATTAAACAAAAGGAAAACAAAAATAATAGCTAAGAATATGCAATTAGACAAATTGGAGGAATTACAAAGAGAAGCAGAAATAGAAGTGACAAAAAAGCTGAAATATTTAGGGGTATGGATAACACCAAAAAATATAGACTTATTTAAAAACAACTATGAAACTGTATGGAAAGGGGTCAAGAAGGATATAGAAACGTGGGGTCGGCTCAAATTGCTATTCTGGGGAAGAATAGCTACAATTAAAATGTCGGTACTGCCAAGAATCCTATTTCTTTTTCAAAATATCCCGATCATTAAAGATATAAAGATATTTAAAACCTGGCACAAAGAAATTTCTAGATACATCTGGCAGGGGAGGAAGCCGAGAGTAAAATTTAAATTATTAACGGATATAAAAGAGAGGGGAGGCTTCGCTCTCCCAGACCTAAAATTATATTACGAGGCATCCTGCTTATGCTGGGTCAAAACATGGATAAAACTGGAAGATACGGAAGTGTTAGACCTAGAGGGCCACGACAATAGATCAGGGTGGCATGCCTATCTGTGGCATGGGAGGAAGAAAGGACATAAGGGATTCGGGAATCATATATTTAGAGGTCCCCTGATAGAGGTTTGGGAAAGATATAAGGATGTGTTAGAACCCAAAACACCCCAATGGCTGTCTCCATTAGAGGTTATGTCGGTTAAAAAGACCAACATGAGAGCCAATTGGGCAACTTACGAACAACTCCTAATGAAGGCGGAAGGAAAGTGGAAAATGAGGCCGTTTGAGCAGGTCAAATCCCAAGTATATGACTGGCTACATTATCATCAGATAAACGATATGTTTAAGAAAGACGTTAAAGGCAAAGGATATGCTGACAAAAAGTCCAGATTCCAATCTGAGATTTTGGAGAATAACATAAAAACTCTATCCAAAATGTATAAACAACTATTAGATTGGAATTTAGGCGACGAGGAGGTTAAGGCGGTAATGACACACTGGGCTAAAGATTTTGGCCGTAACATTTATTTTGAAGAGTGGGAAAAACTTTGGAAACATCACCTCAATTTCACGGCCTGTGTGTCACTAAAAGAGAACTTAATGAAAATGTTCTACCGCTGGTATCTGACCCCGGTAAAATTAGCCAGAATGTACGGATCTTGCAACAAATGTTGGAAGTGTAAAGAAAGGGAAGGGACTTTCTACCACATGTGGTGGGAATGCCAAAAGGTCAAAGAGTTCTGGGAAAGCATACACAATGAAATAAAGAAAATGTTAAGATATACTTTTGCTAAAAGACCAGAGGCGTTCTTACTAGGTTTGGTAGGAAAGGAGATAAAAAAGAAGGACTGCAAACTGTTCCAATATGCTATAACGGCAGCAAGGGTGTTGATAGCCAAAAACTGGAAACAAGAGAGTTTGCCGACTATAGAGGAATGGAGAGCCAAACTACTAGATTATGTGGAGATGGACAGGATGTCAGGAAAAGTTAGATATAAAAAAGATCAGAGGTTTGTCAAAGATTGGGAAAGTTTTACGGAATATCTGAAAAGCTTAACTGATGAACAGATAACACTAGTGGGTTTCAAAGGTGCTCTGTAGAAGCAAAGGGTAATGCCTATGGAAAAAGGAAGAATGAGAGTGACTTATGGCACTACATACAAAGGAATGCGGATTTATTTATTTTTTTGTTATTATGGACGATTCGTGGAATGGCAGAAGGAAGTCCTTTTTATTTTCTCTGTAAAAAACAAGAGTATTGATATAATTTGATTTGTATTTTGATTTTTACAAATTAATAAAAATTATGCACGGAAAAAAAAAATTTTAATTGATTTTCCACTTCAATTAGGAGCTCTCTATATCTTGGCCAATTTGTCCTCATATTTATCTTTTTGAGAGATATTGCTTCCGTGGGTGACAACCACCATGGTGTCTTTTGTTCTATTAATTTTTTGTCTCTCTCCCATAGCAAACCCTCTCCTAACTATATCTGAGGATACCCTTCCTGAATCTCCTGAATCTCAAAATGGTTTCCGACAGTGGATATGGTTCTCACTGTCTGACAGCTTCAAGAAAAATGCAGAGTGCAAAACCAACCCCTGTATATGGTGTTTATGGACCTGACTAAGGCCTTTGATACTGTAAATTGTCCTGCCCTGTGGACTGTCCTTCTGAAAATTGGCTGCCCAGATAAATTTGTGAAAATCCTTTGGCTCCTCCATGATAATATAATGGCAACAATCACTGATAAACACCAGGTAGAAATTATATCTCAAACAGACGGAAGCTCTTTCACTTGAGTAGGCTGAAAGCAAAGAATAAGGTTACCATAACTTCAGTCATGGAGCTTCAATATGCTGACGACAATGTAGTGTGTGCACACTCAGAAGATGACCTCCAAACCATCCTAAATATCTTCACAGGAGCTTTTAGAGACACCTAAAGGCAGCCCTGTTTAGGGAAGCTTTTAATGTTTGATGGACTACTGAATTTTAATATTTTGTTGGAAGCCACCCAGAGTGGCTGGGGAAACCCAGCCAGATGGGCGAGGTATAAATAAATTATGATGATGATGATGATGATGATGATGAAAAGCTTGGCCTATCACTCAATATCCAAAAAATGAAAGTGCTGCACCAACAAACACAAAACAACCCCTCCGCACCACCACAAATCCAACTTAATGCTGTAACGGTGGCAAGTGTTGATCACTTTTCCTACCTGGGCAGTTATCTTTCCACAGGGGCTGACATCAGTGCTGAAATCCAGCATGGCCTGAGCGATACGAGTGCAGCTTTCTCCCAGTTGAAGCACAGAGTGTTTCAGGACCAGAACATGCACAGGGAGACCAAAATACTTGTTTACAAAGCTATTGTACGACCAACTTTACGGTACGCTTGTGAAACATGGACCACTTATAAACTCCATCTTCAACTCCTTGATAGATTCCATCCAGAATTGGCCTCCATAGTCACCTTTGGACTCACTGTTAAGACCATATTCATGGAAGACAATCTTACTCGGCTATGTTGTTGTTTGTTGTTTAGTCATTTAGTCGTGTCCGACTCTTCGTGACCCCATGGACCAGAGCACGCCAGGCACACTCGGCTATGAGTGATTGCCGAAGAAGAAGAAGAAGAAGAAGAAGACGACAAAGAAGAAGAAGACAGTCTTGCTGTATGGTGAAGACAGTTAATCTGTCCTCCCAACTAGCATGGCCATAAAGCCAATCTTCTGGATATTTCTGTCTTTAAACTGCTCTGCCACTGTAGCCATGACACTTTGGATATGGATGGAACTATGGTGGCAGTCATTTACTTATACCTAGAATAGCCTTCAGCTAGTGAAAATAAGTCTCTCACTGAAGCCTTTGCCAGTCTCTGCTGTGTGGTATGTTGTCTTCCTGCTTTCCCGATTGAGTCACAGAAAGTGGCCTCAGTATACTTCTTGGTCTGAGTTGGCGATGTCTTGCTTAAATGGAAAAGTCCCAATAAAATCCTGGGGCAAGGTCAATTCTCTGAGATAGCATTGCTGTCCAAATTTAATTTTTCATCATATTGAGGCCTTGGTGTAGTGTTGATTCAAGGGGCAGAGGAGGTACACCACCTGAACTGTGGTCTTTCCTGGCTATAGATCTAGGGAGAATATACTTCTGTTTCTCTTTTGCTTTTTATTTATCCTAGGTTATTTTCCATCATGCTAGACTTCCTTGAGTTCTTTCACTGCTGTGAGATGTTTGACTACTTGTCTAAGATTTTGTTCAAGACATAACAACTGGTGTTTAATCAGTGGCTGAAACTAACCACACAAAGAGAGAAGTGAATAATTCCTTTTGATGTGAAGCTGCCATCCAACCCACATGACATCTCCTGTAAATACTATTAGAGATGGAGTCTTTTGGTTATTTGATGTCAATTCTATAACTGGCAATTTCGCAGTTGTCTCATTTAAGAACAGAAAGTTCTTGTCATATTAGCTCCTGAGAATGATATCGTTTCAGTCAAGTTTAATCAAACTGTGGATGGGGGAGGCTTTCCATGTACATTTCAACCTACAGTGAGATGCACCCAGGTTTCCTCCTTATCCTTTTCCTGTATGTGTGAGTTGTGCAGTGCAAAAAGAAAGCATGCAATACACTTGTCCTGTGTGTGCTCAACCCTATATGTGGCATTCATGTGTCAGTGATTCTTCATTGCCAGACCCTTCACAGCCCCAATCAACTGCAACCACTAATTAGTTTTCCCCATGAAAAGTAGTCCCATTTCCTTCTAGTAATACTGATGTTGCCATGCTGTCAATCATGCGTGATGATGTCACTGAGGATAAATGAAGTTCAGAGTGAGGGTACTGTCTATGCAAAAGTTGGCGTCATTTGTTCTTGGTGAAATAGTCATATTACCAAATCTGACTGGCTGTATGACAAAACTAATAGGGAGAAAGAAGATGTACTTTTAAACAAAAATGGTACTGAAGTTAACTGCTAATTGGGACTGTGAGCCTATGAGCAACAGCAAATAGTTTTGGGAAAGGTAAATTTTGGGAAACCTTTCAGAAATCTCCCACTGCAGAAAGCTCTTATTTGTATCCAACATGTTCACTGGAGAAATTCTGCTCACTATCCCTATTGATGGTAGCTTCAAAAAAGAAAACCAGACATCCTTCTGATGGTGTGATAGTATGCAAGAATTTGAAGAAATTGTGGTAGGTTTTTTCGTTACTTCTA
This sequence comes from Podarcis raffonei, assembly GCF_027172205.1. Taxonomy (NCBI): domain Eukaryota; kingdom Metazoa; phylum Chordata; class Lepidosauria; order Squamata; family Lacertidae; genus Podarcis; species Podarcis raffonei. The sequence goes on from NC_070602.1 coordinate 135,656,881, forward strand.
ATTTAAGGACTGATTTAAAATAGTTTATATAAGAAGCACCATTGATAAGATTAAAAAGCAGAGCTAAAATAACTCTATGTTTATCCAAAGATGACTAAATGTTCCCAAATTAAAATAGTCTTACACTGAACATTTCTTCCAGATCTGCTGAAAACTCTCCAACTAGAGTTACCATATTGCAATAAGCCAAGAAGAGGACATCTTCACTGACTTCTAACTATGGGTCATGGTGATGACTCTCTTTTAAAACACCCCTCCTATATGTAGGCTATAGAAGCTGCAATATATTGCTAGTAGCCATGTTCTTGACTTTCCATGACAGAAGAAGAAGAAGATGATGAAGAAGACAAACATTTGGTGTCAACATGGGAAAGGAACGAGAGATCAGGAATTTGTAGTGCAAGCGAGCATTTTGGTTGATGTGTAATCATCTTACAAGGGTACGTCTGACCTTGAAGCCTATGTGAAAATATCCATATGCTGTTCATGTGATTTTTTAAAATGATAGGTTGAACCACCTGTCTTGGATGCTTGAGCTGAGATTCCTGCAATGCAGGGGGCTGCATTAGATGAGCCTTGAGGTCCCATCCAACTCTACCATTCTATGATTCTATGAATGCTGGGGGAGGGGGGGAGGTTTAAGAATCATATGGATGAAATTGAATTTGAACTGAACATGAACCAAACTACCAAACACACCAGATGACAACCACAATGAAACAATAATGAACAAATGGATGACATTAAAGAGGAAAAAGAATAAGCAGAAAAGAAA